>NC_090278.1:10252022-10563218 GCF_040414725.1 Anabrus simplex | reverse complement strand
TTTTTTGACAGCCACGTGCTTTTTGACAGACAACAACGCATCGCTAACCTCAGTACTGCCATCTTGACGGGCCTAAACGTCAGTAGTGCCAACTTAACCTAACTAGTGCGAGGTAAACAAAGCCACGTGCTTTTTGACAGCCACGTGCTTTTTGACAGACCACAACGCATCGCTAACCTCAGTACTGCTATCTTGACGGGCCTAAACCTTAGTGGTACTAACTTAACCTAACTAGCGCGAGGTAAACAAAGCCACGTGCTTTTTTTTGACAGCTGTCATCCGCCATCTTTAAACCACAAAGCACTGTGCTGCCCTCTTTAGATGCAAAATTCGTCACCTGTCATCCGCAGTGCTGCCATCTTGACGGGTCTAAACCTTAGTGCTACCAACTTAACCTAACTAGCGCGAGGTAAAGAAAGCCACGTGCAGCTGTCATCCGCCATCTTTAATCTATAGAGCACAGTGCTGCCCTCTTTAGCTACTTACCTTTGAAATGTGGTGGCGGATAATTTGAAAAATGCTTTTTGACAGCAGCCATCTTTGTGCACCGTGCTGCCCTCTTTAGCTAGATACCTGTGGTGGCAGGCAATTCCACATGACAGCAACCATCTTTAATCAAGAGAGCACTGTGCTGCCATCTTTAGCTAGATACCTTTGAAATGTGGTGGCGGCAAATTGAAAAATTTCACGTGCTCTTGTTTGGGAAACAAACTCACGTGCTTTTTTCTGACAGCTACCATCCGCCATCTTTAATCAACAGAGCATAATGCTGCCCTCTTTAGTTTGAAATGTGGTGGCGGCAAATTCCACGTGCTCTTGTTAGGAAACAAAGCCATGTGCAGCTGTCATCCGCCATCTTTAATCAACAGAGCACCGTGCTGCGGGCAATTTCGTCAGCTGTCATCCGCCATCTTTAATCCACAGAACACCGTGCTGCCCTCTTTATGGCTACTACCTTAAGCACGTAGTAGCGGGCAATTTGAAAAATTCTGTTAGCTATCATCCGCCATCTTTAATCAAGAGAGCACTGTGCTGCCATCTTTAGCTAGATACCTTTGAATTGTGGTGGCGGCAAATTGAAAAATTTCACGTGCTCTTGTTTGGAAACAAACTCACGTGCTTTTTTGACAGCTACCATCCGCCATCTTTAATCAACAGAGCATAGTGCTGCCCTCTTTAGTTTGAAATGTGGTGGCCGCAAATTCCACGTGCTCTTGTTTGGAAACAAAGCCATGTGCTTTTCTGACAGCTGTCATCCGCCATCTTTAATCCAGAGAGCACCGTGCTGCCCTATTTAGATGTAAATTCGTCACCTGTCATCCGCAGTGCTGCCATCTTTAGCTAGATGCCTTTGAAATGTGGTGGTGGATAATTTAAAAAGAGAAATTCTACAGCAGCCCTCTCTCGACGCTAATTGCATAAGATGGCGGCTATACATGACTCCTTAAGGGTGCTTACGCAAGATGGCTGCTATACACAGGTTCTTATGAGACGCCCTTGGGATGCTTGCGCAAGATGGCAGTTATACATGGCTCCTCATGAGATGCCCTAGGGATGCTTGCTCAAGATAGCGACTGCTCTTATGGGACGGCTTAAGTGTCCTTGCACAAGATGGCTTGAGACGCCCTAAGGATGCTTGCGCAAGATGGCGGACACAAGATGGCGGCTATACACAACTCCTTATGAGACGTTTTAAGGGTGCTTGCGCAAGATGGTTGCTACTCTTAACTTAGAGGCTAACGTGTCGTGATAGTTCGATTCATTAAATTTAGGGCTTAAATGCAAAATGTTAAATATATCGAAAACGGTGCACCGTAGAGCAAAACGGACAAAATTTTTCTGCCTAATACCTAGGTTCGCAGTATGAGGAACAAGAAAACCATAGTCTAATGATGGGATCAACGGTTCGGTTCCTACTTAGGCCCTTTGACATTTGCTCTGTTTTAGCTTGTATTGAAGCGAGTCTTCGTAACATGATCAGGTCTAACTATGGTAGAGAGTATAACGTACCGTGCTGGTTCTATTCATTAAATTTAGAGGCTTAAATGCAAAATGTTAAATATCTCGAAAACGGTGCATCGTAGAGCAAAACGGACAAAATTTTTCCGCCTAATACGTAGGTTCGTAGTATCAGGAACAAGAAAAAACATAGTCTAATGATGAGATCAGCGGTTCGATTCTTACTTAAGCCCTTTGGCGTTGGCAGCTATCTATTTCTACAAGATGGTGGCTGCTCTTATGAGACACAAGATGGCTTGAGACGTCCTAGGGATGCTTACGCAAGATGGCGGACACAAAATGGTGACTATACATAGCTCCTTATGAGACAGCCTAGGGGTGCTCGCACAAGATGGCAGCTACTCTTATGAAGAAAGATAGCTTAGAGGCTACTGCGCAAGATAACAGCTGCTGTTATGCATGTGGTGGAGGGCAATTTGAAATTCTATGTGCTTAATCAACAGAGCACCCTGCTACCCTCTTTAGCTGAAATGTGGTGGTGGATAATTTGAAAAATTCTTTTGACAGCTATCATCTTTAAACAATGGCGACTATACATAGGCTGTTAAGGCCTTATCATTCTCCTCCTCCTCCTCCTCCTCTACCTCCTCCTCCGCCTCTTATGTCAAGGCATAGCTTTATATCGAACAAGTTTCAACCTGCATCGCGAAGGCAAGCGTGTGCAGCGATATGCATGTTTAGACTTTCGAAACATAAGAAGAGTAGAATCAAACGCTGCACTCGATACGACATGTGTTCAGAACATTGATTGATGCGTTCAGAAAACAAAATAAGTGATCAAGACTAGAATCGAACACTGTACTCAATACATCATGTGTTTAGAACATGTTCTAAGAAGATAAGATTGAAATATAACAAGACTAGAATAGAACACTGTAATCGATGTTGCTAACTTCAACATGTGATCAGAACATTGATTGATGTGTTCAGAACACAAAATAAGTGATCATGACTAGAATCGAACACTGTACTCGATACAACATGTGATCAGAACATTGATCGATGTGTTCAGAACACAAAATAAGTGATCAAGACTAGAATCGAACACTGTACTCAATACAACATGTGTTTAGAACATGTTAGGGGGTACCCTTGTTCTAAGAAGATCATAATGAAACATAACAAGACTAGAATCGAACACTGTAATCGATGTTGTTAACCTCAACATATGATCAGAACATTGTTTGATGTGTTCAGAGCAAAAGTACAATTTTGATGATTTGCTTAGTGTAAAATCAAAAACTATGGAAACACACTGTGCACATATCGCATAGCTAACTCGCTCAGTAAGCAATATTGCAAAACTACAACTTCAATGATTTGCCTAGTGTAAAAATAAGAAAAACACACTGTACCCATACTGCGCAGCTAACTCGCTCGGTAAACGATATAGCCAAAGTATAACTTCAAATTATTTACCTTCCATCATTCGTCTTGTGTGAAAATCAGTCGAACAAGTTATCGCATAAACATGTAACATGAAATATCAGTCAATCTGTTGGCATGGGTTACAAGCATGTAGCTTATGCGGGAAGTAAAATTAAACAGAACGCTAGTGCTATAAGAAATACTCTGCTTACATTTAAGTCCCTAGCTGTTGAACAAGTTATTACATAAATATGTAACATGAAATATCGGTTCGGAAACATATTGTTTCAAGGATGAAAGGACTCTTCCTCCTCCTTACCGCACATTCCTTGTAGCGCTAAGGGGCTAATGGGCTAAAGGGCTAATGAGCAAAAGGGCTAATGGGCTAAAGGGCTAAAGGGCTAAAGGGCTGAAGGAGCAACAACCTCATCGATCGCTATCAGCAAGAACGCTTGTACTTTGTTAAGTGTAGAAAATTAATCTTTATTTGTAAATGGTTTCATGTTCAGAACAAGGAATGGAACCTAGGGGTTACGTCTTACCTAATAAAATCCCCGAGGTGCGATGAGTTACGTTTTTCGAACTAGTGTTTGGAACACTGAACTTTTCAAGATGATAGCAGAGAGTTTAGCAATGTTCTGTTGTTGGATTATAAATTCCGCGCTACAACATGCATAAGGTGGTAGCCTTGAGGTTTACTGCCGTGAAGATGACAAGAGTGAGGTTAACAATGTTCCGTTGTTGGATTTTAAATTCCGCGCTATAACATGCATAAGGTGGCAGCCTTGAGGTTTACCGCCGTAAAGATGGCAGCAGTGAGGTTAGCGACGCTCTATTGTCCTTCAAAGTGAGGTTAGGGTTCGTCAAGAAGACAGCTGTCAAAAAAGCACGTGGCTATGTTTACCAAACAAGAGCACGTGGTCGTGACGTCACGGTCACGTAATCAATCCTTAGCTCGACGTCGTTAAGAGCAGCATTAGGATTAGCTATGCTCAAAAGTCTTGGGGACAGAGCAGCAGTATGAATTGCCATGTTTCAAAGTGTGTACACATCACCTATCGATTTTACATGCATCGACCATCGAACTAAACTTCATCCGCTAGATCGTGCTGCTATCTTAGCATAACCTATACACATAAAATTAAAGTACAATGAATAGCCATGTTTCAAAGCGTGTACACATTACCTATCGATTTTGCACGCATCGACTCTCGTACTAAACTTCTTCCGCTAGATTGTGCTGCTATCTTAGCATAACCTATACGCGTGACCTTAAAGTACAATGAATAGCCATGTTTCAAAGCGTGTACACATTACCTATCGACTTTGCATGCAACAAATATCGTACTAAACTTCTTCCGCTGGGTTGTGCTGCTATCTTAGCATAACTTATACACATGAACTTAAAGTACAAAGAATAGCCATGTTTCAAAGCGTGTACACATTACTTATTGATTTTGCATGCATCGAATCTCGTACTGAACTTCTTCCGCTAGATTGTGCTGCTATCTTAGCATAACCTATACCCATGAACTTAAAGTACAATGAATAGTCATGTTTCAAAGCGTGTACACAACTATCGAATTTGCATGTATCAACTCTCGTACTAAACTTCTGCAGGTAGATTGTGCTGCTATCTTAGCATAACTAAGACGCATGAACTTAAAGTACAAAGAATAGCTATGTCTCAAAGCGTGTACACGTTACCTATCGATTTTGCAAGCATCGACTCTCGTACTAAACTTCTTCCGCTAGATTGTGCTGTTATCTTAGCATGTCCTTAAGGTACAAAGAATAGCCATGTTTCAAAGCGTGTACACATTACCTATCGATTTTGCATGCATCAAATATCGTACTAAATTTCTTCCGCTAGATTGTGCTGCTATCTTAGCATAACCTATACCCATGAACTTAAAGTACAATGAATAGTCATGTTTCAAAGCATGTACGCATCAACTATCGATTTTGCATGTATCGACTCTCGTACTAAACTTCTTACGCTAGACTGTGCTGCTATCTTAGCCTAACCTATACGTATGAACATAAAGTACGAAGAATAACCATGTTTTAAAGCGTGTACACATTACTTATTGATTTTGCATGCATCAAATATCGTACTAAACTTCTTCCGCTAGGTTGTGCTGCTATCTTAGCATAACCTGTACGCATGAACTTAAAGTACAAAGAATAGCCTTGTTTCAAAGCGTGTACACATTACCTAATGATTTTGCACGAAACGACTATCATACTAAACCTTTTCCACTAGATTGTGCTAAATCGTGTAAGTGTGCTGCTACCTTAGCAAAACCTATCGATTTTACATGCATCGACTATGTACTAGACTTCTTCCGCTAGAGCATGTAGCAATCGCTTTTGTGTATCCCTAACCCATGTGCACGAACTTAAAGCACAAAGAAGAGCTATGTTCTAAAGCGTGTACACATCACCCACCGATAATGTATCGAATATCGTACTAAACTTCTCCTGCCAGAGCGTACGACTATCGCTTGTGTGTGCACGAACTTAAAGCATAAAGAATAGCAATGTATAAAAATCTTGTAAACAAAGCAGCAGCATTAAGTATAGCCATGTTTAAATGCGTGTACACATCATGTATCTGTGATGCACGCAGTACTAAACATATTCCATTAGAATGTACAAAGTTCGCATGTGTTTGTGCTACTATCTTAGCATAGCCTATGTGCATGAACTTAAAGCATAAAGAATAGTTATGTGTAAAAAATCTTGTGAACACAGCAGAATGTTTACTACGTAGGTGTAGACATTGAACTTTGCATGCTGAAGCAGCATACTACGTGACCGTGACGTCACGACCACGTGCTCTTGTTTGGTAAACATTGCCACGTGCTTTTTTGACAGCTGTCTTCTTGACGAACCCTAACCTCACTTTGAAGGACAATAGAGCGTCGCTAACCTCACTGCTGCCATCTTTACGGCGGTAAACCTCAAGGCTGCCACCTTATGCATGTTATAGCGCGGAATTTAAAATCCAACAACGGAACATTGTTAACCTCACTCTTGTCATCTTTACGGCAGTAAACCTCAAGGCTACCACCTTATGCATGTTGTAGCGCGGAATTTATAATCCAACAACAGAACATTGCTAAACTCTCTGCTATCATCTTGAAAAGTTCAGTGTTCCAAACACTAGTTCGAAAAACGTAACTCATCGCACCTCGGGGATTTTATTAGGTAAGACGTAACCCCTAGGTTCCATTCCTTGTTCTGAACATGAAACCATTTACAAATAAAGATTAATTTTCTACACTTAACAAAGTACAAGCGTTCTTGCTGATAGCGATCGATGAGGTTGTTGCTCCTTCAGCCCTTTAGCCCTTTACCCCTTTAGCCCTTTTGCCCATTAGCCCTTTAGCCCATTAGCCCCTTAGCCCTACAAGGAATGTGCGGTAAGGAGGAGGAAGAGTCCTTTCAGCCTTGAAACAATATGTTTCCGAACCGATATTTCATGTTACATATTTATGTAATAACTTGTTCAACAGCTAGGGACTTAAATGTAAGCAGAGTATTTCTTATAGCACTAGCGTTCTGTTTAATTTTACTTCCCGCATAAGCTACATGCTTGTAACCCATGCCAACAGATTGACTGATATTTCATGTTACATGTTTATGCGATAACTTGTTCGACTGATTTTCACACAAGACGAATGATGGAAGGTAAATAATTTGAAGTTATACTTTGGCTATATCGTTTACCGAGCGAGTTAGCTGCGCAGTATGGGTACAGTGTGTTTTTCTTATTTTTACACTAGGCAAATCATTGAAGTTGTAGTTTTGCAATATTGCTTACTGAGCGAGTTAGCTATGCGATATGTGCACAGTGTGTTTCCATAGTTTTTGATTTTACACTAAGCAAATCATCAAAATTGTACTTTTGCTCTGAACACATCAAACAATGTTCTGATCATATGTTGAGGTTACCAACATCGATTACAGTGTTCGATTCTAGTCTTGTTATGTTTCATTATGATCTTCTTAGAACAAGGGTACCCCCTAACATGTTCTAAACACATGTTGTATTGAGTACAGTGTTCGATTCTAGTCTTGATCACTTATTTTGTGTTCTGAACACATCGATCAATGTTCTGATCACATGTTGTATCGAGTACAGTGTTCGATTCTAGTCATGATCACTTATTTTGTGTTCTGAACACATCAATCAATGTTCTGATCACATGTTGAAGTTAGCAACATCGATTACAGTGTTCTATTCTAGTCTTGTTATGTTTCAATCTTATCTTCTTAGAACATATTCTAAACACATGATGTATTGAGTACAGTGTTCGATTCTAGTCTTGATCACTTATTTTGTTTTCTGAACGCATCAATCAATGTTCTGATCACATGTCGTATCGAGTACAGCGTTTGATTCTACTCTTCTTATGTTTCGAAAGTCTAAACACGCATATCGCTGCACACGCTTGCCTTCGCGATGCAGGTTGAAACTTGTTCGATATAAAGCTATGCCTTGACATAAGAGGCGGAGGAGGAGGTAGAGGAGGAGGAGGAGGAGGAGAATGATAAGGCCTTAACAGCCTATGTATAGTCGCCATTGTTTAAAGATGATAGCTGTCAAAAGAATTTTTCAAATTATCCACCACCACATTTCAGCTAAAGAGGGTAGCAGGGTGCTCTGTTGATTAAGCACATAGAATTTCAAATTGCCCTCATCCACATGCATAACAGCAGCTGTTATCTTGCGCAGTAGCCTCTAAGCTAGCTTTCTTCATAAGAGTAGCTGCCATCTTGTGCGAGCACCCCTAGGCTGTCTCATAAGGAGCTATGTATAGTCACCATTTTGTGTCCGCCATCTTGCGTAAGCATCCCTAGGACGTCTCAAGCCATCTTGTGTCTCATAAGAGCAGCCACCATCTTGTAGAAATAGATAGCTGCCAATGCCAAAGGGCTTAAGTAAGAATCGAACCGTTGATCTCATTATTAGACTATGTTTTTTCTTGTTCCTGATACTACGAACCTACGTATTAGGCGGAAAAATTTTGTCCGTTTTGCTCTACGGTGCACCGTTTTCGATATATTTAACATTTTGCATTTAAGCCCTAAATTTAATGAATCGAACTAGCACGATACGTTAGCCTCTAAGTTAAGAGTAGCAACCATCTTGCACAAGCACCCTTAAAGCGTTTCATAAGGAGTTGTGTATAGCCGCCATCTTGTGTCCGCCATCTTGCGCAAGCATCCTTAGGGCGTCTCAAGCCATCTTGTGCAAGGACACTTAAGCCGTCCCATAAGAGCAGTCGCTATCTTGAGCAAGCATCCCTAGGGCATCTCTTAAGGAGCCATGTATAACTGCCATCTTGCGCAAGTATCCCAAGGGCGTCTCATAAGAACCTGTGTGTAGCAGCCATCTTGCGTAAGCACCCTTAAGGAGTCATGTATAGCCGCCATCTTATGCAATTAGCGTCGAGAGAGGGCTGCTGTAGAATTTCTCTTTTTAAATTATCCACCACCACATTTCAAAGGTATCTAGCTAAAGATGGCAGCACTGCGGATGACAGGTGACGAATTTACATCTAAATAGGGCAGCACGGTGGTCTCTGGATTAAAGATGGCGGATGACAGCTGCACATGGCTTTGTTTCCAAACAAGAGCACGTGGAATTTGCCGCCACCACATTTCATACTAAAGAGGGCAGCACTATGCTCTGTTGATTAAAGATGGCGGATGGTAGCTGTCAAAAAAGCACGTGAGTTTGTTTCCAAACAAGAGCACGTGAAATTTTTCAATTTGCCGCCACCACATTTCAAAGGTATCTAGCTAAAGATGGCAGCACGGTGCTCTCTCGATTAAAGATGGCGGATGATAGCTAACAGAACTTTTCAAATTGCCCGCTACTACGTGCTTAAGGTAGTAGCCATAAAGAGGGCAGCACGGTGTTCTGTGGATTAAAGATGGCGGATGACAGCTTCACATGGTTTTGTTTCCAAACAAGAGCACGTGGAATTTGCCGCCACCACATTTCAAACTAAAGAGGGCAGCACTATGCTCTGTTGATTAAAGATGGCGGATGTAGCTGTCAGAAAAAAAGCACGTGAGTTTGTTTCCCAAACAAGAGCACGTGAAATTTTTCAATTTGCCGCCACCACATTTCAAAGGTATCTAGCTAAAGATGGCAGCACAGTGCTCTCTTGATTAAAGATGGTTGCTGTCATGTGGAATTGCCTGCCACCACAGGTATCTAGCTAAAGAGGGCAGCACGGTGCACAAAGATGGCTGCTGTCAAAAAGCATTTTTCAAATTATCCGCCACCACATTTCAAAGGTAAGTAGCTAAAGAGGGCAGCACTGTGCTCTATAGATTAAAGATGGCGGATGACAGCTGCACGTGGCTTTCTTTACCTCGCGCTAGTTAGGTTAAGTTGGTAGCACTAAGGTTTAGACCCGTCAAGATGGCAGCACTGCGGATGACAGGTGACGAACTTTTCATCTAAAGAGGGCAGCACAGTGCTTTGTGGTTTAAGGATGGCGGATGACAGCTGTCATAAAAAGCACGTGGCTTTGTTTACCTCGCGCTAGTTAGGTTAAGTAAGTACCACTAAGGTTTAGGTCCGTCAAGATGGCAGTACTGAGGTTAGCGATGCGTTGTTGTCTGTCAAAAAGCACGTGGCTGTCAAAAAGCACGTGGCTGTCAAAAAGCACGTGGCTTTGTTTACCTCGCACTAGTTAGGTTAAGTTGGCACTACTGACGTTTAGGCCCGTCAATATGGCAGTACTGAGGTTAGCGATGCGTTGTTGTCTGTCAAAAAGCACGTGGCTGTCAAAAAACACGTGGCTTTGTTTACCTCATGCTAGTTAGGTTAAGTTGGTACTACTGAGGTTTAGGCCCGTCAAGATGGCAGCAGTGAGGTTAGCGATGCGTTGTTGTCGATGACAGCTGTCAAAAAGCACGTGGCTTTGTTTACAAATTCAAATCTCCCGCCAAAATCCAAATTTCCCGCCAAAATTCAAATTTCCCGCGCCGCGGGCGGAGGAGGAGGCCGCCGAACTCTCCCATTATACTACTAGCAAATATTTTATTTTCTCGAAATATACTGAAAGGCATTTTTAACCGATTTAGGAAAAAAAATAAGAATTATATAGGTTTTAACGTCAATTCAGACATTTTTAAGCACAATAGGAGTACAGTTTCTAACTTAATAAATACATGAAACGTGTATATACAACTTCATTTTTAGTCATTTCTTCAAGAACAAAATACGTCTTTCCCTAAAATCTGAGGGCTGGTGATTACATCCCTCCACAGAGTTGGCGCCATGAAGCGAGACATGTCACACCCCCGAATCCACATATATGGGAAAAGCAGTAAGAGGAGAAGAAGAAGAATATTTTTTGTTTTATATATTTTATTTTAAATTTTTCATCAAATAATATATAAACATAAATTTCTTCATTTTCACAAAAAAACAGGAAATGAATAAGTAATCAGTAGCTAACAAACAATTTAACCACCTAAAACAAAAAAATCAAGTACAACTTACATAAAGGCAATACTACTGTACAGTAATTGTGGGTAAAACTGAAGACAGCATTTTTTCAGAGATGATAAATTCAATATTGTCAAGAAAGACCGCACTAATACCATCCAAAAGAATATCAAATAAATACTCAAAAATCCTCAGTTCTTGTTAAATGAACAGCAGACACTGCAGTTGATTAACATGAACCCCAAAATACCAAATGCAAGAGCACTCCTTAAAATACACAATATAAACAGGGCCGATGACTTTCAATGTGACGCCTCTTTAAACAACAAGCATCATCCTCATCATCAAAATAAACATACCGGACATGTGTCTAGGAGCAGCCATAATCGGCTTTAATAGACTTCTGCAGTGTTTTGGGGGTCCACTTCATGAAATAGTGAATTAGTTATGTGAATTAACTGCTTTATTGCACATTGCAGTGAACGTTTTATGCTTGCACAATGGACAATTTCGTATGTAGTGAGTGTAATAAATTTTTCAATTATAGGAAAACTTTAAATCATCACGTAAGAACAAAGCACACTAACAAAAATCCTAAATTTTCGTGCGATTTGTGTAGTTTTACCTCTCACACAAAATACAATTTAGAACGGCATAAAAATTCACAACATAAGACTGCAAAGTGTGAACAACCTCAAGTAAAATGTCCGCTTTGTGTAGAAGAATGTGCTACAAAATCCGATATGGTGGCACATTTTATTAATTTTCATGAGATTCGTATCGCAAACGAAAGTTTAAAATTTGCGAATGAAGAGGATTTCCTTAAGTGGAAACGTGAAAAAGAAAATTAGCAAGTGTGTGAATTTGTTGTATGTCGCTCCAAGTACGAATTTAAAGATGGTTCCTCTAAAATGAAATACAGGTTTCACAGGGATGGGACCTTTAACTCAAGGGGTAATCATGAGCGTCACCAGAAAGTACTTGGAAGCAACAAGATAAGTGGTCATTGTCCAGCAAATATTGATGTTACTTTTCAGTCTGGAGAAGTGCATGTTTCATTTTGTGCAACACATGTAGGCCACCAAGAAGAGTTAGGTCGCATGAGATTATCGCTGTCGGAAAGAAATGACTTAGCGAGGAAGATTGCGATGAAAATTCCTTTCGATAGAATCCTTGATGAGGTTAGAGATTCTATTGGTGAAACTGACATTGAACGCATTCATCTTCTGACCAGAAAAGATCTATTTAACATTGAGCAAGAGTACAATTTAAAATCTGAAGCTGTGCGGCATGAGAATGATTGTACGAGTGTCGAAGCATGGATTCGTGAAATGGACGAACGTGGAGGAATAGTACGCTTTTACAAGGGTCAAGACATGTCTTCTATGCTGTACCCTCAATTAAAGCCAGAGGACTTCGTTCTAATTATAATGAATGAGGCGCAGCAAGAAACGTTACTACGATACGGCGACAAGTTCACTTGTATTGACAGCACACATGGTTTAAATAAGTACGAATTTGAACTAACTACCCTCCTAGTCGTAGATGGCAAGTTCCAAGGATTTCCATGCGCGTTCATGCTATCAAATAGGACGGATGCATTTGTGATGGAAGTGTTTTACAGAGTTATTAAAGAGGCTCTGCAAGTGATACTACAGCCAAAAGTGTTCATGTCAGACATGGCAGAAACATTTTACAGTGCCTGGCTATGCGTAATGATGCCTGCCAAATTCCGCCTGTTCTGTTCGTGGCATGTTGACCGTGCTTGGAGGAAAAACCTTTCTAAAGTTAAAGGCCGAGAGAAACAGGTGGAGGTGCACAAGGAGCTCAGAGTATTGCTGGAGGAAAGAGACGAGGCTGCTTTTTCGAGAATGCTCTATCAAGAAATAAATAAATTAAAAAGTGACCCTGACACAAGAGATTTTGGTATTTATTTCGAGGCCAATTATGAACACTTTGCAAGTAGCTGGGCTTATTGTAAACGTCTCAATGCCGGCCTCAACACTAACATGCATCTAGAGCGCATGCATAGAGTAATTAAACACATATACATGGAGGGTAAGAAGCCTAAGAGGCTGGACATCGCAATCCATATCCTCATGTGATTTGTGAGAGATAAACTTTATGACCGCCTTATTTACATGAATAAAGGCAAACTTACAAATAAACTCTCACAAATAAGACTAAGGCATGCCAATTCATTATCGTTACAACCAGGAGAAATTATTTGCAGTGAGGATGTATGGACTGTTCCATCCACGAAGAAAAGTGAACTGTACGAGGTGAGAAGAACGGGTGAAATGAATTGCGGCTGTGACCTGAAGTGTACAGAGTGCAATACCTGCATTCATTCATACGTTTGTACATGCCACGACTCTTCCATTAAATTTAATATGTGCAAACATATACACCTAGCGGCTAAATATATTGGTGGTGCTAATGAACACTATTTAGAATCAGATACAAATTTAGTCATTCAGGAAGCACCTTCAAACGAAGAAAAGGACATTATTCTGAAGGAATTGCATAATCCCATGAAAAGAAGGCTAAGTGAGGACATAGAAGAGCACAAGGCCAAGCTCCGAGAAAAATTTGAAAGCATTCTCGCAACAATAGAATCACCAAAACATGTAGATATAATTGAGAAACAGCTCCAACCAATAATCCCAACTATACATGCCCATAGCACAAAAGCGATGATCAGCACACCACCTTCTACTTCAAGGGGGATAAAGTGTGAAACACAGTGACGATTATTTTCCACAAAAAAAGTCCCATAAGAAAACTTCTTCTTCCTTGTCAAGGCCTACTGGCCTACAGGCAATTGCTGCAAATTTGTTACTCCACTAAGAAAAATGTGTTATAGGCCCTACTTCAGTACAATTGTTGGCTGCACCTGAGCAGTACTGGTGGAGATGTTCCATTTTTTCTTCTTCTTCTACTTCTCTCTCCCTCTTGTGTGGACTCCCTCTTTTTCTTGATCCCAAAGCGCCCTTCATGCTGCTGCTGGGAAGATTCTGTGTTGGCACAGAATTGGGTTTTAGCCTAAAAAAAGTTTATTGAAACAAAGTTAATATTCATATTAATTATACACATTGCTTTTTGAATAAGCCCATGCTATAGTACTATGAAATGCAAAACTGGTAGGCTATAATAATACAGCATATAAATTACAAGAATATGATGAACTGTTATGAAATACCAATCAATTTCATAGTACTTGTGTAACAGCCCAAGATGTATTATTATTATATTATTATTTTTTGTGGTCCATGGTGTGGGTTACTGCAGTCACCGCCTAATTCGAGAACCACAGGCAACGGCTGAGTTGCCTATAACATGGTCCTCAGACTCGAGATACCCTAACATATTCCAAGTCATGGCC
This sequence comes from Anabrus simplex, assembly GCF_040414725.1. Lineage (NCBI taxonomy): Eukaryota > Metazoa > Arthropoda > Insecta > Orthoptera > Tettigoniidae > Anabrus > Anabrus simplex. Next base: position 10,548,966 of record NC_090278.1, on the reverse strand, counting down.
TGCTTTGTGCTCAGGTGGCTAGGACCCGTCAGGGGAGAGGTCGTCACTAGGACTATAAGTAAGGTAGCATCCTGCTTCACAGAATCGACCTACCTTGGGACATTTCAAGTAAGCCTCGGACCTATGGAAGTAACGGAGTCCAGGATACAGGCATACAATAGAGAAAGAATGGGTGGCATACAGTGACGCGGCAGTAAAAGCAGGAAGGAAATGCCTAGGAACAACCCTCTCTAAAGGTAGTGAAAAGCAAAATATTGTCGGAATGACAGAGTGAAGGCAGTTTTCAGCGTTCAGTTACCACGGGCCAAGTCCTCAGTGTATCTGTGCTCCATGCGGTGGAGCTTGTGACAGGTATCGCACACTTATCTGTCCTCAGAGAAAATAATTGCTGACATGTTTCTGCTGCAACTAATATTTACTCCCCGTTGTGAGTAGTGAAATGTTGTTTGGTGCCTTTATTATATAATAATAATAATAATAAATTGCAAGATACTATGCTGTAATGTGCAAAATATTCATGTTCAAATTATGCTCATGTTTTTCTAGTGTAACTGTAATTTAATCTTATGACCATTGACTGCAATAAAATACTAAGTTATTATTATTATTATTTAACTAACAGAGGCTTGCAGACTGAACGCTGAAGGGCATAACTGCCTGTAGCTATGTATGTAATATTCATTTTCTCTATTTCAAGCAATAAAGGGAAGTTAAGTTTTATACACAAGAACTATTTAACTTCATAAAGCATAAAATTACAGGCCAGTCAGTTTGACATGCATTGCATGTACGCTTTGGGAAAGCATTCTTTCTGATTATATTAGACATGTTTGCAAAATTAATAACTGGTTTCATAGAAGGCAGTTGGAGTTTAGGAAATGTTATTCTACTGAAGCTCAACTTGTAGGATTCCAACAAGATATAGCAGATATCCTGGATTCAGGAGGTCAAATGGACTTTACTGCGATTGACCTATGTAAAGCATTTGATAGGGTAGATCATGGGAGACTACTGGAAAAAATGAGTGCAATTGGACTAGAAAAAAAGAGTGACTGAATGGGTGGCTTTTGTTACAAGCCCAAGTCAAGGCTTGGAGTGGAGGCCTCGCCCACACGTGCTAGAGAGGCATCCTTGGTTCCTCCACCTGGGTGATACGGTGGTTCAGGTGAAGTGGGGCTGGTGACTGAGCTGAAGGCTCACTGCGGGGCGCTGGAACCAACACATCACTTTGCTCTACGTAGCCTGGCCCGAACTCAGTCATGATAATGCCAAGTGGAGACCACGTCAGTAGGCCTACTGAAGGGGGAACAAACCTGGCTAGGTTCGGGCCAGGGGCGGACCGCTGGATGGACGACTGAGGGGCGTGGTCTCTGCTACGGAGAGCCTAAGTTGTGGGAGGACAATGTATAGCTGTATGGCTCACCACGGATGGTAAGAACGACGCTCAGGACCCTAGAAGGGCCAAAAAACCAATGATTGATTGAAATATGTTTGCTTAAAAAGAGCCAATTTCAAAAATTTCGATATCAAGGGAAGCCATGGAAGCTCCAATAGAGCATATCCAGGAGCAAGCCCAAGATGAAGAAATGGAGACAGAAGTCCCAATTGGACAGGCTGTCGCTGACTCAAAACAAGAAATGGCAACAGAAGCTCCAGTAGAGCAGACTGCTGCTACAAGCAAAGCAGAACGTCCATAGAAACAGAACTGAAGATTTCTGCCTCGAAAATCAGCAGATTTCATATCGACAGACCACCTCGCAACAGTGCATATTACAAGGAAAGGAAGGGAGCGAGGAAGGAGGCCAAAATAGCGACTGGAACTTGGACGGAGAAGAAGCCAAGGAACAGGGATCGGCGAGAGGCTATCCCTCCGACAATGCCCAAAAGGCTGAGGCCAGGGGATAGTATGCCATCAAGTTCGGCTACAAAACCGCCCGCCAAAAACCAGAAAGAAGAGACGGTCATGTCCTTTTCGGAAAGACTAACTTCAATCAAGGTAGCAATAATACCTAAAACCTTTCCAGATGGGAAACTGAAGGAGGATGACGTGAAGGAACTTACATTTGCTCTGATAGCGCAAATGAAACCGCTGTCAGATGGATGCCTTTCAGGCTTCCTCGAATCTCTGAGGCTGGAAAGTGGAGCAGTGGTACTGATCTGTGTAAATCCAGAAACTAAAAGCTGGCTGGAACAGACAGTGGCCAATTGCTACCCTTGGAAAGGGGAGAATTTGGAGGTGGCAGAAGTCAAGAAGGTGCTGAATACTACAAAGGTCATCGCCAAGTTTCCTCCTCCATATGACAAGATGAAGGTTGATGATGTGCCTTTCAGGATACATGAGCATGACACCAAATTTCCGACGAAGGAGTGGAGAGTGCTGAATGCAACAACTACTGATGACACAGGAAGGATAACTGTTTTGGCCCTTAATGAAAGAGCTTTTGAAGAGCTCAAGAAGAGAGGCCTTAAGGCCAAGCTTGGACTTGGGCAGATCAACTTTCAAGTAATCAAGGAAAAAACAAAACCTAGCGTTGGCAAGGATGGTACTGAAAGTTCTACAGGCCAACCTACAACATAAAAAGTCAGCTGTTGCCAATTTCGTCAGGAAGTTCAAGTCCGAGGCTATCGATGTGGCTTTTATACACAAGCAACGGGTAGTTAAGGGCAGAATAGCAGGACTCACGGAATCTGGAGGTAAGTTAATGTACGATACTACATCGAATATGCCTAGAACATGTTTACTTATGAGCAGAAGACTACAATGCCTTCTGGTGCAGGAACATTGTTCCAAGGACTTATTGGCAGCCAAGATAAAAGATAAAACTTGGAAATTGGGAAGCTCCCAGGGATATAACCATAGGCTCTGCATACCTCCCATATGACTCAACTAATCTGTCTCCACCAGAAGAAGTTGAGAACCTAATTTGCAACGCAAAGAGGAAAGGCGAACACTTAGTCCTTCGAGCAGATGCAAATTCACATCACACGGCATGGGGCAGCAATGCAAGAGGTGAGTCTTTACTAGAGTTTATTATTGGAACTCTTGACGACACTAAAACCAAGAAATAAGCCTACGTTTATAAATAAAGATCGTCGGGAGGTAATAGACATTACACTCAGCACTACGCATATTGCAAACTTTATTAAAGACTGGAAGGTACTGGAGAAACCATGATTGGCAGACCACCAGCACATCCAATTTGCAATAGATGCGAGACTATGTGGGATTGACATGTACAGAGTAAAAAAAGAACTAACTGGGATAGATACAGAGAAGTTCTAGGGAAGGCTGTACAAGAAATTCAAACTAATGTGAGAGGACAGAAAGAATTGGATGGGCACTGAAAGTATTAGAAGAGGCCATAATAGACTCATTCCATGACAACTGTCCTCTCAAAGAAAAGAAACACACCAAAAAGTAATGTGGTGGAACAACAAACTAGCCAAAATGAAAAAAGAGGTTAGGATGTTGTATAGAATATCATCTAGAAATGGTATGTGGGACGTATATCATAGGAAACTCACTGAGTATAACCTAGAGATATGGAAAGCAAAAAGAAAATCTTGGAGACCGTTCTGTGAGAAAGTGGAAGCACACAATGAATCAGCAAGGCTCCAGAAGATTCTGAAATCTTCTTCTTCTTCTTCTTTCTTCTTTTCTAGCCTATTTCAATCCACCGCTCGATATAGGCCTCTTCCATGTGCTTCCATCGTCTTCGGTCTTGAGCCAGTTGGAACCAGCTTGTTCCAGCCAACAGCTTTATGTCGTCGAGCCATCTCTTCAGGGGTCTTCCAATGCCTCTCTTGTGTCCCCATGGTCTCCAGTGAACAATCCTAGAGGTCCACCTGTTGTAGTCTTGTCGAGCTACGTGTCCTACCCATTGCCAGTTTTGCTACTATCTCTAGGATGTCTGTTACATTAGTTCTTCTCCTGATGTCCTCTGAACGGATCTTATCCCTAAGGCTGATCCCTAGCATCTGTCGCTCCATGGCTCGTTGTGTTCGCTGAAGCTTGCGAGCACTTTCCTTCGTCAGAGTCATCGTTTACAGACCGTAAGTTGTAACTGGCAGCACGCACGTATTATAAACCTTGGTCTTCAGGTTAATTGGAACATCCTTGTTGGTGAGGATGAATCTTAGTTTTCGGAATGCAGTCCAACTCATACCTATTCTGCGAGGAATTTCTGCACGTTGGTTGTCTTTTCCAAGTTTTATCTTGTGTCCAAGATAGATGTACTCATCGACAGCTTCTATATATTGGTTTCCCATTTTAAGTGGTCGACTCTCTGGGCTTAGTATTTTCGTTTTATTAATGTTCATTTCCAAACCAATCTTAGCAGAAGCAGTTTTTAATTCTTGGATCATGCTTTCTAGCTCATCTAGATTTTCACTTATGAGCACAATGTCATCGGCAAAACGCAGGTGGTTCAAATATAACCCGTTGATTTTTATTCCTTTATTATCCCAATGAAGGGTTTTGAATACATCTTCCAAGGCAAGGGTAAACAGCTTTGGAGAGATTGTGTCACCTTGTCGAACTCCTTTGCCAACTGGGATTTTATTGGTGATGAGGTCTTCGTCCACTCTGACTACCATTGTTGCTTGATCATAAATGTTTTCCAGAAGCTTTATATACCTTGAGTTTATCATGGCATTTTGAAGTGCCTTCATGATTGCCCAGATCTCCACTGAGTCAAAAGCTTTTTTATAATCAATGAAGGCCAGATGAATCTTGATGTTGTACTCAGTGGTTTTCTCCAGAAGAAGACGAATAGTCTGGATGTGTTCAACAGTTGAGAAACCTTTACGAAATCCCGCTTGCTCGGCAGGTTGATAAAAATCCAGTTCTCTTGTGAGGCGGTTGGTTACAATTTTAGTCAGGAGCTTATAAAGGTGTGATAACAAACTCACAGGACGATAGTTCTCTAAATTTTCCTTATTACCTTTCTTGAAGAGAAGTATCACTTCAGCATTTTTCCAATTTTCTGGTATTCTTCCAGAGTTAATACACTTGTTCATGAGTATTCTCACGGCTTCTAGCAGATCTCTTCCACCTAATTTCAGCATTTCATTCGTTATTTTATCCTCCCCAGGGGATTTTTTATTCCTTAGTTGTTTAAGAGCACTTTCAATCTCAGCAGTGGTTACTTCCGGTGTTACTCCATGTGTATAATTCTGGGCTAGTTGTTCATCGCTGGATGGTTTATTAATGGTTGATGTATACAGCTTGTAGTAGAAATCTCTAATAACTTCAGTAATCTTTTGCCTATCTGTGACTATTTCTCCATTTTGGTTCTTAAGTTTTGTAATTTTTGGTCTTCCTGTAGACATGCTGTTCTTTAAAATCTTCATGTTTTTATTTTCTTCAATTGTCTGTATGATCATGTTATTATTAAATTTCCTTAGATCTTTTCTTATTTCCTTGCGAATGGTCTTGTTAAGATTTTTGTATTCTGCTGTATCCCTGTCCATTATCTTCCTGTCCTTAATGAGCTGCATGGTATTGAGTGAAAGTCGGCTCTTCTTATTGGTTTTCTTCAATGGGATCTCCTTTGCTGCATTTTGAATACTGACTGTAATTTTCTCATTAAGTTCGTTCACGTCCAAGTATTTCAAATCTTCTGTTGGGTTAAGTTTTTTGGTAAGAGCTTGTTGAAATGATGATTGATGTGTTTCTAAGTCCTCTACTCTTGGAAAAGTGTACCCGCTTGTCATTTTGGACCGTTCAAGTTTGAGGTCAAATGTAAAGGTTGCTCGAACTAGCCTATGGTCGCTTCCTGTATAAAATCTATTGAGAACAGTAACATCTGTACAATATTTCTTCTTGTTGGTCAGGATAAAATCTATCTCATTCTTGGTTTGTCCATCGGGGCTCTTCCATGTCCATTTTCGTTGGATGGGCTTTTTAAAGAAAGTATTCATGCAATAGAGAAATCAACCCATATAAATCACATGTCTTGAAGAACATCTGAAAATGAACTATAGGAATAAGAACATTTTCATTTTAACGGACAGCCAAGCGGCCATTAAGGCACTAGAGGCAGTCCGGATAATATCCAGAATTGTCTGGTATTGCCACTCATTTCTTCTGAAGCTCTCAAAGTACAACATTGTCAAAATAACATGAGTACCAGGCATAAATGTATAGAAGGAAATGAAAAGGCAGATAAACTGGCCAGGAAAGTGGCAGAAACACATTTTGTCGGCCCGGAACCTGTATGCGGGATTTCCTATGGACAAGCCCGACACTACATAGGAAAATGCATACAAAACAAACAGATGGAAAACTGGAAAACTACTCCAGGATACAGGCTTGCAAAGGAACTGAAAAAGGACTAAACAAGAAGCATACTAAAGAGTTGTTGAAACTCAACAGAGGAAATATAAGATGGGTAGTAGGACTGTTGACAGGATACTGCCATCTGAAAAAAAACCTACATAGAATTGGAGTAATAAGAGACAACATATGTAGGAAATGCAATGAAGCAGAGGAATCAGCTGAACACATACTTTTCGAATGTGAGGCGTTGGGTAGAATCAGACTCTCTACTCTAGGACTACCAGGTGAAGTGAGAGGACAAATCCAAGAAGACCCAATAAGAACAACCTGCTGCTTTGTGAAGGGAGCAGGTATATCTAGGTGGGAATGAAGGAAAAACATGGTAGCAAAAGATCTTAGAGGTCGACACTAATTAGGAACTAATATTTAGAGGCCCCATGAAGAAAACAAGAATGGGTGGCTATATTTCTAGAAAATAGAACTCAGAGAATTAGAGTAGGCAAAGCTTTTTCTGACCCTGTAAAAATCAAGAGGGAAATTCCTCAGGGCAGTATTGTTGGACCTTTATATTTTCTTATATATATAAATGATATGTGTAAAGAAGTGGAATCAAATATAAGGCTGTTTGCTGATGATGTTATTCTGTACAGAGTAATCAATAAGTTACAAGATTGTGAGCAACTGCAAAATGACCTCGATAATGTTGTAAGATGAACAGTAGGCAATGGTACGATGATAAACGGGGTTAAAAGTCAGGCTGTCAGTTTCACAAATAGGAAAAGTCCTCTCAGCTTTATTTGTATTTGTATTTGTATTTATTAATGAACAAAACAGGCGTTCAGCCCCGAATACATGCTCACAATAATAATAAATAAATAAATAAATAACTAATAATAAACGCAGTCCAACCCAAGCCACCACTCTCCACCACATACAAAATAAAATGAAATGAACACCTCATCAGCCTGTTCTATGTTTACAATCTGCTGCTGGTGTTGCAACTTGCTGCTTGTTATCACTCACACGTACCCACTCATCACGCGACCTTCTTGCTTCAGCATTTTCATCACCTCTATTGTTCCCTGACCTACTCCAAAATAAGCTACACCAGCAACATTACACTATTGCATACCAAACCAGCCATGACACTAACATTGCATTCAATCTTTCAGATTCCACCTCCTATAGTACAAGTCTAAATAATAACAACAATATTCCGTCATTGCATTCCAATCCATCATACCACAGCTTTTACCAATCAGCGTTAACATTGCTTCATATCATTTCACTCCGCCATAACACTCCATAATAAAATTACCTCTCCATCTCCCAAAAATTTCGACCATGCATAACAAATCACGCCTATACCAACACCTCTCCAACATCATACTCCTTCCTCCTCTCCATACAAACAAACCACAATTTACAAAATTGTAATAAAATCACCTCTCTCCAGCTCCAAAAATTCAATACTCATACCAGACACCAATACAATAATACCCCCTCCCAACTTCCACGAATTCGGCCGTAAATAAACCATCTCAATACCATACCATACCTCACCTAATCATACATACTAAGCCTCCAATGCTTCCGACACCATATCTCAGCAATACAACACATACCAACACCTCTCCAACATCATATTTCTTCCTCCTCTCCATACAAACAAACCAAAATTTACAAAATAACAATAAACTCACCTCTATCCAGCTCCAGAAATTAAATACTTATACCAGACACCAATACAATAATACCACCTCCCAACTCCCACGAAGTCAACCATAAATAAACCATCTCAGTACCAAACCATACATCACCTAAATACTAAACCTTCAATACTTCCCACACCACATTTCAGCAATACAGCACCAACTCCACATTATATACCACCTCTACTTATATCACCACTTCTCTCACACTACATTCCAACGATATAACACTTTTCCAACACCACATTTACCACCACTCCTCCAACTCCAAATATCACAATAAATATATCACTTCACCATTACCACATCTCAGCCTTCACAAATTATTTACCATCATAACCTAATGAAATTACAATGAATAACCAATACCAGTCACGCATATACCAACACCTTTCCAACATATTTCTTCATCCTATACCACTTCTCCATTACCATATTTATACCACCACTCCTCCAACTCCACATATCAACAATAAATATACCACTTCACCATTACCACATTTCAGCCTTCACAAATAATTACCATCATAACCTAATAAAATTACAATGAATAACAATTACTAACATATCATAAAACAAACAGACCATGCAATCCTGTCCTCTTACCCAACTCCGCCTAACTAAGTACTCAGTCCCTATATTCCCTAATCCATTAGAATTTTAACATACTATCCCCTTCCCTTATACAGATAACTATTCCACCCCCCTATTCCCCTGCCCACCCTCTAACTCACTCTCCTTCATTTTACTCTCGCAGGCCTTTTTTGTCGCACAAAAATACCTGTTCAATTCACCCCCTTTTTCCCATTGTTTAATAATCCATCTCAGTATTGCGTTCTCATCCCCTCTCCCCAGTATTTCCCGATGCTCGGCACTCAATAATCCATGTCTTAACCCCCTCGTTACCTCACAGTCTCTTAGCAAGTGAAACTCATCATTCACATCTCCACAAAGTACACACCTTGTCTTATCCCTGCCCTGTAACCAGCCTTTATTCCTTGGCAGACCTAAAAGCCACCACATCATCCCATATCGTTTTGACCTATCGACGTATCTAATATTCAACCCTGCTATCTCCTCTATTTTCGTCAAAACAGTCAGCGAATTTCTTAGTCTGCTTTCCCCCAATAATTTCTGCCTATGGATATCTCTAATTCTCCTTTCCAGTATATTCATCCCTCTCACTTCTGTCTTTGACCAAACCTCCCCCCACAGGTGTCCTAATCCTATCCTCTCCAAATATCCCTTTATTTTTTCTAACCATCCACCCTTATACATGCTCTTAAATTGCTGTACATATGCTGCCTGTAAAACTCTCCCACCTTCCTGTCTTTTTAAATTCATCCAATATCTAACTATTCTTTTCACACCCTCTGATTCCAAATCCTCCCCACACATTAATTCCGCCCCTACATTTGCTGTACACCTCGGTAAGCCCATCACTAACTTGGCAAAACTACTAACAATCCTTCTTAGTTCCTCTCTTTTCTCATCCAGCCCCCAAACTTCTGCTCCGTATAATACCCTCCCCACGATTACCGACCTGAACACGAGTCTCAGTGTTTTGTAACTGATCCCCGGGTACTTGAGTAGCAAATTTCTGACTGAGGCTAAGGCTGCCAATCCTCTATATTTCACTCTTTTGATCTGGTCACCCCAAGTTCCTTTATCATTAAAAATAACTCCTAGATATTCCAGCTTCCTTACCTGTTCCAATCTTTCTCCCTGAATTACCCAATTCCCTTCTATCTTTCTTCTTTTGTTCACCTGTACTACCAATATTTTAGACTTATTTCCATTAATTTTCAATCCCCATTTCCTCGCAAATAGCATCACTGACTCTAAGGCCCTATTCATCGCCCCTGAAGTTAACGTCATCAATAACACATCATCCGCAAATATCAGTCCTGGCACTTCCAAACCATTAATTACTGGTACAGCCCAATTTTTTGCCCCAAACCCCTCTAAAATATCGTTGATAAATAAAATAAACAGTATGGGCGATAACTTACATCCTTGTTTTAAACCCACCTTGGACTCTAATGGTCCACACATTCTCCCTTCTCCCAATTTTACACAAAACCTGACGTCCCTATATATTCCTTCCACTGCCCTCAACATCTTCTCCGAAATCCCTAACCTTCCTAATTTCTCTAGTAGGGCCTCTCTATTTACCTTATCAAAAGCTTTCTCAAAATCTATTGCTGCTACATAAACCGTACTTCTAGCCATATTCTTATACTTTTCTAAAATAGTCTTTACTATCATTATATTATCCACTGTTCTTTTCTTTTTCCTAAATCCCCCTTGGTAATCTGTCAAAATTTCATTTTCTTCCGCCCACCCGCTTATTCTGTTCGCTAGCACCCCAGTATATATTTTACTCAAAGAATCCAACAGAGATATACCCCTATAACTGTTCACATTGTTCCTACTACCCTTTCCCTTGTATATAGGGCATATAATTCCTGTTTCCCATTCCCTAGGGTAATTTCCTCCCTCGAATATCCTATTGAATAGTTTCACCATGCCCTCTATCATTATCTCATTTTTACTAATTTCCTTCCAAAACTTATTATTTATACCATTACATCCCCCGGCCGACTTCGCTCTGGCTCTGCTTATCACTCCCCGGATTTCCTCTCTTGTGATTTCTTTATCCAAGTCATAAATTGCCACTCCCCTATTCCTCCAAATTACTTCTTCTCCCGAACCTCTCCATCTATCACCCCCCTTTTTTCCTAGTAATTCATCGAAGTGCCTGACCCATTGCACTTCCTCAATACTCGTTCTCTCCATATTCCTTCCACCCTTAATAATTCTATTAATCTTATCCCAGACTCTCTCAAAATTGTTAGTCTTGCAGTCATTATTTATGGCTTCCATTTGTTCCTCTAACCACGTCTTTTTTGTCTCAGAGATTTTCTTTTTATACTCCTTCCTCAATCTACAGAAAAACTCCCTTTCTTGGCTCCCACCTTTCCTTCTATATTCTCCTAACGCGTCCATCACCTTCCTCCGCCATCCTTCACACTCCCTATTAAACCATTCTTCTCCCTCTTTCTTATTTCCTTTTCTAGCTTTCACCTTCTGCGCTATCATCTTTATTGGATGTAGCAACAATTCCAAGGCTTTATCAGTATTATTCTCTTCTAACGCCCCTTCCCACCCATATTTCAAAAGATGTAGCTCCTCCTTTACTACCCTATTCCAATCCCGGCCCACCTTCTCTGTCCATTTATACTTATTATAACCCCTCCCTCGTTTATCCTTTGTCTCATTTTCCTTCATTGTACACTTCTCTTCCTCTCTTTTCAGCATAACCCTCACCGGGAAATGGTGTGACTCAATCCAATCTCCTATTTCCATACTTACAACTTCCTCAATCATCCCTTCCGAGCTCAGAACCATATCTATCACACTACCCCCTTTCTCCGTAACATATGTCAATTTCCCCGTCCTGTCACCCTCTATCCACCCATTCAGAATATACAAGTTTCCCACAGCACACATCTCTAGGAGCTTCTCTCCATAACTATTTGTAATTTTGTCCTCACTCCTTCTGCTTTCTAACAAACACATTCCATCCTCCCTACTATAAACTGGGCTCTGTTCTCCTATTCTCGCGTTCCAATCCCCAAATAACAACATATCCTCCTCCCCTGGATACATTCCCCTTATCCTACCAATATCCACCAATAACTCTTCAAAAAAATATTTATTTGCATATTCTGAATTACTAGGGTGGCAGTAAACAAAAGCTAAATTTATTTTCTTCCTCCATCCCTCTCTCCCTCCCAAATTCAATCTCAGCCATATGGTTTCCATCATATCGGTCTCTATATCCTCTACTCTTTCACTAATTTCTTCCCTAATTAGAACTATCATCCCTCCTGGTGCTCGTCCCTTATTCCTCTCTTTTCTTCTATATTTATATTTTATCTCAAACCCCTTCCATGCAATCTCCCTCCCTGTTTCCAACCACGTCTCCAAGAGTGCCACAACATCGAAACTTTCAATTACTTCCCTAACTTTCTTGTTTCCTAATTTGCTCCTTACTCCTTCAATATTCACACATCCTATCTTCCAATATTGTTATAACTTTCCCTCCCTCCCTTCTAGGTCTCCCCCTCTATTCTTACTTCTAGTATTTATCGACCTCTCTCCCTCTGTATCCTCCATCCCTTTACGTACTTTTCCCCATATGTCTTTTAAGCTCTTACTCCTGACTTTACTCATAATTTTTTTACCTTCTTGTCGATCTGTCTCCTCTTGACCTTTGTTGTTCACTACACCACTGCACCCTATACTCACCCCTTCTTGCTGCTCACCCCCACTCACCCCCTCACTATTTTGGACTTCTGAATCCACCTCCCTTTGTCCTTTCTTGCTCACTGCACCTCTACACTCTCCTCTCCCAGTTTCTTGCGGCCCACTCTCACCGTCCACTTCACTATCTTGGTCTTCTGTCTCCCGGCTGCACTGCCCATTCTCTTCCGAGATGCCCTGCTCTCCTGCCACGTCCCTCCTCCTCTTCTTTTCTTCTTTCTTCTTCCCATCTTGCCTTGTCCTCTCACCACTCTCAACCCTCTCGTTTTCGTCCATTTCCTTTAGCTTAGTCACTGAATGAACTCTGACCCATCGCCCGTTTGTCACCTCCAACCTCAGACCTCTTATTCGGGCCTTTAGCCCCTGGTTCCTCGCTCTCCATAGGTGCCTATTCAAGATCTTCGCGTTTTCACTTCCTTCTCTTCCCATGTCTCCTTTCACCCCTATTTTCCGCCCTTGTAAATTCTTGCTGTTCCTTAACACAGAATCTGCCATTAAGGTTGAGAACAATTTAACCCTAATTGGCCTCCGACCTTTGATTTTACCAACTCTCTCTACATCATCAATGTCTACCTCACTAAAGTTTATCTTCATAACATCACGTAAAGCTTCCACCACCTTAAATATCAGCTCAATCTTGCTCTCTCTCGCCCCTTCCTCAATTCCATATATAAATATGGCTTTTTTCAATCTCTCCTGCCTGTACCCCTCCGCTTCTTTCTTCATCTTCATCACCTCCTCTTTCAGATGTTTCACTTCCCCTCTCAATAACTCGATTTCTTTCTCGTTATTGACCACTCTCCTGCTCGATTGCTCTGTCTTCGTTTCAAGCCATTTCTTCATGTTCCCTATCTCCCTTCTCTGCTCCTCCATCATGTCCTTTATTTCCTGCACCTTATCCCATTGACACTTCTCCTGCATAACTTCACTTACAACCACCCTGAGTGCGGCCAAATCTTCCGTACTATATTTTCCACTGGTATTTGGGCCTGGGTTTACTTCCACCCCCCCAATAACCAGTAACACTGCTATCACTGTCACCACCAGCACCGCTTCACTCATTTTCAATCCGTCCGTCACCAATCCACTCCTGGCCTCCTTCTTCTGCCTTGCCTGCCATTTCCCAATAGCGGCCCGGTACTGTTCAATGCCGACCATGTTTACAGCACGCACTTCGCTACGCAACCTCTCTCCTCGACCGCTCGAGCTAGACTGCCTCTCAGCTTTAATTACTGCGTTGATACGGTGAAAGATCCTTTTGGGGATCATTGTAAGTATCTAGGTGTTAATATAAGGAAAGATCTTCATTGAGATAAACACATAAATATGATTGTAACTAAAGGGTACAGATCTCTGCACATGGTTATGAGGGTATTTAGGGGTTGTAGTAAGGATGTAAAGGAGAGGGCATATAAGTCTCTGGTAAGACCCCAACTAGAGTATGGTTCCAGCGTATGGGACCCTCACCAGGATAACTTGATTCTCAAGAACCGGAAAAAATCGAAAGAAAAGCACCTTGATTTGTTCTGGGTGATTTCCAACAAAAGAGTAGCGTTACAAAAATAATGCAAAGTTTGGGCTGGGAAATTTTCGGAGAAAGGAGACGAGCTGCTCGACTAAGTGGTATGTTACAAGTGATAAAAATCATGTTGGGTCCATACTGAATCTCAGTTATGTTCCGAGCTGTCAGTGGAGAGATGGCATGGCATGACATTAGTAGACGAATAAGTTTGACTGGTGTCTTTAAAAGTAGGAAAGATCACAATATGAAGATAAAGCTGGAATTCAAGAGGAAAAATTGGGGCAAATATTCATTTATAGGAAGGGGAGTTAGTGATTGGAATAACTTACCAAGGGAGATGTTCAAGAAATTTCCAATTTCTTTGCAATCATTTAAGAAAAGGCTAGGAAAAAAACCAATAGGGAATGTTCCACCTGGCCGACTGCCCTAAATGCAGATTAAGAGACTGAGTGATTGATTCATGACTTACCCCTGACTAAAGTGCCGAGGATTCCTAAAATCTGTGGATTGGAAGTGATCTCAACATATCTTGTATGTATGTAGGTAGGTCCCTTTTCTTGATGTCCTCAAGATCATTTCTCCTCAATTTGACAACCCATTGATCACACCTAAAACATAAAAAAAAGCCTAATTAAAGTCAAACCTATGAGTGCAATCTCTGCACCGCCACTAATATTTCACAATATTGGAATTTACTTACACTGATTTGTCTCGAGGAAAGCGGAAGAAAGAGTTTATTGTACTATTCTACTGACGGAGGGATGGAGCCTGCGCCTCATTCATTATAATTAGAACGAAGTCCTCTGGTTTTAATTGAGGGTACAGCATAGAAGACATGTCTTGACTCTTGTAAAAGCGTACTATTCCTCCACGTTCGTCCATTTCACGAATCCATGCTTCGACACTCGTACAATCATTCTCATGCCGCACAGCTTCAGATTTTAAATTGTACTCTTGCTCAATGTTAAATAGATCTTTTCTGGTCAGAAGATGAATGCGTTCAATGTCAGTTTCACCAATAGAATCTCTAACCTCATCAAGGATTCTATCGAAAGGAATTTTCATCGCAATCTTCCTCGCTAAGTCATTTCTTTCCGACAGCGATAATCTCATGCGACCTAACTCTTCTTGGTGGCCTACATGTGTTGCACAAAATGAAACATGCACTTCTCCAGACTGAAAAGTAACATCAATATTTGCTGGACAATGACCACTTATCTTGTTGCTTCCAAGTACTTTCTGGTGACGCTCATGATTACCCCTTGAGTTAAAGGTCCCATCCCTGTGACACCTGTATTTCATTTTAGAAGAACCATCTTTACATTCGTACTTGGAGCGACATACAACAAATTCACACACTTGCTCACTTTCTTTTTCACGTTTCCACTTAAGAAAATCCTCTTCATTCGCAAATTTTAAACTTTCGCTTGCGATACGAATCTCATGAAAATTAATAAAATGTGCCACCATATCAGATTTTGTAGCACATTCTTCTACACAAAGCGGACATTTTACTTGAGGTTGTTCACACTTCGCAGTCTTATGTTGTGAATTTTTATGTCGTTCTAAATTGTATTTTGTGTGAGAGGTAAAACTACACAAATCACACGAAAATTTAGGGTTTTTGTTAGTGTGCTTTGTTCTTACGTGATGATTTAAATTTTTCCTGTAATTGAAAAATGTATTACTCACTACATACGAAATTGTCCATTGTGCAAGCACAAAAAGTTCACTGCAATGCGCAATAAACCACTTAATGCACGTAACTAATTCACTGTTTCATGAAGTGGACCCCCAAATACTGCAGAAGTCTATTAATACAGTCTGTACACAGCAGCACGATTTAAAATAACTCGGCGTAATAACTCGTACAGTAAACTATCACAAACCAAGCAATACTGGCTTCGCGAAAAGCTGCATCGGCTGCACCTCGTGGAAATGCTTTATGGCTGCACTTGGACAACAGAAGAAATAAAGCGTCTTTTACAGTCTGTACTTCACAGCAGCACGATTTAAAATAACTCGGCGTAATAACTCGTACAGTAAACTATCACAAACCAAGCAATACTGGCTTCGCGAAAAGCTACAACGGCTGCACCTCGCGGAAATGCTTTATGGCTGCACTTCAACAACAAACAAAACAGAGCTTCTTCTTCTCCTTGCCCCACACGTGGCGCGCAATAGCTAGGTAGGCGGTACTAAACGCCGAGGTTTCTCGAGCAGTCACGAGCAAAGCCGATGATGGCTGCTCTTCGACATTCCCTAGACTCAAGTGATGTTACTGTGGTAATATAGCGAGCGACGCTAATCATATTCTTTTCAACTGCACAAGTTTTCATACATCTCGGCAGAAATTTCTGTACAATTTAACACAATTAAACATTCCGTTTCCTACAAGTTTATCCTGTTTATTATATAAGCCTTCTCCGCAAATAGTTAATGTCATTAATCGCTTTCTTGATCAAAACAAGATCCACGTGTAGTCAGTAGTACCAACATGATTCGGAGGTAAACATCGTGCGGATTAAATCAGTATTACTGTTTCGGCGCATTTCTCCGGCTCGATATATAATTACGTTTACGTATTATATTGCAGCCACGGTAACGTGTGATAAAATTAATTAATTTCATGCTTTTTACGAATCCCAATCATTTACCCGGTAGATTGCTAACTTTGTGTCTTTGAGTGTGTGTTTTTGTGTTTTTGTTCCTCTACCCTACTCTTTGTATCCCTTCTTCCTTAACCGTTCCTAACCTTTCTATGTAGGCCCGGTCTTGTGTGTGAAAGTAGAAAAGACGTCGAGACGGGTCACTCTGACGTGAAGACTAGAACCTTGTGTCCCTGTTTTTATGTGTGCTCCTTTAAGACTATCTCGGATAATCCCCACTCTGCGTAATGATACAATTATTGGGTTGGCATCCCGATAGGAAGAAAGATGAAGACGAAGTTACTCTATGCACAAATGCTACTAATGTTTCGCATTTCCTGTGTATCTTGCATACCTAACTATATAGTTTCAATTCGTAGTGACCATAAGGACTCCATTGCATGTTTTTATTTACTGTTGCTACCTTAATGGGCATAAATGTAAAACAAGAAGCCCAATATATATCACGAAGAAGAAGAAGACCCTGGGTGATCGCATTACCAAGGGGCGATGTACTTATCGCCGTTCTATTTCCTTTTATTAATTTTTTTTCTCTACGACCTTAGTACAATCTGTAAGTAAGCATCCACTTTTGTTACCAGGAAATCTAACGATGTGAGAAGGGAACCAGATAAACCCAAGTTAAATTCGTTTGGCTTAATGAAGTACTTAAAAGGATAATATTTTACTGTCTAAATGATATTTGTGCACAGGAAAAGTATTCTGCCGTTACCAATGAAAGACTGTAATCTAGATCTTTTTAATTGTAAATTAATTATCAATTATTTGGGGCTTGGTGTAACTGGTTGTAATGTTGTTCAACGTGTTAATTCCTTATAATCTGAAAATCCCCATCAGGGAAGTCATTAAGAGTTGGAAATTGTTTCTTGTCACCATTCGGCTGTGTGTTTTTTCTTTCTGGGTGGGTAGCCATTTTGTGGTCCTTCGTCATGTGACCCCGTCGCCATGACAACTGTGTTTACATGTGTGTGGGCGTTGCCCCTGTTATTTTGACTTTTGTCGTCTCTGTCCTTTGTTATGTGCAGACAGCTGACGGGCGTTTTCGGAGAGATTGTTGATTTCGGCTCTTGGGATGAGACGTGATTCTGTAATGCGTCTCTATTTCTCCGTATGCTTGGCTGTTGTGATTTACTAAAATTTTAATGGGGATAATTTTGGTCCTTGACGACCTGTTCTAACTGTGGATCACTTAAATATTTTTTCTGTTTACTCCTTCCTAATGTTTTTGGTGGAATCTATTTATTGTGGATTTCACATGTTACTACTCCGGTTCGGCAGTTGAAGTGGTCATTAAGGAACATTTTTCACCCTGAAATATTTGGTTGTGTGAAAACCTGGTTTGGAAAAGGTGATCAATTAAGTACCCCATTCTTGGGTTCATTTCTTTGGGTTGTTTCCTATTCCTTCTTGTTTTCTTGAAAGTAATGGTTTGTGAGCTCAGATTATTTTCATTTTAATTGGTTTCCATGTTTTTAATTTTAAAGAACCTGAAGGTTGTATAATTAATTTAATTCCTTTCTATTTTACCCCATTGAATTTGAAATTTAACTTTAATTACGATTTATTAATTTAATTTCTTTTTACTTTCCTCTCTTGATTTGAGGTTAAGCTTTAATTACCATCTATTAATTTTATCCCTTTTATTTGCCTGACTGAAATTGAAATTTAGTTACTATTATTTAACCTTCTCTTAATAAAGTTTGGTGTAATCCGAAAATGAATTATGATTTTAGTCAGTAAGCATTATTTCTCTTTCTATCCACTTGACCTCTGTTTAGCCTAGCTGTTTCCACGCTTGCTACGATCTTCCTTTGGGGAAATTAGTACTGATTTATTTAATTTGTTTCCCTGGATCGTGCAACTACTGTTGTGAAATACCTAGCTTGTAAGTTCGCGACAGTATTTTGGTATCAGTTCGCGTGGTTCTTTTGTTTTGTTTGAATTTTAATTTTCTCTGTGATTCTATTTCCCTTTTAGTAAACTGTTAGTGGTTTTTTTACCCATCTTGAGAATTATTGAATACTGACTAAAATAATAACAAGGTACATTTTGAAAGTGCTTAGTTGTAAAGAGGAAGGCAAGATTCGACTTGTGTTAATGCAAATATATTTTTGTTCCATGTGCATTTTGTCATCTCGAGGGAGCCCGTTGCTGCTTGGTGAGGTATCTGAGCATTAAATATTCCTAATTCTGTGGCTTGAGAACTTGGGTGGGCTATCCTACTGCTTGCTGTATTAAATATGCTTGGACATGGTAGTGGCAGTGAACTGGTGAGTTATTTGATTTGATTTGATTTGATTTTTCATTTTTTAGTCTCTTATTAATTTAAGGTGTGAATTTGGTTATCAAAGAAGAAGTTTTGAGAACATCATTTTCTTATCTGGCCTGGTGTTTATCTGTGCGTTTCTACTTTCTTGTGGTGTTAATTGGATTATGGTCAAATGTTGGTATTCTGGGAAATATTCTATTACCTTATCGGTCTTGGCTTTTGATATTGCTTCCCAGACTTATGTTTAGATTATTTCCTTGCTTGGTGCTGCGGCGGTGTACTTGCTAAAAGGTTATGTGAGGATTTAAGGTTTCTAATATATTTCTGCAGCGTTGTTACTGGTATGTGAATAGTAATTATACTGAATCTAGCCTTAGGGTTTCCTATCTGGTGTCTGGCTCTAGCGTGTCAGGTTATGGGCTGAACTGCTGCGCGTTTGTTTACACCTTACCTCTGTCACCGTCTGGGAGCTTGTGTTGAAATCTTGGCGGTTGTATGTGGTTGGTGTATATCCTTTAACCTGCACCGTAAAAAGATATTTATCTCTGACTTTAACCTATGGCTAATGACTGCAGTTTCATGTCAGCAACAGTTCTTGCTAGGTGTTAATATCTGATAATCTGGGTGCAACATGTGATCTTAAATTTTATCCAACCTGTGACACTTTGGTGATTTTTGCGCCTTTCTTATTTTGAAAATGTTTAGCCTTATCTATCCTGTAATTGTTTCTTGTTAACTCAGTCTAATTTACTACCTTCTGAAGTGTAGTGGAATTGAAGTGTGCCACTTTATACCTACCTACCTTGGTGAGATCATTATTGTGCTATGTCACTCATTATTACCGACGAGTACCTGTTCCTATGTGAAGATTGAGTACTAAATCCATCTGTGATGTCGTGGGTCGATCATTTCCAAACTTTTGTATGTTTGTACCTTGAGTGTATTGAGTGAGTTGTTTGCATGGAAATTTTATCATTCCATCATCCTTTCCTTGTGTATATGTGTGTATGCCTGGTCCTTGGTGATGATTCGAGCTACGTCTACGATATCTACCTATCTAATGATCATCAGGTATTGTTGAGCCATGTGAAACGGTATTGCACCATCCTGAGGGGTAGTTTCATCCTTCCACCATATTGGACGATCATTTTTAATATGAACATTAACTTGGGTAACGATTGCTCCGGCTATTTTCCCCTCAATCTCCCATCACTCTAATAATTCATTTAATGGATGAATGCATAATAAATTTGATACAAAGTGTCGTTGGCGAAGTTCGCTTTAAATATTCATCAAATACGCAGTTATCGCCTCATAAAATTCTAGCGAGATCGTAACTTAGAATTCTCCTATCAGAATATATGATGTGGTAATCCTTACTTTGCCTCGTGACACCTCTCAGGGATAATTAAATTACTTTTTCGAAAAATACTATATTAACGTGAGGTCAACTGAAGCACCACATTTCCATATCAACAAATTATTCTCGGTACCATTCATCATCCAAAATCATTATTATGTTTTCCAAGTCCAGTCATCCGAATATAAGTGAAAAAAAAATATTTTTAATGGATTAATTCAAAAATTACCTAAATCTTAATAATATCAGCCTATCTCCTAAAATAATAACCTCTAAATTAGAAAATCTATATTTTATTTCTTGATTCCGGAATCACAAAGGAAAATAATATTTATCATTATCAATTATCTTCTTCTTCTTCTATAATAAAGAAATCTTTTGGTTGAAAAATAAGTCTGAGTCCCTAATCCTAATTAAATTTCTTAATAACATTAATTAGGTAAAGTCCAACAGTTCTTGTTACTTTTATACATAATCAACTGGTAATTAAAAAAATTAATAAAGAAAAATGATTTTAAAAAAATGCTTATTTTCGTCATTTTCATTTCAACATTATTTCATTATTCACTCTTTTCGGCGTCTTAACGTTAGTAATCACAAGTAAGTTCCAAATTATTTTGGCCCAAAAATGGCTATTTCATATATATTTTGTTCTTAAATTGAAAAATATTGGTCTCCTCGAAAGTATCATTAGATTAAAATATTCAAATAACATCTTAAATAAATGTAGGTATCGTTCAAAGTTTAATTATCATTGTATTTCTAATAGAAATTGTACCAAACATGTTTTAGGGTTTAGCATTAATTAATCAGGTATCACTGATTCCGTAGGAATGCATTTGGTTAACTCATATGTAATTGCGGTAAAGATTTTAAATTATGGGATTATTATTTGAATCAAATTCATTCTTGACAACAAACTTCCAGTAATATTTAGTACAACGTTGGTATAAATTAACTATGAAGACGACAAGTTTCCCTTCATTTATTTCCTATCTGGATATTTCTTCCGAAGACAGTGTATGGTAACCTAAATATACGAAATATGCGGTGTATTACATCGTACGCGTGTACCATTAACCCTATATACCACTCATAACCATTTTATTATTCTGCCGCAAATGGTAATCATCACCATCGGCCCATATTACGTCGTATTTACCGCCAAAATTACTCATAAATATATCTATCTCTCCGTCTACTACGATTAATTACCATCATATCATATAATTCAATCTCATAAACATATCACGACGAATAATTATTCACATTTGCATATAAACATGCCATTCAAATCATAAATTCTCTCTGTAAACATATATCATCACCAACATGACGGCAAATCATTCCAACATCACATTACTTTACTACAATGGTACTCTTTTGTGTTGAAATTCATATATCATACGCGTAAACACGCTAGCTTAAAAATGAAATGCATATATAAATCAAATAAGTTAAAATCTACTCACATTTCATTGCGTCGTATCGGTAAACACATTCAGGTTATTCGTAAACCAACTATCTTCTTCAAGAATATATTTAAGGTTACGTCACTTTAAATACGAAGTTTTTATCCCATACTGGTTAGAAATTACATTCCAAAACTCTCCTGATTTAGTTTTACGCATTCCTATATTATGGCATAGATTGTAGAATCTGGAAGAAGTACCTATTCCCCTGTTAGTAATAATAGCTCAACATGGACAATTTCATTTCGAAGATAACAACGTCTGTGATTTTATCACGAAGACCTAGGTTAAACAACGTACCAAATATACACTATAATATCATTACAAATTTACTACATATCAATTTCAAGAAAATAAAATATCTCTTTGGAACTTATCTTGTGATCACTGACGTTAGATGGTCGGCTTTGGACTGGATGTTGTCATCTAGGGATTGCGTCGAACAGCTTCATCCTCTGCTACGTCACCGTCAGGTTGTGACTCGGGACTCGGAATAGCAGTTACAGCTGGGCGGTATCCGTCAGACAGCCGGCTCCATATCCAGTTTAGCCTTGCATCATGATGTTGCAGTCAATCATAACAGAAAGAAACATTTCCAAACCATGAATTAGTTTCATATCCATACTCTCAGGAATAAATATCAGGCTTGTAATTAATGTCAGGTTTTTAAAACAATACTTCAATATTAATCTTTAGTACCGGTAGCTATTTGACAGTTAAATTATTGCAAATTATTTCTGTAAATATTCTCTTTTCTGTTCGGCTCATCAATTTATACTTCGTAATATTTAACTTGGTTGCTTGTACGGACTTAAATATCCACTTCGACTACTGTTAGAGTATTTCCTAACTCTCTTCACGATATTCCTTTGTGAATGTCTGTTTTCCAATTTATTCTCTCACTTCGCGAGTTCTCCACTCGGTAACTTGTATAATATCTCCTTTCTATTCACACGAAGACTGGCTATATTTCTTGAGGATAACTTTATTTCGATTTTACGTTGCGGATTTTTTTTATTCAGCTTCTTGTTCTTGTTTTAACAATATTGAAAAACCTTCTATTATTTTATCACGGCCGCATGGATCCTTGACAATTTTCCGTCTCGGTCCGTGATCTAGGCATCTTTAATTCATCAAATAAATATCTTTGCCGTCACGTGCACGGCCTTCTTGAATATATACACGCTCGTAAAATGTATACACTTCGAAATCACGGCCTAATTTACTTAATATATGCATTCCTTTGTGACGTATGGCCCAATTACGTAATATTCGCGATCATTACCGTGCATGGCAAACTTATAACTTCGTATGACGACCTTCATTCCGACATTAGGACGATGAAAACGGTACAGTATTGGATTGGGTGACTTGTTGGCCCTGTGCCTGAACTTTTAGAGTTTTTACTGGTTTTCCCTTTCCTAATTATTGTTTACTTGTGTTTTTCTGTCCCTGGTATGGACTGTACTCTCTTCTCGCCTATATTGGTCACTGGGATGTTGGATATCCATCTTGTGTGTAGACTACTTCAAGTTTCCTACTCGTGAATTTTGGTGTTGGGATCCTGTCATTTTAGTGGAAGGCTTAGTTGATGTATTATTACCCTGGTACCCGGTTGTTCTCTGTCCTTTGGGTTGGTGCATTGCCGTGGTCATTATGTACCAAGGATATTATTCTGAAAATTCTTCTACCTATAGTTATTGTAGAGTTGCATTTTGAGTTATGGATTATATGCATCCCCTACCATTTCTACTTATTATTGGGTGTTGCATGTTGCAATTGGGTCTTCTGCCGGAGGAGTGAACGCTCTTTTAAACCTAAAAAGGTGTGGCTCTGATCCTGTGTTGAATGGTTATGTTGTTACGGTACCGTGGATTTGATTTTGGGGAGATTCTGGGGTGGCATATTGATTACTGAGCATGTTGCTGAGCATATTAGATCCTTTATCCCTTATGGGCTGGTACGTGTCTCTGGGTGGTCTTTATGGTTTTGTTGTTTTATTTGGTTGTTTTAATGTGGTTAAGGCACTTTGGTATGGACAGCGTACTGTCTTTAATGTTACTCGTGTCTCTGTAGATTTGGGAATAAACCTGGCATAGGTTCATAACTCTGATGGAACTATTTAGTCCTGTCTTATGTAACATTCATTTTGTGGGTTCTGGTTTCTTCATCCCATGTATGCTTGCATGACCTGTTGATCGGATGTCATTGTGTTTGTTATTCACTCTTCTGTAAAGCTCATTTGAATTTTATCTGCCACTCTATGGTGTTTTTATTTCAGTGGATCATCTAGTGCATGTTGACATTACTCGTTGGTCATCTTGCCGTTCTATGGGATTATTAATCTGGTATGGGACGGATTGTTAGTCCCTGGGCGGTACCGAAGTCGCCCAACTGTTAGATTATGGGGTCTGTGTGTTGAGTTCCTTTATTCTTCATTATCATTGAGCATTTGCTAAAGTCCTGCCATCTTTTCTGCCATGTATATTTTATTTTACCTTGTTTCCTGGTTGTATGGAAGGGTACCTGCTTAGCGGTGATTCGGCAGTATGAATCTGCTGATGTCATATATTATTAGCCCGGTTAGCTCCGAGGTCTTGTAAAAGACAACCGGTAGTTTAGGTTGCGTAGGTCATTGCTCTAATTTCCTGATGGTCACTTGGTTTGAGGTGGATTTCAACACCTTTTCTTACTTAATCAGGTGTTCTGCATGAAAACATGTTGTTGTTAATTCAATGAAGTTTGAGGATATGTGACTTCGGATTGGTTTTCCCTCCTGAATATCTTTCATCCATTTTCTATTCCGTTATTCCTATGGTGTTATCGAAGTAACCATTGTGTGTTAATTATTATCCATTCCTAATATTATTTTGGGCTTGGTATTGTTGTTGCTTGTTCGGTTGTTGATGACAAACTTTTGCGCACCTCACCATCTTTTTGAATCAGAAGTCTCCTTCCGTCCTGCCAACGTTATCTTGTCTCGATGACTTTTCCTCTAACCCTAGGATATTTTCATTTTCCATGGACTTGCCTTGTATTCCACCACTTATATTTTATTTGCCTGCTCTCCTGGCTAGAAGAAAGGTTCCTGTTGCTCGTTAAGAGACAGTGTGATGTGGATATCACGTATTTATAGACCAGGTAATGCTGAGATCCCTAGGGATAACCGGTGGGGTATGCTGTGGGAGTCGTTGCTCGTTATTTCTCCTTTTGGTCTTCTGATCTGAGGTTTTTCTTTCCTTTTAAATTGATTAGACGTCTCATTGAGGAGTGAATTGTGTTGGTAATCCTGTGTAGTAGGCTAGTTATCTGATTCCAGATGGTTTTCCCTCCTGAGTTCCTTCGTTCCTTATTTCTGTCCTGTTGTTTCCCTGGATCGTGCAATGATCTTGGGGAGTGTTAGTGTTCGATCTGTAAGTTATTCTTTGCTTGGTGTTAATTGGCTGATCTGTTGTTGATGACATACTATTCCGGAACCTGTCATCTTGAAATTTAAGAGGTCTCCGACTGGTCAGGTCATTTTTTTTCTCCTTGCTCAGGATATGTCCCTCCATTATGCTATGGATTTGTGTAACTTTAATAAATCCTTCCTTTTGGGGTGTTGCTATTTGTCTGTTGAACTAGTTTCTAGTCTCCTTCCTTTCTGTTGGTTATGCGATGTAATTGTGAGATGATATTCCAGACCTATCTCAAACTACCTAATTATTTTGTTATGCTAATTTAGCATTTTTAGATGTTGATTATTTAACTCACTATAACTCACTAATTTGTTGTACTGCGGCTGCTGCGTTCAAGCATTATATTTTTTGGGGGGGTGGGGTAATTTTTTCTTGGTTTCCTATGTAACTCCTTTCTTGGGGTCCTTCTTTGGGGTTTATTTTGTATCTCTTTGTTTCTTCTGTTGGTAATTTACGTGGAGTGGTTGGATGCCTGATGATGTAGCGATGGCCATGATGCTTCTTGTTTCCCTTTGGTTAAATGATTTTTATGCACTAATTTCTTGGGTTACTTGTTTACTATTTCTTCCTGGGTGTATGTAAATGTTTTTTTAATGTGAATCGTGCCTTTCTCTACAGTAAAAGCCCCAAATTTTCATTTAGAAAAATTAATTTCTTAGTATTGTTCAAGGTTTGTTGAGACCTGGTTCTTGCCGTCGGGAATTTAGTATGAAACCTCGTGCAAATATCAGAAGTGACTATAACGGTTGGTGTATTACTTCTTCAAAATAGACTGTTTCTGTGTTAACAGATCATTATCGTATGGAGTGATGTGAAGTTGTTCTACAAATCTAATGATGGACTTCACGCACGTTGATCTGCTTCAACTGCCTGTTGAGTTATCAACTTATCATGTAAGCTCAAGGATCTTGTTCTAACCGGTAACCTCGCTTCTCCTAGAAACGTCAAGTAAGAAATTTTATTGCATGTATATTTGAAGTGCTCCTTTATCTTCGATCATCTTCGTTTCGTCCTACCCCATGTTAGTCTTTCGGGGGAGGAGGAACTGTCACGGAATTCGGACGCGTATTGTGGTGTGCCTGGAGACTTGTCAAGTTGCCTTTTGATCAAGGCTAAATTTGATAATTATTTTGACTCATGGAAATTGATCTAGGAGTGTCTTATGTCTTGAGATAATAGTTACGCTGTCCGCCACTGTAACGCCGGCTTTCGGTAGGCATGCTGTGGAGTCTGTGCTGCCACCTAGGAGCAACCACGGAACTAGACTCACTTTTACTCCTTGCACGCACGATAATAGGCGACTGGTTTTGTTTTGAAAAGTGAAGACACGACGGAGCTGGCTTCTGTGATTACTGTTGGATTTTGACCGTTTTAAGTGACCCTGGGTGATCGCATTACCAAGGGGCGATGTCCTTATCGCCGTTCTATTTCCTTTTATTAATGTTTTTTCTCTACGACCTTAGTACAATCTGTAAGTAAGCATCCACTTTTGTTACCAGGAAATCTAACGATGTGAGAAGGGAACCAGATAAACCCAAGTTAAATTCGTTTGGCTTAATGAACTACTTAAAAGGATAATATTTTACTGTCTAAATGATATTTATGCACAGGAAAAGTATTCTGCCGTTACCAATGAAAGACTGTAATCTAGATCTTTTTAATTGTAAATTAATTATCAATTATTTGGGGCTTGGTGTAACTGGTTGTAATGTTGTTCAACATGTTAATTCCTTATAATCTGAAAATCCCCATCAGGGAAGTCATTAAGAGTTGGAAATTGTTTCTTGTCACCATTCGACTGTGTGTTTTTTCTTTCTGGGTGGGTAGCCATTTTGTGGTCCTTCGTCATGTGACCCCGTCGCCATGACAACTGTGTTTACATGTGTGTGGGCGTTGCCCCTGTTATTTTGACTTTTGTCGTCTCTGTCCTTTGTTATGTGCAGACAGCTGACGGGCGTTTTCGGAGAGATTGTTGATTTCGGCTCTTGGGATGAGACGTGATTCTGTAATGCGTCTCTATTTCTCCGTATGCTTGGCTGTTGTGATTTACTAAAATTTTAATGGGGATAATTTTGGTCCTTGACGACTTGTTCTAACTGTGGATCACTTAAATATTTTTTCTGTTTACTCCTTCCTAATGTTTTTGGTGGAATCTATTTATTGTGGATTTCACATGTTACTACTCCGGTTCGGCAGTTGAAGTGGTCATTAAGGAACATTTTTCACCCTGAAATATTTGGTTGTGTGAAAACCTGGTTTGGAAAAGGTGATCAATTAAGTACCCCATTCTTGGGTTCATTTCTTTGGGTTGTTTCCTATTCCTTCTTGTTTTCTTGAAAGTAATGGTTTGTGAGCTCAGATTATTTTCATTTTAATTGGTTTCCATGTTTTTAATTTTAAAGAACCTGAAGGTTGTATAATTAATTTAATTCCTTTCTATTTTACCCCATTGAATTTGAAATTTAACTTTAATTACGATTTATTAATTTAATTTCTTTTTACTTTCCTCTCTTGATTTGAGGTTAAGCTTTAATTACCATCTATTAATTTTATCCCTTTTATTTGCCTGACTGAAATTGAAATTTAGTTACTATTATTTAACCTTCTCTTAATAAAGTTTGGTGTAATCCGAAAATGAATTATGATTTTAGTCAGTAAGCATTATTTCTCTTTCTATCCACTTGACCTCTGTTTAGCCTAGCTGTTTCCACGCTTGCTACGATCTTCCTTTGGGAAAACTAGTACTGATTTATTTAATTTGTTTCCCTGGATCGTGCAACTACTGTTGTGAAATACCTAGCTTGTAAGTTCGCGACACCCCGAAAAATGTGGATACGACATTATTTTCGACAATCCTTATGTATCACTACCCCCTCGCCCCCACCCCAAAAGAGCTGAATTTGGAGTTATAAAAATCCGGAGTCTCACTATTCATCTCAGCGAACCCGAAAACTATGCATTCGACACTATTTTCGATTATTTCTTTTATCACTCCCCATCGCCACCAACCCGAAGGGGGGTAAACATGGACTTAAAAAATATTCAGATTGTCACTATTCATCTCAGCGACCACGAAAAGTGTGGATTTGACACTATTTTCGAATATTTTATAAGTCACGCCTCGCCCGCCCCCCCTCCGCCCCAATTTTTACATGGGGTGTCTTAACCCCACGCGGTTTGTCAGAAGAAATGCGGAGTGTCACTACTCATCTCAGCGACCCCAAAAAGTATGGATTTGACACTATTTTCGGTCATTTGGATATTTCACTCCCCCCTCGCCCCCACCTCAGATGGGGCTGAACTTTAAAAAATCAGGAGTTTATTCATCTCAGCGACCACGAAAAGTATGGATTCGACACCATTTTTGGTTATTTTGATATACCACTCCCCCCTCACCCCACCCCAAAGTTGGCAGAACTTGGACTTTAAAAATTCCGGAGTGTCAATATTCATCTCAGCGACCGCGAAAAGTATGAATTCGACCCTCAGTGGGTACGTGGGGGTGTCTTACCCCCACGCTGTTTGTCAAAAGAAAACCGGAGTGTCAATATTCGTCTCAGCGACCCCGGAAAGGATGAATTCGATTCCATTTTCGGTTATTTTGATATATCATTCCCCCTTGCCCCCACCCCATAGGGGGCAGAGCTTGGACTTTAAAAAATTCTGGAATGTCACTATTCATCTCAGCGACCGTAAAAAGCATGGATTCGAGACTATTTTCGAATATTTTATGTCACCCCCTTGCCTCCTCCGCCCATATGGGTACATGGGGTGACTTACCCCGACGCGGTTTGTCAAAAGAAATCCGGAGTGTCACTATTCATCTCAGCGACCCCGAAAAGGATGGATTCGACACTATTTCCTATTACTTTGATGTAACACACCCCCTCGCCCCCCACCCAAAAGGGGGCTGAATTTGAACTTGGAAAAATTCCGGAGTATACTATCCATCTCAGCGAATCCGAAAACGATGGATTCGACACTATTATCGTATATTTTAATATGTGACCCCCTCTCCCCCCGCCCCTTTGGACACTATTTCCTATTACTTTGATGTAACACACCCCCCTCGCCCCCCACCCAAAAGGGGGCTGAATTTGGACTTGGAAAAATTCCGGAGTATCACTATCCATCTCAGCGAATCCGAAAACGATGGATTCGACACTATTTTCGTATATTTTAATATGTGACCCCCTCGCCCCCCCCCGCCCCTATGGGTACATGGGGTGTCTTACCCCCACGCGATTTGTCAAAAGAAATCCGGAGTGTCACTATTCATCTCAGCGACCCCGACAAGGATGGATTCGACACTATTTCCTATTACTTTGATGTAACACACCCCCCTCGCCCCCCACCCAAAAGGGGGCTGAATTTGGACTTGGAAAAATTCCGGAGTATCACTATCCATCTCAGCGAATCCGAAAACGATGGATTCGACACTATTTTCGTATATTTTAATATGTGACCCCCTCGCTCCCCGCCCCTAAAGGTACTTGGGGTGTCTTACCTCCCACGCGGTTTGTCTCCTGATACTAAGTCGTAAGTGTACCAAGTGTGGTGCAAATCGCTCCAGTGGTTTAGGAGGAGATGTAATACATACATACATACATACATACATACATGCATACATACATACATACATACATACATACATACATACATACATACATACATACATACATACATACATACAACGACATTTATCTATATCTATATATAAAAGTAAGTCGGTCTGGAGCGATATATATATATTTAAAAATGAAAAAAGACGTGAATTAATGAGGCACTTCCAGAAACCTCAGAAATTTGAAACTTGGTACGGGAGATGCTGATGACCACAGGATCCCTAGAAAAATCGAAAATTCTCAAAATTCCCTCAAGGGGGCACGCTGGGGGCCTCAAATTTAGGGCTCAGCATAAGAACGCAGTTGTATAATTTATCCTAAACGACAACCTATAGGTTTCGTGGGCTTAAAAATTTTCGAGAATTTCGTAATTTGTATCCCCCGTCCCCCCAAATCAAGATGGCGGCACATCCTGCCAGGCGAGGTAGAAAATTGAAATTTGGTGAAATTATAGCTTTTGGTCCCTAACCGACGGAAAAATTCCAAAATGTTCAAATTTTTCACTATTTGCTCCCAAAGATATCGAAATATGGAGGCAATTTTGATGACTGTGCAGACATTCCTTTTGAGCTATTTGTTGGCTAAACGGTAAGTCGTATCACAAAACGGATGGCACAATCTCCTTCAATTCGGAGTGATCTACAACTTTGGTCCTATGACATTTTGTCGTATCTCTCTCCCTTATACGTTAGATTTGGCCGTATTTCTGGATTGTTCGTAAATTTGGTGATTTTTACAAGTATATTTCATTGTTTTGACACACTTATATGAATGATAGGATCATCAAGTTGGGTTCGCACATTGGCACGATCAAGGGCCATAAGTGGACCGAATTTCATGATTCTAACTTATACATAAGTAGGCAAAAAGTAATGTACAATGTTGAAAATGTACCCAAATTTCACCCTATTCAAAATTTGAACTCAATTTACCCTCTTAATATGGGAGATACGAGGAAATGGTTCAGAAACGAACATGTAGAGCGATAAATAAGGCGTCTGATGGCGCAAACTGTTTCTTAATATCATGAACCGTTTAGGAGATATGAATCTCGAAGTGGAAGTCTGCACTTTTTAACGTGCTCATGCTTATCTCTCATCTATATATATAAAAGCAAGTCGGTCTGGAGCGATGTATATATAAATATTTAAAAATGAAAAAAGACGTGAATTAATGAGGCACTTCCAGAAATCTCAGAAATTTGAAACTCGGTGCGGGAGAAGCTGATGACCCCAGGACCCCTAGAAAAATCGAAAATTCTCAAAATTCCCTCAAGGGGGCACGCTGGGGGCCTGAAATTTTTGGCTCAGCATAAGAACGCAGTCGTATAATTTATCCAAAACGACAACCTATAGGTTTCGTTGGCTTAAAAATTTTCGGGAATTTCCTAATTTGTATCTCCCGTCCCCCCAAATCAAGATGGCGGCACAACCTGCCAGGCGAGGTAGATAATTGAAATTTGGTGAAATTATAGCTTTTGTTGGAAAAATTTCAAAATGTTCAAATGTTTCACTATTTGCCCCCAAAGATATCGAAATATGGAGGCAATTTTGATGACTGTGCAGACATTCCTTTTGAGCTATTTGTTGGCTAAACGGTAAGTCGTATCACAAAACGGATGGCACAATCTCCTTCAATTCGGAGAGATCTACAACTTTGGTCCTATGACATTTTGTCGTATCTCTCTCCCTTATACGTTAGATTTGGCCGTATTTCTGGATTGTTCGTAAATTTGGTGATTTTTACAAGTATATTTCATTGTTTTGACACACTTGTATGAACGATAGAATCATCAAGTTGGGTTCGCACATTGGCACGATCAAGGGCCATATGTAGACCAAATTTCATGATTCTAGCTTATACATAAGTAGGCAAAAAGTAATGTAAGACGTTACAAATCTACCCAAATTTCACCCTTTTCAAATTTTGAACTCAATTTACCCACTAAAGGGGCGAGATGCGAGGAAATGGTTTAGAACCCTGCATGTAGAGCAATAAATGAGGCGTTTGTCAATATCATGCACCGTTTAGGAGTTATGAATCTCGAAGTGGAAGTCTGCACTTTTCAATGTGCTCATGCTTATCCCTCATCTTTCTATATATAAAAATGGATGTATGTATGTGTGTAAATGACACATCTCCTCCTAAACCACTGGAGCAATTTCAAGCAAACTTGCTACACTTATGACTTACTATCTGGAGACGAGCACTGTGGGGGTAAGCCATCCGTCTCTCTCTTAAGGGTGGGGGTCGGGGGGTAAGGTATAAAAATAATCGAAGAAAGTGTCGAATCCACAGTTTTTGGAGTCGGTGAAATGAATAGTGACATTCCCGATTTTTTAAAAGTCAAAGTTCAGCTCCCTTTTGGGTGGGGGGCGAGGGGGGCGTGATATATATAAAATTAAACAAAAATAGTGTTGAATACATAGTTTTCGGAGTCGCCGAAGTGAATTGTATACTCCGGATTTTTAGTATCATGTGACAAACCACGTGGGGTAAGACAAATATACAAATATACAAATTAACAAAAATAGTGTCGAATCCATACTTTTCGGGTTTGCTGATGTGAATAATGTCACCCAGGTTATATTTAAAGTACAAGTTTGACCCGCTTTAGGGTGGAAGGCGTAGAAATATTACCTACTATCTGGAAAATATACTGTGGGGGCAAGACGCCCCTAAAACCCCTAGGGAAGGGGGTTAAATATAACCTTTATTAATAAATGGAAGCCGGTTTGGAACGATCTATATACGTAGTGTACTCTACTGTATATATAAGTTAAGGTATACAAATTAAAATAGACGTGAATTAATGAGGCACTTCCAGGCATCCTAGAAACTTAAAAGTCGGTATCAGAGGAGCTGATGACTTCAGGCTCCCTAGAAAAATCTAAAATTCTCAAAATTGTCTGAGAAGGACACGCATAAGAACACAGTCGGTGTTATTTATCGAGAACGATAACCTATAGGTTTCATAGGCTTAAAAGTTTCCTGAAAGTCCTAATTTTTACTCCCCTCTCCCATATCAAGATGGCAGCACAATCTCCTAGACGAGTTAGAAAATTGAAATTTGGCAAAATTATAGCTTTTAGCCCGTAACCGACGGAAAATTTACGAGATGTTTAAACATTTTATTTTTTACTGCCGGAAAATATCGAAATATGGAGGCAATTTTAATGACGGTGCAGACCTTCCTTTCGAGGTATTTGATGGCTAAACGGTAAGTTGTATCACAAAACGGATGGCACAATCTCGGTTCAATTTGGAGTGATCTACAACTTTGGTCCTATGACTTTTTGTCGTATCTCTATCCCTTAAACGTTAAATTTGGCTCTATATCTGGATTGTACATATTTTTTTGCACTTTTTACACGTATAATTGGTAGTTTGATTCACTTATTCGAAAGATAGGATCATCAACTTCTACGTGAACCTTGGCCCACGCAGTAGCTTTATGTGTACCAAATTCTATGTTTGTAGCAGTCACGTATGTGTCCGAAAAGTAATTCACTGTAAGAAATCCTTACCAAAATTTCACCGTATTCAACATTTCTAATTTAATCTTACCCATAAATAGATGAGATACGAGAACATATCATAGGACCAGCCATTTAGACCGTTATACATGGCGTTTTATCGTAGGCCTACAGTCCTTTTGTCGATATCATGTACCTTATAGTGCAGTTAATCTTCAAATGAAGGTAAAAATGCACATACTTTCGTATGTCGATCTATATTTATTCATTGAAGTCGATTTGTAGCGATCCAGAAAGGGTGTGCGTGCCTTTGTAATTAATACTTTACAAATCTATAATGACTCTCAGCAGGGAGGCTTCTGCTATTGTAATCAGTGCCCCCCACATCGACTTTAACTGGCAGTATGAATGGGGTCCTTCTCCAAATCCTGTGTACCATTATAATGAATATTTTCCTTCTCGATTTGACTGGCAGAAGGCTAGGGAACATGCAATAGTTTTCAAAACTCTTTTACCCGATTGTGTTTGGTAGTAGGCTAGGCTGCTCGCCATTATAAACAAATTTACCCATCTAAAATGTGCTTGACGTTAGGCATAGTGGCCTGGTATTATAATGAAAATTCCCAAATCGATGGCGAATGGCAGTAGGAAAGTAGACCTGCCGTTATCGCCACAACTCCGCAACTCGCTCTTTAAATTAGAAGCAACGAATGCGGACCTTCCTATGCTGTTTCTCGGATAACGCTCAGAGATATGGAATTAAAATCTTATTCACTGCATGTACTGTAATTTACTTAGATATCCGTATACCATATAGGATACCGTAGCGAAGCACGGGTACATTTGCTAGTAGATATATAGGCCTAAAGGTTGTGTTCACCATTTATTGACTTTTAACTTTTAGAAATACCGCCTTCCAACGAAAATAGCCAGTATAACTCATATACATTCATAGGTTTTGTACATGTAAACATTCTACACTGTTCTTTAACAAATTATAGCTCTTTATGGTCTTGAAGTCATGTGTTCACTGCACAAAATTTGATGTTATCGCATACTGGACCCCTCTTTACGTTTTTGGCTGTAAAAGTGGAGAAAAAGGGACCTAATGCACGAGTAAATACGGTACATGCACACTACAAAATAATAACGTAGAATTCATGACAGTGTTATTTTTTTAATATTTGTTTTACGTCACACTGACACTGATAGATATTATGGTGACAATGGGATAGGAAAGGCCTAGGAGTGGAAAGGAAGCGGCCATGGCTTTAATTAAGGTACAGCCCCAGCATTTGCCTGGTGTGAAAATGGGAAACCACGGAAAAACATCCTCAGGGCTGCTGACAGTGGGGTTCAAACCCATTATCTCCTGGATGCAAGCTCACAACTGTGCAACCCTAACCGCAAGGCCAACTCGCCCTGTGATAGTGTTATTCTATCACAACCAATTCAGCAAACAATCTGGTCCTACAGGGGGATCCTCTAAGCCGCATTTTTAAAAAAATGGTTACAGGAGATATAAGTTGCATTGCCAATTCCACAAAATAAATATTTACACATATGCGTATGACCCCTTCTACATCAACAGAAGAACTGGAGTATCTCTTAACATCTTGCAGCGTGGACAATGACCAATGAATTGGAAATTGACCTTCAGAAAACAGAGTCCCTTGAATTTCACAGCAAAGGATGAAGATTGGCAGAAGGAGATAATGTACAGATACACATTTCAACAAGTAAATGCCAATAAATTTTAAAACCTAGGGATAACTCTTCAAACTCGGGGAATAGCTTTCACTACCCACCTCAAAGAAAGGGTAATTCAAGCTACTAGAGCAATGCAGGACATACAACATTTATCCAAGCTATTCCTTGCCTCTGCAATGAAACTTTTCAAACTAAAAGTTAACTCAATCTCTCTTAACATAGGCCTATGACATCCATATATTCTGGGAATATCTACACATGAAAAACCGAAAACGGTACCGCTTCCATACCCGGTGTGCAGAATTAGGTATGATAAAAATTATGTGTAACGATACCTTCAGTAGCAGAAACCAGAGAGCCTTCTATTATGCTTGCCAGAAACCCTCCATCCATCCCCTACAAGTATTCTTACTTATAAAGAATAATTACAATCAAGACTGTGTGGTATTACATATAGAAGAATTAAAACCAAGACCATGTGGTATTACTTCAGCCCAGTTGAAAACATATTTCTAATGTTATAAGTGGAAACTAATGAAATCTTACTTGGTGTGCGTCTTAGAGGAGAGATGTGTTCATTGCGATGTCCAGGAACCCACCATTCTGCCCCAAGAAGTACATTTACTTTTATAACCTAATGAAGAGCATTATATGTAATTTTCATTTCTGAAGTACCTACTTGCATTCCTATTGGCCAATGTAAAGTAGCACGTGATCTCGCTCCCGTCAATAATATTAATCATAATCCGTTACCTACCCCAGCACTAGGAAATGTACCGGAAAAAAACCACTCCAGACCAATGGTCTTGTCCAGGTCCTATCCTAACGTCT
The DNA here is from genome assembly GCF_040414725.1 of Anabrus simplex. NCBI lineage: Eukaryota > Metazoa > Arthropoda > Insecta > Orthoptera > Tettigoniidae > Anabrus > Anabrus simplex. The sequence goes on along the minus strand of NC_090278.1, from coordinate 10,513,253 downwards.
GCACGGCAAGAACCAGTCCAGACCAATCGTGTTTCCACACGAAACTAGGGGCCTAGGGCCGCTTCGCGGCTTCTAACGTGGGGGCCGAGCCCCCAGACCCCCTTTGCTTGTCCCTATATCACAGGTTTTGTCCAGGTCCTATCCTAACGTCCGCACGCAAGGAACAACTCCTCACCAATCGTGCAACAATAATCATCACCACTAGCTATCGAAGCACCACTCACTCATTAGTCCTTAAGTACAGAGGTTGACAGTACAGAGCACCGCTTGACAACATCCTTCCCGAGAAAGCCGCGAGCGTATAAACAAACGATAGTCGTTATGCGGGTGTGAAAGTCTTGTCAACCGGGCTGGGGTAATGAAGAGCTCATATCGTGTGCAAGTATAGGGCTGCCATATTCACTAAAAGTGAGAGAACCATCAATTTCACTCTCACTTCTTGAAATTTTTATCCAACATATGCAGACCAATGGTTTTGTCACTAACCTACCGTAACTTATCCAGACCAATGGTGGTGTCATGCAGGATATTAAAGGCCCAAGGGCCGGTAAGCGACTCTAACCTGTACGCCCCCCCCCCGGCCAATGGTCTAGTAACTAGCCGGACCTATCCAATCCAGACCAATGGTTCTGTCGCTCCTCGGACGTAACCCATCCAGCCCAATCGCCTTGTCACTCCCTGGACCTAACATATCCAGCTCAATGCTCTTGTCACTAAAATTGTGTAAGTTGGGAAGCCTGCCGAGTGTTACATGTGCCATGCTGGATCTCTAACCTCACTTTCACACACCGGTTATGGAAGTTTTACCCCGAATACTGTAACAAACCATCCCATAGCGATAATGATGATAGACCGAACACTTCGTACGTTAAACCATTTGAAATAATTATTGTGTTAATGCCAATTATGTTAAATCGCATAGTTACCTGAATTGTTCAATTCCAAATTTGTGGATGAAGATTCGAATAGTGGCAGCGTAGGACTGGAGGCTCTCATATTGATTCGTATCGTAGGTGGAGGTCTAGGACGCTGTATTTTCATAAGGTGACTCGGAATATCAAAATCTGTAGGCATGGTATTGGACAGCAAATGTTCAAGATGTCGCGAACACAGGAAAATGCGTTTTGTCGGAAACCATTTATCACGTTCCATATTTATTACCCATTGTTTCGTGAGTTCCTTATCTTTCAGAGGGAACCTACAAGAGAAAAGCATAGATTGATTTACAAACACTGACAACGGGGAAGCAAACTCTGTTAATGACCAAAAATTGCATTCTTTACTAAAAAAAATAAAAATAAAAAATAAACCTTACCTGAAATATGATATATCTTTTGAACTGCCTCTACGGAACGATCAGTTGATTGCTGCACATATAGGCGGCATAATTTATGCAGTTATCAGATTCAGGGTAATAAACCACGATAAGAACGCACCATAACCAGAATAAACCGTAAAACAGGGCGGATATAATATGGCGTTGCTATTTTGCCTTGGCACCGCATAGAGCGCTGTAGCAGACGTGTTAGCCACCCTGCAGTCCTCTTTCTAGCTCGTTGTAATATCCTCTTTGAGCCAGACCGTTGCCTACGAGATATACAAGGCTGGGACGTAGCTAATAATTTGTCGCTGAAAAAGCGGCCCGACCGTGTTCACGGTTTGGCCGCTAGATGTCGGGTTTCCGTTCTGTTCTTGGCGGACTTCAACATTGTGATATGCGGAGTAATTGTGATGCTGTGTTGATTTTGTGCAATTTATTTTGAATATTGTTTCTGTCGGTGAGTATCTGTGAGGTTGACAAGAAGGTGCACTGTTGTGTACCACTCCGTATTTCAGATGACACTAAAAACAGCAAGAAAATTGACGTTCCATAGTTTCCTTTCCGAGTGCGGTTTAAGGGAGAAATGGAAGCAAACTATTTCTAGGCAAGGTGGTAGAGTAGGAACTCTTTAGGTACCTAGCAATTCTTCTCATAAAACAGATTGCACTGTAAGCACATCAATGAAACTTCCTTCTGTTTCATTGTGTATCCTGTTCACAAACAGGAAAATGTCAAACGCAGGAAGCGTCCAACTCTCAAAAATGATGTATTGCCATCAAATTTTTTTTGCTAGTGGCTTTACGTCGCACCGACACAGATAGGTGTTATGGCGACGATGGGATAGGAAAAGCCTAGGAATGGGAAGGAAGCGGCCGTGGCCTTAATTAAGGTACAGCCCCAGCATTTGCCTGGAGTGAAAATGGGAAACCACGGAAAGCCATCTTCAGGGCTTCCGACAATGGGATTCTAACCCACTATCTCCCGGATGCAAGCTTATAGCCGCGCGCCCCTTACCGCACGGCCAACTCGCCCGGTCCTTCAAAATTTAGTAAAAGTTCCGATTCAGATAACGATGAACATATCCTGTCTTCATACGTCAGCCACAAACGAAAAAGGAGTACAAGTCTCGTTTCTATATCAAGGAAAGTCTACGAGTATCTCTGTTAAATCTAAAAAAAATATACGGATGAGAAAATTAAATACGAGATTGCAGAAAAGCAATCTGTAAATTGAGATGTAGGATACGGGTAATGAAATCAGAAAAAAACGTTTCACGGTATCTGAACTTGACCAAAAAAAAAGCAAACCAAATTGAAAAACATGCTAAAATTGGCCATTTAGGACCTTTATTCGTGTTAAAACGAATTTAATTATCTTAATCTTTCTTCATCCGTTTACCCTCCAGGGTCGGTTTTTCCCTCAGACTCAGCGAGGGATCCCATCTCTACCGCCTCAAGGGTAGTGTCCTGGAGCACCAGACTTCGGGTCGGGGGATACAGCTGGGGAGGATGACCAGTACCCCTCCCAGGTAGCCTCACCTGCTATGCTGAACAGGGGCTTTATGGAGGGATGGGAAGATTGGAAAGGACAGGCAGGGAAGAGGGAAGGAAGCGGCCGTGGCCTTAAGTTAGGTACTATTCCGACATTTGCCTGGAGGAGAATGGGGAAACCACGGGAAAACACTTCCAGGATGGCTGAGCTGGGAATCGAACCCCCCTCTACGCAGTTGACCTCCCGTTCCAACCCTCGTACCACTTTTCAAATTTCGTGGCAGGGCCGGGAATCGAACCCGAACCTCCGGGAGTGACAGCTAATCACACTAACCACTACACCACAGAGGCGAACACAAATTTAATTTTACGGGAAGAAAAAAGAGAAATACGGTGAAACGCTGCTAAATATTTGCGTAACGGGCACAACATCGCTCACCAAACAGCGCCTTCAATACGAATGTGAAAATATCAGATATGCGGAAGAAAAGATTGGATCGCTGATAATTGGTGAAAGGGCGATTAAACCCAAAGTTATTTATGACCGCAATCTCGATCCGCTTATCGGATACTCTGAGGCACAATTAAAAGGAATCGGTAAGAAGTGACAGACTCGCTATCAGATTTCTCTGCTTCTTTCGTGAATTACTTATTTCGTTTAAACATATTGTAAGAAATACGTTCAATCAATCAATCAATCAATACTGATCTGCGTTTAGGGCAGTTGCCCAGGTGGCAGATTCCCTATCTACTGTTTTCCTAGTCTTTTCCTCTTTTCCTAAACGATTTCAAAGAAATTAGACTTTTATTGAACATCTCCCTTTGTAAGTTATTCCAATCCGTAACTCCCCTTCCTATAAATGAATATTTGCCCCCGTTTGTCCTCTTGAATTCCAACTTTATCTTCATATTGTGATCTTTCCTACTTTTATAAAAGCCAATCAAACTTATTCGTCTACTAATGTCATTCCACGCCATCTTTCCGCTGACTACTCGGGACACACCACTTAGTCGAGGAGCTCTTCTTCTTTTTCCCAAGTCTTTCCAACCCAAACTTTGCAACATTTTTGTAAAGGCTGGTTTCCACTGTTTAACACTTAACACCAACATGTTAAATTTAACATGTTACAGTTGACATGTATATTGTGATTGTCTTTTCCAATTGACTTTGCATGTTAACTCCGAATGTTGTGGTTAACACTTTTAACATGTTGGCGTGTTTTCCGCTCCAAAATGAAAACTTATTAAGTCAGTTCGTTGTTCGTGAGATGTCGGTACAGCTTCGGCAACTTTCGTGCTGTTTCCATGCCAACAGATAGCACAAACGACGCGACGTGTTTCTCGTTCGCAATCTCTTGGCTTCTCGTGAAGTAGTGAAGTAAAATTTACAACGCTCTGATTGTCTTTGTTCAAATTCAGTACGCGCACGTGTGTCGTTGTCTCTTTGTTCTGCACTAAACAAAAATTTATAGTCGGAAATGGAGTGGAGCAAAGACATTACTCTAGACTTGATTAACGATATAATAGAAAGGCCTTGTTTGTGGGATGTTTCATCGAAAGAGTACAGAGACAAAACCAAGAAAGCCGACAGTTTTCAGGAACTGGAAATCATGTACAATTGTTCCCGCGAGTGTATTGAAAAAAAAAACTAGCGTCCCTCCGCTCCCAGTACAGTAGAGAACTGCAAAGAGTTCAGAAAAGTAGGAAATCGGAGGCTGGAGCGGACGAAGTTTATACTTCAAAGTGGTTCGCATTTGAAGCAATGAGCAGGATGAGGGGTGGAAATGTGCCTACTAAAACTCGCACCAATCTGCTTTCTCCAGAGGTAAGTTTGATTGCATTTCTAAATCATAATATGAACAAGAAATATCTTGTGTAAAATGTTGCTTGAAATATTTTGTTAGGCCTAATTGCAAGAGCACTGGTATTTAGAAAACTTAATCACTTAACCTAACTTCCATTCTTCTGTCGAGGTACTATTCATTGTATATGAAGATATAATCTCACTTAACATAAAATATAATTTAACTTAACCTAACCTAAAGATATGTTGTTTTGCCAAGCTACCATCTCCTGCCCTGTTTTGAAGAAAGCTGCAAACTCTTCTCCCACCTCCTTTGCAGAGGAAGTGTTCTTCCTTGGAACCTTTCGGATAAGACCCTCCGCTGCTCTTTCAATTCTCCACGTTCCAGGGATAGCGATACCGGTGTCTGTATCTTCAAAGTCAAATGGCCCTGGTGGAGAATAATAGCTCTTAATGCACTGCTTCGTCTAAGAAAGTTGTGCAGAAGTGTAGACCTACCTGCCTTAACCACCTAACATAGGTTTCCTGAAAAACCTGAACACCGATGAGAGGATTCCGAAGGCATTCTCAACAATATAATGAGCCCTTGAAAGTCTATAATTATATCTCTTTCTCAAGACACCTTGTGAAATGACCCAGAAATGGCGTCATAATATTCCTTTTCGATGAAAATATCTGCAATTACAACGTATGGTAATTTCTGCCTGCTAGGCGTTGGTTTGCCTTCATGCAATTTTAATCTGTTGTTTTGGAGTGAATCTTATAGGCCTAATGTATGTCTCAACTCCCCTCCCTCTAGATTCACTCCCACTTATAAAATTTGGCCACCCTGCAGTAAAGTTCATAATATCACTGGTGTCTACGAGAATGATGATGAATTTGACATGATGTTAGGTGCCCACAAGACGATTTCACAAGAATGTTTTATGTCATAAATTCAGTCAATTTTTTTAGAGATCTTTTAATGGTGTTTTTAATGTTTCCAATCAATTGCACCAACATAATGAGGAAAATTCCTTTTCACACGAAATCCCTATTCCTTTCGTAGGTTATAATTTTCATTTCCATGTTGATGTATAACTAATATAATAGAGTTTGAGGGATGTTCCACCATTCAGCACACTGTAAAATATATTAAATTTATTGGGCGATTGAAACAAGACAAACAAGTGTATTCCCGTGTTCCACGAACACACGACAGGTTTTTAAACCAGAACCAATAACTTTTTAACTGCCAAGTAGTTTATGTCTTTGTGTGCATTTCAATGTGTATATATTTCATCCAGTTAAATTAGAAACAAAAACAACAAGTCCAAGAACATTCTTAAAGCACCATGTGTTTCATGTCGATTTGTATATATTTTCAACCCGTGCATATGCTTCCAGTGTTCCGCGTTCCATGAACACACAACGGTTTAAACCAGAACTAAGTACTTTTTTAAGTTCCAAGTATTACATACCACGTGTACGTTACAATTCAAGGTGTATGTTTTGAAACCAGTGGCGGCTGGTGCAGAAAGTCAGTTGTGTGCTGTAACCCATCCCCCCTCCACAAAATAAAAATATTTAGAAACATACCGGTATGTGGTTTTCAAGAGGGTCTTCACTGAGTTTTCCACACTGAACAAACACACAGACAACCCCAACACATACACACATTCCTCATAAAAAATATAAAACTATATAATGAAACACGCAGTTGCACCTGCAATGGCAAAATATTCACAAACTCAAACACTTGGTGTGATAGAACTTCCCAATGTTACCAACATCATTGAAATAAAACCAGTAATGTCGTAATGTAAAATTGCATGTTATGTTTTTCTAGTGACATTTATAAACTAGACATTTTTATTAAAGACAATCACAATATCATGTCCTTATTTTGACAACATAAAAAGTACAGTTTTCATAGTTCATCGATTTATAAATGTGGCTATGGAATGGGCACGTTGGTAGTATTATACCCACTTTGGTATTTAAAAGACCTGGCAGGAACAGCTCTAGAGCATTTTGTTTTCCCGTTTGCTTTGAGTGATCCCCTCTTAAATACTACCGCCGTGTCAAGAGGGTGCCACTTGCTGCATTCTCATATCTGTCGTAATGCAAAGTGCTGCCTCTCTGTGGTCGAACGAAGAATCGTTGTGAAGTGATGTCTTGGCTTTGTTTCCACAGCATATTGGAAAAGTTGGGCATGCATGCGCAAAAGGCAGACTTCCTGGTTTCTGGCTAAACGCTTAGAAATTTTCGCTGACCTGTGATCTCACAGCCACCCAGTGTGGAGCGCACGAGTAGTTACCTGGTTGTGAGAGGAGTTGAATAATTTCCTATTCTGTGGATGACGGCTATCAATGCACTGTATTTGATTGTAGATAATATTTTTCAAGTAGGCAATGTGCTGCAGCACTTCAGCACATAAGGTACGACCGCCCCTGTTTGCAACCCATTGATGTGTTTTTAGACAATCGCCATTATGTGTATTAATTTTTTATTATGATGTCTTATGTCAACCAATCGAGTTGTATGTAGGCAACCCTAATGATGATTGTTATCAGATTCCCCTTGATTTGATATTCAACAAAAACTGATGACGACTCCAAGGGATTCGAAACCGGTCTTCGCCCAATAAATATAATGTATTTTAATAATAGTAATAAGGATCACTCAAAAAAGTATAAAGTGTATCTAATATTAGTCTATGCTATACTGAGTCACAGATTTTGTTCTGATTTTTTGCACTTAAGGAGGTGATATTGTTCACATCTGTTCGCACACAAAGAGCACATACAGTCTTTATTCAGGAAGTGAAAATTCTTTGTTGTGCAAATCTTATGGTGGAAACCGTGCATTGCATATCTGGTTATCAGATGTCTTTGCTCCTGAAGCTCCTTGGTCCAATTTCGATCTATCATCGCGTCCGTTGGAGTCTATTTCCTTTGATTTTTCTGTCAGTATCCGATATATTTTACAGTGTGTTGAATGATGGAACATCCCTCAAACTCTATTATATCCCTATTCCCTTTCGGCCCAGTATATCTCACTCAACTCTACCTGAAAGAAAGTGGTAAAAACTACATGTACAGATTGCATTATAATGAATAGGCGTACACTGAAATGAAGTTTCCGTTTCCTTTCATTATACAGGAAGAGGACACTCAGTCTATTTCCCTGGAAGAAGACGATGATGCCAGTGCCGTGGGGACAGCAGGCGAGGACGAGGCAACAGGGAGCCATTCAAGTCCTGCAATCGCACTCACCCCTATAAAGCCTCCCGTTAAAAGGAAGAGTGAGAACGAATTTCTTGCGACGGCTATAGAGACTTTGAAATGTGTCAAGGAAAGTCGCATGTCAAAGTTGCACGCAGAAAATAGGGATGAGTGCGATGTATTTGGAGAGTTAGTTGCTTCGGAGTTGAAGCAAATACACTGACTGACAGAGCAAATGCAACACCAAGAAGGAGTGGTCAGAACTTTATGCCAATTGCAGGGTAGACTGACGTCACTGAGGTATGCTCATGATGTGAAATGCGCCGCTGTGCTGCGCACGTAGCGAACGATAAATGGGACACGGCGTTGGCGAATGGCCCACTTCGTACCGTGATTTCTCAGCCGACAGTCATTGTAGAACGTGTTGTCGTGCGCCACAGGACACGTATATTGCTAAGAATGCCAGGCCGCCGTCAACGGAGGCATTTCCAGCAGACAGACGACTTTACGAGGGGTATGGTGATCGGGCTGAGAAGGGCAGGTTGGTCGCTTCGTCAAATCGCAGCCGATACCCATAGGGATGTGTCCACGGGGCAGCGCCTGTGGCGAAGATGGTTGGCGCAGGGACATGATGACACGTGCGAGGGGCCCAGGCGCAGCCCGAGTGACGTCAGCACGCGAAGATCGGCGCATCCGCCGCCAAGCGGGGGCAGCCCCTCACGCCACGTCAACCGCCATTCTTCAGCATGTGCAAGACACCCTGGCTGTTCCAATATCGACCAGAACAATTTCCCGTCGATTGGTTGAAGGAGGCCTGCACTCCCGGCGTCCGCTCAGAAGACTACCATTGACTCCACAGCATAGACGTGCACGCCTGGCATGGTGCCGGGCTAGAGCGACTTGGATGAGGGAATGGCGGAACGTCGTGTTCTCCGATGAGTCACGCTTCTGTTCTGTCAGTGATAGTCACCGCAGACGAGTGTGGCGTCGGCGTGGAGAAAGGTCAAATCCGGCAGTAACTGTGGAGCGCCCTACCGCTAGACAACGCGGCATCATGGTTTGGGGCGCTATTGCGTATGGTTCCACGTCACCTCTAGTGCGTATTCAAGGCACGTTAAATGCCCATCGCTACGTGCAGCATGTGCTGCGGCCGGTGGCACTCCCGTACCTTCAGGGGCTGCCCAATGCTCTGTTTCAGCAGGATAATGCCCGCCCACACACTGCTCGCATCTCCCAACAGGCTCTACGAGGTGTACAGATGCTTCCGTGGCCAGCGTACTCTCCGGATCTCTCATCAATCGAACACGTGTGGGATCTCATTGGACGCCGTTTGCAAACTCTGCCCCAGCCTCGTACGGACGACCAACTGTGGTAAATAGTTGACAGAGAATGGAGAACCATCCCTCAGGACACCATCCGCACTCTTATTGACTCTGTACCTCGACGTGTTTCTGCGTGCATCGCCGCTCGCGGTGGTCCTACATCCTACTGAGTCGATGCCGTGCGCATTGTGTAACCTGCATATCGGTTTGAAATACACATCAATTATTCGTCCGTGCCGTCTCTGTTTTTTCCCCAACTTTCATCCCTTTCGAACCACTCCTTCTTGGTGTTGCATTTGCTCTGTCAGTCAGTGTAAAAGATCCCCATAGCGGGGGAGACTTTAAAATTTAACACACAAAAATTAATTTGTGAAGCCAAAATTGGCCAGCTTTCTGGTAGAATAACGTATGTTGTTCAACACCAACACCAAGATGAATAAATGTAATTTGCTGAAATTTTCTGAGTTATTAATTTATTTGTGGAAATGTAAGTTACCTACCTGCATGTGTTCTTTCAGGAAATATATATATATTTTTTATTTATTTCAAAAGAGGCACCTGAGCCAAGGCTCATAATGGTGCAGTACAATTAATTACATTTGGAAACAAAGATGAGATTTAAGAACATCAGCTTCTAGGACAAAAATATAATATACAGTACAATGAATAATTATAATATTAATTACATTTAGCAACAAAGATGAGATTTTAGAACATCAACTTCTAGGACAAAAGTATAATGTACTGTACAATGAATAATAATAATGATATTAAGGTATCATAGTGATAGAAACCAAATATGAACAGCAGTGATATAGTATACTAAATCAGTACTCTATAGGCTTGGCATTTTTGCTTTTAGAAAATTAACAGGCTTGGTTTTAAAGATGGGTAAGTTAGCGGTTTCTCGAATATGCTCAGGAAGGCTATTGAAAAACTTTACAGAGAAATGCCATAAATAATTAGTGCCATACTTAGTAGACTTTGATGATTTACAGTGAATTTTAGTAGATCCTCTTGTACTGTATGAATGTATATCAGAATTCAAGTTGCAAAGTGTGTTCGAATGAGTTTGTCCATTTTTTAATTTATACAACATAATAGCTGAAGCTTTTTTACGAAGACCATCTAGTGACAGCACATTACAATACTGGTAGACCTGTATGGTTGGTGTTAAGGTGGGTAAGTTGAAGAGTATTTGCAGTGCTCTTTTCTGTAAGATACTGATCTTTTCAAATTGTTCTTTACTGCAACATGGCCAGATATGAATCATATAATTCAGGTGGCTTTCAGTTAGTGCATGATAAATACTCTTCAACAGTCCACGAGAAACTTTGTATTTTAATCGGCTGAGTACACCAATAGCAGGAGTTATTCTATCACACAGCATTGTGATGTGATTCTCCCAAGTTAGCGACTCATCTATGCTAACTCCTAGAAATTTGGTTGATTGAACACGGGGTACCACTTGGTCATAGAAACTTAAGTTGATGTCCAGAGGAAATGTATATAATGGTTTGTGAAATATGATATAGTTAGTTTTATTATGATTAATTCTTAGTCGGTTGGTAGTAAGCCAGGTCTGAATTAAAGATATGTCATGTTGCATCTTTTCTTCAAGATTATATATACAATTCCCTGTGTAGAAAATATTTGTGTCATCAGCAAATAATGACAATTTGCCGAACAGCGGCAAGTTACCAATATCATTGACAAATACAAGAAATAATATTGGTGCTAGAACAGAACCTTGAGGCACACCAGTTGTTATAGTCTGCAACGTGCTTTCTGCTCCCATAAAACTAACGAACTGTACCCTGTCTCTGAGATAATCTGTAAACCAGTTAAGTGCTAAACCTCTAACCCCTGTTGCTTCCAACTTCAGTAACAAAATGTTATGGTCAACTGTGTCAAATGCTTTCTGAAGATCTTTAAAAAGGCCTGATGCTACCATACATGAGTCTAACGACTCCTGCAACTTAATAATAATGTCTTCCACAGCATTGTAGGTATTAGAGTTAGGCAAAATCCGTACTGGTATGGATAAAAATAGTCATAACATTGTAGGTATTTTATAGCCTATCTTTGACCACTATCTCTAGGATTTTTGACACAGTGGGAAGGACTGATATAGGTCTATAGTTATTAAGATCGAATTTAACAGACCCTTTATACACAGGAATGACCTTGGCAATTTTTCACTCACGTGGAACAATACCTTCACTTAACGATTTGTTGATTAACTTTGTAATGCACGGAATTAAATGCACAGCTAGACTCTTAAGTAGGTTATTACTAATACCGTACACATCACTACTGATGCTATTTTTAATTATCTTATTATTTCCGCAACTTCAAGGTCATTAGTAGGTTTCAAAAACAATGAATTACTTGGCCCATTTCCAATATTAGGTGATTTGTGGGTAGAAGTATTGGTAGCTAACTTTTTTCCTATATTAATAAAATGGTCATTAAATAATTTTGATATTTCTACTGGACAAGTCACAATATTTGAACTTTGAGTTGGAAATTCCTGTCTTTGTTAAAATTATGTTTAGATTTCATTGACAATTTTCCAAGGATTGTTTTTGGCATTACTTAATCTATTTATGAAACATGCATTTTCCAACTGTCTTTTAAGCTTAGTTACCTGATTACATAATAGTTTATAGTCATTTATCAATTGCTGTGATGCATAATCACAGCCCATTTTTACTCTAAGTTGTTGTCTTTTTATTTTACCGTAATGTTTATTCTTTTGATCAATGAGGCTCGAAAGTGTATCATTCATCCATGGGCAATATTGCCTACCTTTGAATGTCTTATTATTAGCTTTATAATTCCGATTTATAGGCCTACTGATACTATTGGCTTCCTGCAGATAATTGTTAAGTTTATTTACTATCACATCACAACTATCACCTTCACTGATGATCAGAGGATTGGTAAACATATAAGCATTCACGTTCTTCACATGACATGTTTTTGGTTTCAAGTATGAAATTTCTGTTCTCACCTTCGATAACAAATTTATATCGCAGACTAATAAATTATGATCACTACAATCATTAATTATATTATACAATTTGCAACTGCACAGCTTATTGACATAAACATGATCTAACAGACTAGCTGAACTGTTAGTAATCCTGGTGGGAAATCTGCTGTTACATGAATTTTGGTTATAGCATTCACATAACCTCTTAAGTTCAGACGCTAGTAGACTCGGCTGAAGTTTGTCAAAATTGAAATCTCCTACAGTAAAACACATATAATTACTATATTTATTCCATATATCCTCAAGTACATTAAGAAACTCTTTGGAAAATTTCAAATGGGGATTGTAACATCCCAAAATAAGAATATCCCTCTCCAGACCGCTGACTTTAACAAATAAAATTTTTTACGGAGTACCAGGAGTGTTTATCGAAACTTATATTTTAGCTTTATAGGGTTCTTTAATGTATATAGCAATCCCTCCCCCTCTATCTTTTGTTCTGGAACAAAAATAACATTCATAATCTTTCAGATTATAATATTTCTCATCTTGTGGGAATAACCATGTTTCTACTATAATAATGATTTCTGGCATCTGTACATCTACAATTAAACTGGTTAAGTTTAGCCATTTATTCCGAATACTTTGCGAGTTAGCATAAAAAATTCTCAGATGGCAATCTCTGGTTATAATTTGTCTTAAGTTTGTTAACTGAGCCTCTACAATTTCCATGTCATAATTCAAGCGGATTCAAGATTAAGAACATCTTCTATATTTCGTATGCTTATCACATTACAGTTATCATCCTTCCTATCAAAAATCTTACCTTCCCGTGTCCAAACATACTTATAACCTTTCATTCTTAAATCCTTGGCCCTCTTAAGAATACCTTTGGCTCTGGGTGTAAGATAATCATTGATGTAAATCATATGATCTGAAGCATTGAAGCCCACTGCTACAGATGATATCTGCCGGACATTCTTCTTTGCTGCCATAAATTCCTGTTTTTTCCATCTGTTCACAAATTTGACAATGATGGGTCTGGGTAGTGTCTTGTTTGCCGAGGGAATTCTATGAGCAATGTCTACATCACATTTAATTCAAATCCAATAGCTTTACCAATATTTGTCACGACCCTATAAACGTCTTCATTCGGAAGTTCTGGTGCGCCATGGATTTCAATATTGTTTCTTCTTAGGTATTGGTTAATATCCTCCACTTCGTCATGGGAATCGGCCTTCATCTTGTGAAGTTCCTGCTGAAGTTCCTTGATCCTTGCTTCACATATTTCAGGAATAATTTTTGAGATCTGTTTCTTGCGATAATTTTACAAGGTACATGATATAAGAACGTATAAGGATCGCAGACAATGACCAGATGACTAAAATGACCATGTTATGAGCAGCAAAAATAATGAGACTAACATTTGTTTTCAGCATAAAAGAATTAGCTTTCTGTTTAGAAATATTTGTAATTTGAGAAAAAATCTGTGGTAGATACAATTAATTTCTTTTAATCCAAATTTAAAGAGACATTTCAGAAATTGCCTCTAAAACCATATATTTGTAGGATCAATATTAAGCAGGAAATTCCTATTTTCATATTCGGGGCAATTGTGGGACTTTTTGGGGGTAATTCGGGGACATTTATAGGATAAAGTCAGGTTTTGTTTTGATGAAATTTCAAGTAGCAAGAAAGCTGAAAATCAATTAATGCAGGTATGCAGGTGTTGTGTTTCATATTCAGACCTGATGAAGATGATGTGACAATTAGCCATGTGAATATTAAGAAACTGCCACAACTAGTAGCGTGTTCTTTTTGTCCAACTTGTATTTTATTGCGTGCCGCGGCCCCCCTCTAGGTCTCAGGGAAAGGCAAAAATCTAATGTAGTCAGGTGTTTTCCTTTCAAGAAAATTATTTAAAGGTCAGTATTACGTAGAAGTGGTAGTACCGTGCCCAACCAACACGCAGGGAATACCGTGGGTTATTCTACCCCAGAATACAAGTAACCATTTATCTTCCAAAATAATAAAAATATTACATGCCCTCAGGTCTGGGCCCCTCCCTACAAACTGTCTAATGGGCGCCCATGACCCCAGCTGTCCCTATTTCAATGTTTCCGAGAAACTTTGGAGAAAAATATTGTCTCCGGAAGTTCTCAGTATAGCTGGGAACTACAAACATTACAGAAAAGCAATTAGTCTAGGAGCAGTGCAGATGAAGTGTACCTTTATCACAAATATTATAATAATTATTTATAGATCCACCTGTTCAATACAATACAATCCACTATTTCATGTGGTTAAAATTTATACATAATACTTAAAATTCATAGGTACATGTTTCACCCTTTTTATGGGCATCATCAGCCTATGTCAATCTTAAAGTTATTGGATATGGGATCTTTCTAATCTTATAAACTATAGAATAAAATGTTGAACAATGATCTCATAAAATGTTACACAATAACATCTAAAATGAGGACAATGCACAGAAAGTTTGTTAAAAATACTGATCAGTAACATTTTATGAGATCATTGTTCAACATTTTATTCTATAGTTTATAAGATTAGAAATATCCCATATCCAATAACTTTAAGATTGATATAGGCTGATGATGCCCATAAAAAGAGTGAAACATGTACCTATGAATTTTAAGTATTCTGTATAAATTTTAACCACATGAAATAGTGGATTGTATTGTATTGCACAGGTGGATCTATAAGTAATTATTATAATATTTGTGATATATGTCGTCATCAATACGGAACCAAACTGCATTGGCGTATGCTGATATCAAGACGTGGGCTACCGCTAGATTTAGGCTACCCCTTTTCTATAGTTGGTTTAGGGAACATCAAGCCTTAAGCATTTTGAGCTGCAGCCAACAGCCAACAGCCAACGGAGCTGCCTGCTGTGTTGTCAAGGATGCTTCACAAGTTACTGCCCTGGCCTCTGCCATCGTCAATACTCAACACCGGATCAATCGAGTTGGTAGCCAAAGGTTTAGCAAATTGAAGTCCAGCTTTGAGGTTAAATGGAAAGAATGTTTGCCTTTGGTCCGTCGACCCCGGTTCAATTTTCAGAATCAACCCTTTCATACTGTTAATTCCCCTGGCTTGGGAACTGGGTGTTTATGACGTCTTCGCCATTCATTTTATCCTTATTAGGTCACCACCAAGACTATGTAGATGCCATGCACCATTATATTATTATTATTATTATTATTATTATTATTATTATTATTATTATTATTATTATTATTGTTATTATTATTATTATCATAGTTAAATAACAATGTTGAATTTTACAGCAGTCGTACCCATCGTTCAATGGTTAATTATCTTCCTCGGAAGATCAGTGGTGGTGTCAGACCCATGATCACGGGTTCGATTCCAACCAACAAAAGAGAACACTAAACCTTAAAGATAGCGTTTTATTTTAGCGGATCTACCATTAAAAAGAAAACTATATTACGCCTATATCAGCAGGCCTGCAGTGTCTTCCTACAAGGATGTAGAAGTAAACGGGAGTGAAATACCAGCACTCCGTTATCTATATATTTAAGACAGAAGGATGAGGTGAGGAAGTATATACGATGAGTAACGCATGGTGATAGCAGTGGCGATCTGACGGACCGAAGCCTAGCACAGCTATCCTGCGCCGGTCCCCGCACCTGTAGGCAGACAGGAGCAAGCCGCGTGAGGCGAGTCGATGGCAAGGGACGAGAGTCTGAGCTGCAATATCAGTCTCCGAAGCCTTGTTCTCAGAAATACGTGCGACGTGTTTTCTCATTGCTTTCAAGGCTTGCAAATGGAAAAATGTGTCAGATGCTTACAATATAATGTGCTTTAGATTTCCATCGCTCGCATTTGAGGTTTGGGCTTCACTGATAGCCTTGGTAGCCCTCAGTAGACGCCACTGCCAAAATGAGAATAGTTCCCTGTAATTGAAGTGTACTTTTGGAAGTGATTTGCGTTCAAGGCGATGAGTATGGTGAGGGGAGGAAATAGTCTCAACAAGACACGAACGAACATCATTCTTGAGGTAAGTTTATTAATATTCCATACATAACATTAAAATGTGGGTAATTTTTTGAACAAGAAATCAATGTTTGAAGAAAGAGTGCATCAGCATTCCACATACGCATCAGATTGGCTGTAAAAAATGTTCCTTGCACTCAATGAAACATAATCTTTGAAATAGAAACAAAACAAAGAAAAAACTCATAATGCAATAACTTACATGTTCTAAATGTATGTACTATGTTACATTCAGTTTCATTTGCAATCACTATGCACTCGAATCACACAATATCACGTATGATTTCACTGATCTGAAGAGAATATTTCTTCTAAATTAGTAATTTTCTGAACGTTAGATGAAGTCCCCTGTTTATATGCACTGGGTACCAGTGGCGGTTCGTACATGACGGGCTTTTTGGCGCCTCCCCGCCTCCTTTTAAAAAATATTTTAATGTTATTTCACTCTGTGATTGATTACATAAAGAGATGGACAAATGTAGCGAAGTCAAACTTAAGTGGTGTGATATTCAGTTCTACAATGTTGTCTTTATTATTTCGGCTGTAAACATTTTCGTTTTCTATTTTCAAGAAAATTGCAAAGGCTTTCAGACCGTGGCTGCTGTCCAGCGCTCGGACTGTGGCAGCAGAGCCCTGAGTAGGTCCCCAGACTTTGCAAGGATGGCGTTGGCTTGTCAGGGGAAGGAAGAGTGCAGACGGGTGTATAGTACGCGAACCTTTTCTTGATCCCAAGTTCCCGTTGCACCCACACACCCACTCACTCATGCCTTACACACACTCTGCTACCGTAGACACGCACACGCACATACTCACACACATACATACGCACACACGCACGCATACACACACCAACAGGTCCGTGAATACTTACCAACTTACCTCATGAGACGAGGCCGTGGATGGGCTGGAACAGGCTAAAACAGTCTGGAGCTGGACTCGAACCAAGTTAAACTAAAGGGAGGAGCGGGAGACGGAAAGAACCCAGAACCCTTCCCGATAAATGAAAGAACGGGGTCAAAATACATGGGGGTTTATTAATGAAAAATAAAGCGAAAGAGATCAAACAAACAAAATAATACAATCAAGCTTGAAATATTACTCACGGAGATATGCGTAGAAACTTATCGTGTAGGTTATTCATCCAATCATATCAAGAGGCAGATTGAAAACATATCAAACTTGGCCACACAAGCTTGTTTCAATCACAAACTTGTAACATACGATTTACTTCCTCCACATAATTTCATACACGCGACGTATGACACATTCGTCCTCGCAATGAATTAATATCAGTGGACATACATCGAAAGAACTTACACGCACATCAAATAAAAACATATACGTTACATCTCACACATCTCCATGTATATGGACCAGCATCCCAGAGAAGAGATCCATCACGCAACAATCCCCCATTTGAAAGGCACAGCATCCCAGAAAGAAATCAAAGAATAAATATGGCTGCCATAGTTACGAGGCGAGTAAACAATGCAAACAATGAAGGAAGACTCATTCAAATGAAAGCAACAAACGTAAATATATAATTAGGCCAGCAAATAGCCTGAGGAATGAAAATAAGAAAATGTAAATAATACTTGAAAAAATAACACTGTAAGAAAAGGAGAATGCTGTTAATCAGGCAAGCATACAGCACAACCACACGTACACACTCACCATAGAGACCCAAAAGAAATGTATACAGGTAGAATAATCAGTTTTTGTCCAGACACATAACGAACACAGAGAGATCCGCATAGCAAGACAAGTGCTTTCATGGACTCATGAGCTCAATACAAGACGCGTAAAATAACAAAGGATTGCCGCATCAAGGCAAGGCATATCCCCACATAATTCACAGTAGCTTCATCGTAACCATCACGCTTGCAACTTATTCATATCGCCTCACCACGGACGAACATGAATACCAGTCATAGCGTCAAACACAACGTCACGCATCAAGAGCTCGGCCATGAGAGAATCGACGAATAAAAATAAATGGCAATAGGTCCCGAACTTCAGATCACATACACGCCAAACAAACACACCACTGACTAAAACCATCCTCTATCCTTACGGGTTTAAGTCACACAAAAAACAGAACACACAAGATCAGAGAAAACTAGCAATAAGACAAAATGCAGCATTAACGGTTAAATGTACATAACTAATACGCCCACGCAACCATAGCAAGCCAAAAAAGTTACCTTGATAGACGGGCGTTGCTGAGAGCATTAGGTAGTCACAAAATAGCCACGGAGATAAAGAGTCGGGCATTCAAGTAGATAAATATACTGCAGGAAAAGTAAACGGCACAGGTCAAAGATCTCGTATCTCAAAAGGTACATTGTTGTCTCGACCGCCATGTCGGCTACAACCGTACTGCGAACTTGTTTCAAAGAAGGCGGACACGAGACTGACTAAGAGGGCACTTCGGCTGATGGCCGGAAGCGCACTCTGTCAAGGAGAAAACGAGTCATACGTCACGTCCAGGGAATAGATCGACCCAAAAGTCGATTGCAGTCAAAGAATGTATTACATACAGAGGAGTGCGCCACCAAGGGAAACTTGGTGCGGCACACCATCCAGCACTATGGAGCTCAGGGATCAAGAAAAGGTTCGTGTACTATACGTCTGTCTGGCAGAGCCCTCAGTAGGTCCCACGAGTTAACAAGTGTGCTGGGTGCGAGAGGAGACTGGGAGGATAATATTGGCTTGTCAGGGGAAGGAAGAGTGCAGGTGGGTGCAAGCGCTGAACAGCGGAGCCCTCTGCACACCGCCAACCACTTTGCAATGTACCTAAGCTTTTTCCCACCATGTTGTTAGAGATTAATTTAAAAACATTAAAAAAACAATGAATTCCATTATACTGACTATTTAAACGATTCAGTTCATTTAAGAAGCTAAAATTAAGATTCGAAATGTAACCATAATGTGACGGCACTAATTTCTAGGGTGGTCTAATTGTTAAATATGTTGTCATGCTTTGAAATTTGACCAAGGAGAGAGAAAATTCGGGAGTGCACTATTTGTTTTCGTGAATGTTATCTCTTTTGATTGTGATCAGTGTAACAGTGCAGTGTCATAGTAGTCGGGATTACATTAGGTGTTAGCCTGTTAATGTGTGTGCATAAATGCGATTGTAGTGTAGTTAATACTGTAGTGCAAGCAGATTTCTAATCAGCCAGTGTCATCGTATTATTGTTATTATTATTTATCTAAAAGTATCGTGGTGCTCGTCAGTGAAAACTGGACCGATTGGGGAGGGGAAAGAGATGGCGGCACAGCCCTGCCAGAGCAATTTGTCACGAACCGCCACTGCTGGGTACCTAGGAAATATAAAAAATCTGATTGTGTTATAACCTTGCAGGTCATGCTGTTCTGTTCTGCCAAGACACACTCCCTAATTCTGTAGTGAAGAAGTCTGCAAACTCTTCGCGAACTTCCTTAGAGGGAAGTGTATTTCTCCTTGGTATCCTTCGTAAAGGACGAAGACCCTCCACTCCTCCTTCATTCCTCCACATTCCAGGAATGATGGTACCAGTGTCAGTATCTTCATAGTCAAATGAGCCTGTTGGAGAATACGCTGCCCTTGACGAAGTACTTCGACGGAGAATATTGTGCAAGACTGTGCTTGCCATCACCACAGAAATTGCAGTATTCACTGAAACTGCCATAGGTTTTCTGAAAACCCTGAACACTGAGGACAGAATTCCAAAAGCATTTTCCATACATTTCGAGCCCTTGAAAGCCTATAATTGAATATTCTTTCTCGTGATCCTTTCTGATGTGTTCCGGAAAATGGTTTCATGATATTTCTTGTCAGTGGAAATGCCTCATCGGTGACTATGACATACGGTACAGAATTCAGCCTGCCTGGTAATGGTTTCTCTTGCGGAAGGTTTAGGCCATTGCTTTCAAGTGACGTATATAGTGTTGTATTCCTGAATACTCCAGCATCAGAAATTCGTCCTTGGGAGCCAATGTCTACAAAAATGAACTTATATGAAGCGTCCACGAGTGCTAGGAGAACAATACTGAAGTGATTCTTGTAATTGTAGTAGAGACTTCCACTGTTGATTGGTGCTTGGAGAACCACATGTTTTCCATCCATCGCACCAACACAATGAGGAAAATTCCACTTTTCACGAAATTCCTTTTCCTTCTCTGACCAGTATTCTTCTGAAAATGTTACCTGAAACAAATATTGACATCATATGCATACACTGTACAAAATATAATAAATATAGCTGTAGTTGTTATTTTTATAATGCAGGAAACAGTCTCTTCAAATGGACGAGGTAGGTGATGATAGGGCAGTGTTCTCCCCAGAAACTTTTGTCAGCCGTGTGTCAGGAATGAGTATTAATATTATGTAATGAGCACATATCTATGTTATACTAGCCGGACGGTGTGTAGAAACGGCAGGGCGGTTCGCCCATTAAAAACGCCCTAGGGAGAACACTGCAGTGGTAATGATCATCTAGTAAGGGAGACTGAGGAGGTAGCTCATCCTCAAACCTTTTTAGAGTCTATCGCAATCAGGCGTCTAATAAAGAGGAAATACTCTCAAGATGAAGATCTCTCTGGCGGTCTGGGCCCTGTTTCATTAAACATCTTTCACTAATATTATTAGTAAGAAACCAATAATATTAACTAATAATATTAGTAATTAGTTTATGAGTCTAAATTATTAGTAGATATTCCTAATAATATTAGTAAATTGTTTCATAGACAAAATTACTAATAAAACTTACTCATATTATTAGGATTATTTCCATGAGTGTATTTTGACTCATAATTTAATATTATTAGTGAAACCAAAGTGAGTGGTATTTCAATATTTTGGCATAACATCGTGAAGATCACTGAAATGTTCGATTCTGATTCAAATAGTGATAAGGAACGAGTGTAGGTATTCACCGTTCAATAAATGTTACGTCAAAGACAGCCTGTACTGGCATATAACAAACATATGAATACAATGGGAGATTTAGGTTAGATTACAGAACTTTCGAGTATTTGCTTGATAGGATTGGTTACAGAACGTTCCACTGCAAGGAATGAAGCATAATATTAAAATAGCAGCTTCGCATTGCACTCCACCGGTTGGTAGTGATACACAGTATCATTGTGTCTCTCTAGTGCAGTTCGACTCGGACACTCCAGGTATCCTTTGAAATCTTGGCTTATATCACAAGTAAACCAAGATGGTGGAGGTGATGATTATTATTTTAAGAGGAAGTAGGCTACAAACAGGCAACCATCATCTATAATAACACTAATCAGATAGAAAAATGAAAAGGATCCGACATTTTGAAAATGAAGGTATCGAGCAAAGAAAGGGAAGGGCCACGAAGGGCGTGAAAATGGAAGACTCTCTCGGCCTCGCAACCTAATACTGGCAGGGTCGGAAAAGAACAAGGGAGGTCGGAAAGGAAGATGAAAATGAGCCTGGCACAAGTAAGTTGAAGAAATGGCAGGACTCATTTCAGTGCCCCGTGTTCGCCAACCCACGCTCCCAAGTTGAGAGCCCTGGGACCCCCTTTAGTCGCCTCTTACGACAGACAGGGGATACTGTCGCTATTATTCTACCGCCCGCACCAACAGGGGGTAGTAAACAAAGATTTTGTTAGTCCATCTCAACAGAGATTTTTAAGAGCACATGAAATTAAAAAAGTAAAAGGAACAAGGAGGGTTATAGTGTACAAAAGGCTGTGAATAGTTGATGCTTTAACTCAATCATTTTCCGCAAATAAACTTACTTCTCTCACATTATTTACACTTCTTTTATCCATTTTCATGTGTATCAAAGTCACAATAACGAACATATCAAGTGAGCCTCTCGAACATGTGGATTAATAGTCGGTTGTAGTCAAGCATTAGCCTACTGCTAGTAACAAGCCCAAACCAAAAACATATACAACAGACCGATTCTAACCTCCATTTGGATCAGCTGTCTAATGAAGTAATATTATTAGTGAAGATATTTTATTAATC
Organism: Anabrus simplex; assembly: GCF_040414725.1. NCBI lineage: Eukaryota > Metazoa > Arthropoda > Insecta > Orthoptera > Tettigoniidae > Anabrus > Anabrus simplex. The sequence continues at coordinate 10,491,071 of NC_090278.1, read as the reverse complement.
ATATGTAAATCTTTATGAACCAGAATTTGGTTAGCTAGCAATTATTTTTATGAGTTCTAATATTATTATTTAGTTTTATGAAACATGGCCCTGGAGATAACGAAGAGTATTAAAGAAGCGAAAAAGAAAAATTTGCAGTGTGCAAAAGGCCGGTAGCGTCTACTGATATTACATTATGTTGCAAAAAAGTTAATGAAGGATAGTTGTGTAGGTATTTGATTAAATACAAATTCCATAAAATTATTCACAATGATAACAATGTGTTAAATTTACCTGCATGTGATCTTCCACTGAAGATGATAAAATTGCTTCGCATACTTCAGGGATAATTTTTGAGATTTGTTGCTTGGACCCTTTCACCAAATACATGATGCTCGTGTAAGAATCTCCTGAGGCTAGGAAACGCAGAGTTATCCCAAGACGTAGGTGAGGTGGAATAGCTGCTCGTAACTGTGTGTCCTCCTTTCTTATGGTAGGGAGTATTTTTTCCAAAACTACATTAAAATCATGCTCGGACATTCTCAGAAAGTTTTTAAAACCGAAACTGTCTTCTACTTTTAGCTCATTCAGAATGTCATCCACATTGTGCCTTTTATTGAGATATTGTCCTACCCACATTCTCCTTCCCTTCCTTCTCAAGATCTTGTAAGAAGCAACAGTCGCAATAACAAAGGCCAAATCCTCTTCATCTGAGTCCATTATCCTTGTTTGAAAGTACTAGACACAAACTAAATGTACTACCACAAATTTATATGATGAACTGACAATGGAAGACACCACCTGAATATGTTACCACAAACTGATATGAAGAACTACCTGTATATAAACAAAGGAAGTCAAGTTTAACATGTTTATTAAGTGTGGACACAACGTTAAGTGAAACAGTATTTAACATTTAATATGTTGATAGTGTCACCAGTTAACATTTAACACTTTTAACATTTAACATGTTATTGTTAAATGTTAATCAGTGGAGACCGGCCTTAACGCTACTCTCTTGTCGGAAATCACGCAGAACAAATCGATCTGCTTTTCTTTGGATTTTTGCAGTTCTTGAATCAGGTAATCCTGGTGAGGGTCCCGTACACTGGAACATACTCTAGTTGGGGTCTTACTAGAGTCTTATATGCCCTCTCCTTTACATCCTTACTACAACCCCTAAACACCCTCATAACCATGTGCAGAGATCTGTACCCTTTATTTACAATTTCATTTATGTGATTACCCCAATGAAGATCTTTCCTTATATTAACACCTAGATACTTACAATGATCACCAAAGGAACATTCACCCCATCAACGCAGTAATTAAAACTGAGAGGACTTTTCCTATTTGTGAAACTCACAACCTGACTTTTAACCCCGTTTATCAACATACCATTGCCTGTTGTCCATCTCACAATATTATCAAGGTCACGTTGCAGTTGCTCACAACCTTGTAACTTATTTATTACCGGTACTCTATAGAGAATAACATCATCCGCAAAAAGCTTTACCTCTGATTCCACTTTTTTACTCATATCATTTCTTATATATATATATAAAACATAAAGGTCCGATATTACTGCCTTGACGAATTACCCTCTTAATTATTACAGGATCAAATAAAGCTCCACCTACTCTAATTCTCTGAGATCTATTTTCTAGAAATATAGCAACCCATTCAGTCACTCATTTGTCTAGTCCAGTTGCACTTATTTTTGCCAGTAGTCGCCCATGATCTACCCTATCAAATGCTTTAGACAAGTCAATCGGGGTACAGTCCCTTTGACCTCCTGAATCCAAGATATCTGCTATATCTTGCTGGAATCCTACAAGTTGAGCTTCACTGGAATAACCTTTCCTAAAACCGAACTGCTTTCTACCGAACCAGTTATTAATTTCACAAACATGTCTAATATACTGACTGGCAGAGCAAATGCAACACCAAGAAGGAGTGGTCAGAACTTTATGCCAATTGCAGGGTAGACTGACGTCACTGAGGTATGCTCATGATGTGAAATGCGCCGCTGTGCTGCGCACGTAGCGAACGATAAATGGGACACGGCGTTGGCGAATGGACCACTTCGTACCGTGATTTCTCAGCCGACAGTCATTGTAGAACGTGTTGTCGTGTGCCACAGGGCACGTGTATAGCTAAGAATGCCAGGCCGCCGTCAACGGAGGCATTTCCAGCAGACAGACGACTTTACGAGGGGTATGGTGATCGGGCTGAGAAGGGCAGGTTGGTCGCTTCGTCAAATCGCAGCCGATACCCATAGGGATGTGTCCACGGTGCAGCGCCTGTGGCGAAGATGGTTGGCGCAGGGACATGTGGCACGTGCGAGGGGTCCAGGCGCAGCCCGAGTGACGTCAGCACGCGAGGATCGGCGCATCCGCCGCCAAGCGGTGGCAGCCCCGCACGCCACGTCAACCGCCATTCTTCAGCATGTGCAAGACACCCTGGCTGTTCCAATATCGACCAGAACAATTTCCCGTCGATTGGTTGAAGGAGGCCTGCACTCCCGGCGTCCGCTCAGAAGACTACCATTGACTCCACAGCATAGACGTGCACGCCTGGCATGGTGCCGGGCTAGAGCGACTTGGATGAGGGAATGGCGGAACGTCGTGTTCTCCGATGAGTCACGCTTCTGTTCTGTCAGTGATAGTCACCGCAGACGAGTGTGGCGTCGGCGTGGAGAAAGGTCAAATCCGGCAGTAACTGTGGAGCGCCCTACCGCTAGACAACGCGGCATCATGGTTTGGGGCGCTATTGCGTATGATTCCACGTCACCTCTAGTGCGTATTCAAGGCACGTTAAATGCCCACCGCTACGTGCAGCATGTGCTGCGGCCGGTGGCACTCCCGTACCTTCAGGGGCTGCCCAATGCTCTGTTTCAGCAGGATAATGCCCGCCCACACACTGCTCGTATCTCCCAACAGGCTCTACGAGGTGTACAGATGCTTCCGTGGCCAGCGTACTCTCCAGATCTCTCACCAATCGAACACGTGTGGGATCTCATTGGACGCCGTTTGCAAACTCTGCCCCAGCCTCGTACGGACGACCAGCTGTGGCAAATAGTTGACAGAGAATGGAGAACCATCCCTCAGGACACCATCCGCACTCTTATTGACTCTGTACCTCGACGTGTTTCTGCGTGCATCGCCGCTCGCGGTGGTCCTACATCCTACTGAGTCGATGCCGTGCGCATTGTGTAACCTGCATATCGGTTTGAAATAAACATCAATTATTCTTCCGTGCCGACTCTGTTTTTTCCCCAATTTTCATCCCTTTCGAACCACTCCTCCTTGGTGTTGCATTGTCACTGTCAGTCAGTGTATAATCAGAAAGAATTCTTTCCCAATGCATGTCAAACTTACTGGCCTGTAATTTTCAGCTTTATGTCTATCACCCTTTCCTTTATATACAGGGGCTACTATAACAACTCTCCATTCATCTGGTATAGCTCCTCCGACCAAACAATACCGTAATCAACTAAGTACTTCAGATATGGTTCTATATCCCAAAAATCTTATCAATTCCAGCCGCTTTTCTAGTTTTCAATTTTTGTATCTTACCGTATTGTTATAGAGAATAGTCAAACAATTCTTCTTGGTCTATCTTTGATCTCATATCTGTTTGCTGCCTTCTGAAATTACTAGTTTTAATGATTTTTGGTAAAACTTTACATCTCGCAGCCCAACGTTTATAACATTATGAGGAAGTTAAAATAATGCAAATCTTACTTGTAATTCCTTTTAGAGGAGTGATGTGTTCATTGCGGTGTCTATAAACCCACCATCCCGCCCCAAGAAGCACATTTACTTTTATATCTTAATGAAGAGCAGCACCCGCCATCGGCCATGTCTAAAGTAGCTACTCGCATTCTCATTGGTCAACGTGAACAGAATGTGACGTCATTGCCATCAATGCTGATAAATACATTGCGTTACCAACCCCGGCTGAATTAAAACACAAACACCATGTAAAGGACAATGTGAAATACACAAGAACAGTAATTAAATACTCACGTTAATGTAGAGGCGGATACATGGCTGCGGCAGCTTTGAAGAATTCGTGCACTCTCGCGTCTACAGGGAAGGTGCTCTTGAATAGGGATTCGGCAAGATATCCCACGAAATACTTTCTTCCTGCCGAACTCTGGAACAGAATAGCTGCCGTGTTTGAAATGACGCCACCGATTTTCTATATTATGCGTGTGCACGGCAGGACGATTGTTGGGCATCGCCCTCCTGTTCCCCCTATGGACGTGACGACTCTTTATCGTGTCCACGAACTCAACGGAATGATTGACGCGGAGATGCACGAATCCCTCGTGCTCCAAGCAATCATACGCCTTCCAGCAATCAGATATGATAATGCTTCCAGGCAGTATCCAGTCTTTTATCACTTGGAGCAAAGTGACTTTGTCCCATCTCTCCACAGGTACAACAAAAAAGTTTTTGTGGTTCTCCCTCTCCACGCCTCCAAAACACCACTGTCCGTCCACACGCTTGCCCCTGTTATACTTCCTTTTGCCAAATTTACTTTCGTCTATTTTGACGGTAATACCGGGCCCACCAATTTTTTTTGTTCGCCACCACCCAGTCTACACACACCTCTCGACAAAAGCTGCACCAATCAACTATTGTTTTGCTAGAAAAACCCAACTCAAGCTTCACAATTGGGCCCAGCGGTTTGGGTTGAATACACCACAGGACGATGAAATATCCTATATCGAATAGCTTCAAACTAGAACCTTCAATGAAAGTGTTTTTTCGTGCACTTACAAACCACCCGCACCTCACACCCCCTTCCAATCGACGACGACACGAAAAAAATATTCGAGTGCCGTTCACACTGACAGTCAATTTAACTTCCCGTCCACACTTATCACACACTCTATGATTCGAAAGTAAGCTGTGCCTTTCATACAATTGCACCAAATCATTCACTTTACCCTCATAATCACGCACAAAACCTCTTAAATTAACAATACATCCACCGCAAGCAGCCATTTTCCAACACAGACTGCGCGCTTCCCCAGACCCTCTTGACCAATCGTATTTCCACGCGAAACTAGATGCCTAGAGCCGCTTCACGGCTTCTAACCGTCTTATCCTAACCGTTCGCACTGCAAGAACAAGTCCAGACCAATCGTGTAAGAATAATCACCACCACCAGCTATCGAAACTAGATGCCTAAGGCCGCTTCGCGGCTTGTAACCGTCCAGGCCAATGGTCTTGTCCAGATCCTATCGTAGCCGTCCGCACGGCAGGAATCTTGCCCAGATCCTATCCTAACCATCCGCACGGCAAGAACAAGTCCAGACCAATCGTGTAAGAATAATCACCACCACCAGGTATCGAAACTAGATGCCTGAGGCCGCTTCGCGGCTTCTAACCGTCCAGGCCAATGCTCTTGTCCAGATCCTATCGTAGCCGTCCGCACGGCAGGAATCTTGCCCAGATGTAAAACCATCTTCAGGGCTGCCGGCCGACATTCGAACCCACTATCTCCCGGATGCAAGCTCACAGCTGCGCGCTCCTAACCGCACGGCCAACTCGCCCGCTAGTTTTATATTATCTTAGATACTATTGATATTAAGAATGACACCATACCTTTTCAGAAAACCCTGTCACTCTGGAGTTGTCTTCCTTTGCCATGATATGTGGTTATCTTGTCGGAGTTGCGGAAGAAAAATTCCAACTGTGAATCATGCTTGGGACAGATATCCTAGGCCACTACTGACAGTCCATTGATGTGCCTCATTAGAATGAAAGATCGTGGAGCATTACGCTACCCCTCAAAGATTTTTGTTTACTCCCTGCAAAATATGTTGAATTTTACGCGTCACTCATTACGTTATCTGGGAAATATGAATTTAATTTTTAAAACTTGACGTTTTTGTTGTTCCAAAGTTCATTGAGGCATTCAAACGTGGCAAGTGTAATCAGAGAGCACTGACTGCAACTCTCATTACAAAACTTTTAAAACCAATACTCGACAATGAATCTCATACAATTACAGATGCTCATGACTTGGAAACGAACTTCAGGACAAAGCCTTTAAGTTGGAAGATCTTAAAAATGTGAGTGATACGAGCAGTGATCATGGTAAGTCATTTTTAATGTATTATTTTATTATTTATTGCAATTGACTTCACCTAAAATAATTCCAAATACCACTTAAATGTGCTTTACTTTACATCCAATCACTCGAAATCACATTTAGGTGGTCCTAACTTCATTATTTGTAGATTTTTACGTCTTTAAAAACCAACATGTACTATTAATTGAATGTAATTCGCGCGAGCAGCATAGCACGATGTCGAGACCTCTAGCGGACGTTCGTAAAACTACTTGCGACCCGCATTTCTATCGGTCCACTTCCCGGCCTTGTATATCTCGTAGCCAACGATATAACGTACGCAACGGTTTACACAATCGCAAAACTGGTGGTCAGTTCTGCCAACATCTGTACTTACGAACTAATGTAGACTTGGGAACGAGAACGTGTTGATGATTATTGTTACACGATTGGTCTATTGTTACATCCAGGTACAAGACCATTGGCCTGGACGGTTAGAAGCCGCGAAGTGGCCTTAGGCATCTAGTTTCGATACCTGGTGGTGGTGATTATTCTTACACGATTGGTCTGGACTTGTTCTTGCCGTGCGGACGGTTAGGATAGGATCTGGACAAGACCATTGTTCTGGGCGGTTAGAAGCCGCGAAGCGGCCTTAGGCATCTACTTTCCATAGCTGGTGGTGGTGATTATTCGGTTACGATAGGATCTGGGCAAGATTCCTGCCGTGCGGACGGCTACGATAGGATCTGGACAAGACCATTGGCCTGGACGGTTAGAAACCGCGAAGCGGCCTTAGGCATCTAGTTTCGATACCTGGTGGTTGTGATTATTCTTGCACGATTGGTCTGGACTTGTTCTTGCCGTGCGGACGGTTAGGATAGGATCTGGACAAGACCATTGTTCTGGGCGGTTAGAAGCCGCGAAGCGGCCTTAGGCATCTACTTTCCATAGCTGGTGGTGGTGATTATTCGGTGGTTTCCCCATTTTCACACCAGGCAAATGCTGGGGCTGTACCTTAATTAGGGCCACGGCAGCTTCCTTCCCACTCCTAGCCTTTTCCTATCCCATCGTCGCCATAAGACCTATCTGTGTCGGTGCGACGTAAAACCAATAGCAAAAAAAAAAAAAAAAAAAAAAACTTTCAGATATTTCGGGCCTATTAAAAATATACATCTGAAAGAAAATGCAATAATCGCCAGAATTGATTAGTTACCTTACCTTCGAGCCTCTGGTCAAGTAGGCCTATTTCCAGAACTGTTCCTGATCAGGATTACGATTATAGTGTACTCTGGACTTGATAGCCATTTCATCTATGACAAGGGATCCTAACGTTTCCTCCACGCATGTCATATACATGGCTTCGTAATGGAGGTTTTCTTTAATGAGGTGGTGGTGGTAATGATTATTGTTTTAAGAGGAAATACAACTAAGCAGCCGTCCTCTATATAACACTAATCTGAGGGAGAAAAATGAACGGTTCCGACAATTCGAAAAATGAAGTAATCAGCCAAAGGAAGACAAGGGCCTCGTGAAAATGAAAGACTCCCTAGGCCTGGGGAACCTAATACCGTCGGAGTAGGAAAAAACAAGAGTTGACCAAGAGAAGTCGGATAGGATAGATGAAAGTGAGGAGCCTAGCACAAGTAAGTGGAAGCAATGTCAGGACTCAGCTAAGGGCCCCGTCGTCGCTAATATACGCTCCAAAGTTCAGAGCCCGTGAGGCCCCTTTTAGTCGCCTCTTACGACAGGCTGGGGATACCGTGGGTGTTATTCTACCGCCCCCACGCACAGGGGAGATCTTTAATCAAGATGTCATTCTAGGTTTTCCATTCGAAAAGTCAATATTGGCCTAATTCTTAAGTGTCTTTTGACGCGGTAATCGGAGGCAGTGAAGTGATCTAATGAATCTGTATCCCATAATCTGAAGTCTCAACATTTAAAATGTAAATTACAGACTCTGGATGACGTCCCAGGCGACCAAAGCGAACCTAATTTCCCCCCTCTCTTCCCTCCCGCCCCTCTGTCCGGAGGTAGCAATTATCCACTTCTCCTTTAAAACTGGATCGGCTGGAAATGATTGAAAACTCCAATTGTTCTCCTTTTTCTTTTTGACAAAATGGACGTACAGTACGATATAGGCCTACCATATTTTATAGTGTATATGAAATTCACTTGGAGTTCATTCGAACACTAACAGTAAGTGAAATCTATAAGTAAACTATTAAAAACACGTTTCTCCATATGTTAATGCACTACAGCACATGCAAACTATAGCACGATGTCGAGACATCTGGCGGCGGTACTGCGAACCTGGTTGGGGACGGTTTTTATGCTCAGAACTAGCGCACACTTCACGGCCTTGTATATCACGTAGGCAACGGTTATATATAGCGTAGGCAACGGTGTAAACTATGCTCGAAGGAACAAACGATAAACAAACGAGAGTCGCTCCGCGCGCGGCTAAATGTAGCGAGTGCTGGGCTGCGAGAAGTAAAGCATTGATATGAATGTTTATAGTTTTTCATATTCGAACGTGTTGTAATGAGCGGGCGAGACAGATCAGTAAAGAGAACTCTAGCGGCACTTGCCGGAAGTATCTCGAGGACGAGTCTAGTACTTGTGTCTCGGGAACGCAGGATGAGGAGCCATTCGGAACATCTCGGAACACTTCGGCTCTCTTCGGTTCCACGAACTATAGCTGGGAGCGGCTCTTTTAGGTTCATGAACTAGGCTCGACTGGTTACTTGTGTCTCGGGAACCCAGGATGAGGAGCCACAATCCTCTTTGTGAGGAGCCATTCGGAACATCTCGGCTCTGTTCGGTTCCACTCGAGATGTGGCGCTTGCAGGCTGCTTAGCGCGGCACGTTTTTAAGTATGAGATTCTAATCCCGTATAATTATTTCTTGTGGCTCAGATATTGGCTGTTAGTGTTTGTTCCACCACTTTCCTCGTAATAATATTCAGACAACGCACTGCACTTCCAACCACCGCAGAAACATGCAATAGTGATTGCTAGGCCTCTAATCTTTTGGTGTTAAAAGGTTATTTTAGCTGCCTAAAAGACCCAAGTAGGTTCTAAAATACTTTTAGGCAGCTTCAATTGTACGTATTTTAATATGTATCAATTAAAATACCATACTTATTTTGCTAATTGATAATAACTCGTTAAGGGGAAATAAACAACTTTACTCACCTCTTTGCTGCAAACGTCACAGGAGCAACTCCTGTAACCACTTTTAATTAAAGACGAGTTGGAACCTGACACTTTCGGCATAATTCAAGCACTGAACAAACGGGAATACCGAAATGTTTTCACAGAATGAAATCCAGTTTTTTTCTCCAGCAGATCAATGGCTACTGCCTCCTGCCTCTTGACAAACTATGGGAGTGTTGGAGGTTTTAAGGCATTTCGGGGTGTGTGATTTACAGCTTCCCGATTGTAATTTTGTTTAAGATACCGAAAACGAGTCAGCAAATATTTTATTTTCTCGGAATATACTGAAATGCATTTTTAACCGATTTAGGGATAAAATACGACTTATAGATATAGTAAGTATGAAGAATGAGATTTCCACCTAATGAATACTTTATTACAAAATAAAGTATTGATTATGTGGAAATCTCATTCTTCATACTTGTATTCTTAATTCATCAATACGGACAATGAAGCTGATAGATTGTAGTTATAGATATAGGTTTTAACGCCAGTTTGGACATTTTTTAGGCACTATAGGACCACAGTTTCTAACCTTACAAATACATGAAATGTGTAAATACAACTTCATTTTAACTCATTCCTTCAAGAACAAAATAGGTCTTTCCCTAAAATCCGAGGGCTGGTGATTATATCCCTCCATATAGAGTTGGCGTCAAGAAGGGCACTCAGTCGTAAATTAGGGCCAAATCCATGTGCGAGCCAGGTCGCACGCCCTACTCCACATATATGAGAAAAGCAGTAGGATGAGAAGAAGAAGAATTTGGTTTGTTTTATGTATTTTATTTTAATTTTTTCATCAAATAATATATTAACACAAATTTCTTAATATTCACAAACAATAGGACAATAAAAATATGTAATCAGTAGCTAACACACAATTTGACCACCTAAAACAAAAAATCAAGGACAACTTACATAAAGGCAATACTGCTGTACAAGCACTCAAAAATTCTCAGTTTTTGTTACATGAACAGCAGACATTGAAATTAACATGAGCCCCAAACTACTAACTGCAAGAGCACTCCCTAAAATACACAAAATAAACATACCGGTACCTACGAGGCCCATTATCACTTTTAGGAACAGTCCCACCTACAGAACTTCAATTTATTCAAAAATTTCTAATCATTTTGCAGTTACCTCATTTTTCCATTTATTACCACGATATCACCAACATGCATTTCAACATACCGATAGCTGAATCTCAATAATAATCGCAAACTGATTAAAATCGAAAGAATTCTTTTATGACTCCTTAAATTTCCTATTGACAACTACTTTTCTTTTACGAATACCATTTATGAACAGGATGGTCTTCGCATGGGATCCCTTTTCCAGCATATCAGCTGGTATTTATCTTCATAAATTGTTTTTCTTACAAGTTGCTTTACATTGCGTCGACACAGATACATCTAATGGTGACAATGGCATAGGAAAGGGCTATGAGTGGGAAGGAAGCGGAAGACTCCCGGCATTTTCCTGGTGTGAAAATGGGAAACCATGGTAAAACATCTTCAGGGCTGCCGGCAGTGAGGATCGAACCCACTATCTTCTGAATGCAAGCTCACAGCTGAGCGCCCCTAACCACAGGCAAGTCACCCTTGGAAGTATTATTTTAAGAAGTAGTACAAGTACAACTGGGCAATCACCCCTTTTTAACACTAATTAGAAGGAAAAGAAAGTAGTGGTTTGATTCTTCGAAAAATGAGCAAAAGAATAAGGATTGATTAAGGGGGGTGAGGGTAAAAATATACTCTGCATATTGCAAGCGTGATAACATTATAAGGAAGTAGAAATTATGCAAATGTTACGTGGAATTCCTTTCAGAGGACAGATGTGATAACTGCGATGTCCAGGAACACATCAATACGCCCCCAGAAGTACATTTACTTTTTATTACATAATAAAGAGCAGCACTCACCATTCTCCATTGCTTTAGAAGCTACTAGCATTGCTACCGGCCAGTGTAAAATGGAATGTGAAATAATTCCCAGCAATGATAAGAATTACATACCGTCATCAACCAGCGCATAATAAAAGCACAAGTAAATACACCCTGTAAAGGAGTATACTGTCCGCACGCCAAGAAAGAAACATCATTTAGTAACTGTAACCTAGTTTTACACATCCAGGCCAATCTCTGTATGAGAACAGTGGCCCTTCTGGGGCCACACTCCCTTTGAGAGGATTTTTTCCTTGGCCGTGGTGGATAATCTCTGTACGGCAAGAAAAAACAAAAACATAATTCTGTGCCTTTCTTAGTTCCCAAGTAGATATGTTGGCAGTCTTGTGCACCACCCGATCACGCCGTCCATGAGAGGTCCGCCAACCCACACGGATCAGTAAATATATACTCACCACAACACGAATACTTACCTTGTGGACTCTACAGGAACAGGCTGAAAACTGCCTGGATCTGAACTCGTGCCTCTTAAATTACAGGGAGGAAATGATAGAGGCATAACCCCCAATAAAAGAAAAGTGATCCAATAAAAGGGTTTATTAACATAAAAATGAAATTGAGTCAATGAACAAAAGCGGGGATACAAGTAACAAATAATTTACATATTCTGTCCAAGGAATAACATGTGCATAGACAATTTCCTTTCAATTCAGAAAAAAATATTTTACAAACATTAACAGAGTTGTCATGGAAGCGTTGCGATGGGTGAGAATTACATCAATAAAACAAACCTTTTCACGAAACAGTAAGTCAAAATAGGAAGCACCCCCTTTCTCTCTGTGAAAAGTAGAACAGGTGCAAAAGAACAAATATAACTCAGAAAGTTGCATAATGGAGTATACAGCAATGATAGGCCTCAACAGCCACGTCCATTCAAAAGACGCAGACCACTGTAACAATAGCTCCATTGAGACTCACATCCCCAGCTATCAGAAAGGCACCGAGAAGCAAAACCCCGGCCGGAAGGAAAAACAAGAAAAACAATCTAGGAAGATGATAGGTCGCCATAGTTACCGAGATCAATCAATATCTCAAAAAATGAAACATGTTAACTGAAAGAAAATATTTTAAAAATAAGCCAAAAAGAAATGCAATAAAGAAAATAAGGAAGGCACAAAAATAATATTTGCGAGATGTGGAAACCAACACAAATCTCATCCATCAATGCACACAGTCACATGCACACACAACCTAGAAACCAATATGAGCAAATCCAAATAAGTATAGTGGTCAAGGTAGGATACGAGAATGCTCGTACTGCATGACAAATAAAACCAGAGGCTTGTGAGCTTGAACAAGATACACATATCACAATGTCGGATGGCCGCGCAGCAACCCAGGCTCACCCCAAATACAATAGTGAAAGACACACATATAACGCATGATACATTCCATACTCATATCACCTCTCTTTTGGTGAACATGAGATGCGTATCACTAGCGTCAAAACATATCAAAGTTTATAATGTCCAATAACGGACCATTTATATTGGTATTATAAGCTCAGCCAGTCGTAGACTCGAAGAGAATTAAACAGGGTCTCAAATCAAGGTCACAGGTACACACATAATTTACACAGATCGGTGTCAATCTCCACTCTCGCATATAGTAAAGATACACACGGAACAAGCAATATGTAAATTAAAACACGAGGTCTGCAGCGACCAAAAAGATAGGGGTCTGCAGAATAGAATCTCAGAACGCAAGATCACAATAACTATGACAAACCCAAAAGAAAAATGTAAATAGATACCTTAAAAGTCTTGTAGAATGAAATCTGCAGATTATGTAATAATCAACATTACCCCAGCGACAGTCATTCTGCGCGTAGATGTTTGCGATACAAGTGGTAACCCGGAGCACTAATGTTCAGGTGCGCAAGATATAGTTTCAATGAATTCGGATAGGGAAGGAAACCAGTCGCAAATATCTTTTTCATTTACCTGTTATCTATGGTGATATTAAATATGTTACATTATTTTAAAAAAGAAACACCTCTGTACCAATATATTTGAACATACAGACACCACGAAAATGTACAGTAAGTGTGAAAACTGAAAGTACTTTAAAGAACTATGCAAAGTATGATGTGTTAGTCTCACACATATGTACATTCAGCTGAATAACTCTATATGTAAAACAACATGTCCTGAATGATTCATCTTCGTCGAGCCAAATATTTTGTATGCAATTATTTACATATGCATGATCATCTTTGCTTTAATGTTTCTATCTCAATTCCCATTCCTTTTTTCATTTTTTTCATTCAGATAATATTTTATTAAAACATTTAATTCTTTATAAATGAACACATCTCTACAATTTACACATACAAGAGGGAGTGACACTTTCGACTCGAGAACACGGCATGTGGAGCCACTCGGAGCGTTTCAGCTCTCTTCGGTACATCATGCAGTGCGTGGAGCCACTTGGATTGTTTCAGCTCTCTTCGGTACAACATGGACCAGGCTAGACTCGGCTAGCGTAAGGTGCCACTGCGAAGTAACGCACAGGAGAAGGTTCACGCACAGTTGTGATGTGTCTGTGTTCATGTTTTCTAGGCTTTATTAAAGTTTTCCTGTGATTAAGAGTGCCGGGGGCCAATGACCTCGATGTTAGGCCCCTTTAAACAACAAGCATCTTCATCATCTGAGAGTGCCGTAGTGAGTTGAAGGTATTAATACTGAAGGGGTGGATAGGCGTAATTATCTTGGTTTGTGTTCGGGTTCTCTAGGCACTTTAAAGTTTTCCTGTGATTCATAAGAGTGTCGGCGGATAGTCGTAATTTATCGTTCAATAATGGATACGTATAATTGTAATTTCTGCAGTGAGTCATTTAGTGTACATAAAAACTTACTGAGGCACATCAGTACCAAACATCGTGGCAATCAAAGTGAGAGTTTTAAGTGCAACTTATGTGATTACTCCACTGCAAGACGTGACAATCTTAAGCGGCATACATTCAGCATGCATGAAAAGGTCTCTGCAAAATTTGAGTCAAAAATACTTTGTCCATTATGTAAATATGACTGTGCATCACGAAGCGAGATGCTTCGGCATTACTCGTCACAACATGATATAGACGTAGTTAATGAAACTGTGGAATTTTCTAGTGAGAGTGATTTCTATAACTGGAAATCTAAGGTCGAAAAAGATCATCTATGCGAGTTTGTATGCAGCAGGGGATGTTAGGTTAGAACTACAGATAACTGCTCAAAATTGTCATTCCACTGTCATCGTAATGATGTTTATAAATCAAGAGGGCAAAACGAGCGCCACCAGAAAATATTGGGAAGTAACAAAATTGATGGATGCTGCCCAGCTAGCATGGATGTCACATGTCATCCTTCTGGCAAAGTTGAGGTTTCATTCTGCAAAACGCATGTAGGTCATCAGGCTGAGCTAGGCCGGTTAAGACTTTCAAAATCAGAAAGGGACGAAATTGCACTGAAAATATCACTGCAGATTCCCTTTGACTGCATTTTAGACTCTGTTAGGTCTTCAATTAAAAGCAGCGAATTAGAGCGCCGCGATTTAATATCAAATAAAGATCTTCACAACATAGCAAGAGATTATAACTTTAAAGCCGAGGCAGTTAGACATGCGAATGACAGCACAAGTGTGTGGACTCTTGGGTGAAAGAAATGCAAGAAATAGATTCTGTAGTCCGGTTCTACAAACCTCAGGGAGTTAGTTTGGAAGCCCAACCACAGCTGCGCGAAGAAGACTTTGTCTTAATTGTAATCAATGAGGCGCAGATTGAAGTGTTACGCGATTATGGAAATAATTGTATTTTCATGGACAGCACACATGGGCATAATTCTTACGGATTTGAACTGACAACTCTTCTTTTGTTGGACGAGTTATTTCAAGGCTTTCCTTGCTCGTTCATGTTTTCGAACAGAGGAGATCTTCCGATTATGGAGATCTTCTTAACAGTTGTTCGGATACTCTCCGTGCTCCACTTCAACCAAATGTACTTATGTCTGATATGGCAGAAGTATTTCATAATGCCTGGTTGAAAGTTATGAAACTGTTCTGCTCATGGCATGTAGATCGAGCGTGGAGGAAAAATCTTTGCAAGATTAAAGGACGTGAAAAACAAGCCGAAATCTATTAGAACGCTAATGCAGGAGAGAGATGAAGAGGCCTTTTGAAAGATGTTTGACGAGGCTCTACGGCTTCTGAAAGGAGACCCAGACACCTTAGATTTTGGCATATATTTTGAAAATAATTATTGGGCATCTGCTCCAAGCTCGGCGTATTGTTATCGTCAACACTCAGGTCTTAATACAAACATGCACTTGGAGAGAATGTATGGAGTGATCAAACATATATATCTAAGGGGAAACAAGCCCAAACGATTAGATATTGCCATCTATGCTCTAATGAGGTATCTAAGGGACAAACTCTATGATAGACTTATTCATCTGAATAAAGGTAAAGTGACCTCAAAGCTTTCGGCCATAAGGCAACGCCACAAATCGTCATTTCAGCTTGACCCTGAAGATGCAATATACACTGACTGACAGTGACATATGCAACACCAAGGAGGAGTGGTTCGAAAGGAATGAAAGTTGGGAAAAAACAGAGACTGCACGGATGAATAATTGATGTTTATTTCAAACCGATATGCAGGTTACACAATACGCACGGCATCGACTCAGTAGGATGTAGGTCAACCGCGAGCGGCGATGCACGCAGAAACACGTCGAGGTACAGAGTCAATAAGAGTGCGGATGGTGTCCTGAGGGATGGTTCTCCATTCTCTGTCAACCATTTGCCACAGTTGGTCGTCCGTACGAGGCTGGGGCAGAGTTTGCAAACGGCGTCCAATGAGATCCCACACGTGTTCGATTGGTGAGAGATCCGGAGAGTACGCTGGCCACGGAAGCATCTGTACACCTCGTAGAGCCTGTTGGGAGATGCGAGCAGTGTGTGGGCGGGCATTATCCTGCTGAAACAGAGCATTGGGCAGCCCCTGAAGGTACGGGAGTGCCACCGGCCGCAGCACATGCTGCACGTAGCGGTGGGCATCTAACGTGCCTTGAATACGAGTAGTATAATACAGGGATTCTGGCGCCTCCTCCCGCGGGAAATTTGAAGTTTGGCGGGAAATTTGAATTCCGGCGAGAAATTTGAATTTTGGCGGGAGATTTGAATTTTGGCGCGAGATTTGAATTTTGGCGGGAGATTTGAATTTGTAAACAAAGCCACGTGCTTTTTGACAGCTGCCATCGACAACAACGCATCGCTAATCTCGCTGCTGCCATCTTGACGGGCCTAAACCTCAGTGGTACCAACTTAACCCAACTAGCGCGAGGTAAACAAAGCCACGTGTTTTTTGACAGCCACGTGCTTTTTGACAGACAACAACGCATCGCTAACCTCAGTACTGCCATCTTGACGGGCCTAAACCTCAGTAGTACCAACTTAACCTAACTAGCGCGAGATAAACAAAGCCACGTGTTTTTTGACAGCCACGTGCTGTTTGACCGACAACAACACATCGCTAACCTAAGTACTGCCATCTTGACGGGCCTAAACCTTAGTGGTACCAACTTAACCTAACTAGCGTGTGGTAAACAAAGCCACGTGCTTTTTGACAGCTGTCATCCGCCATCTTTAAACCACAGAGCACTGTGCTGCCCTCTTTATCGTAGTAGGTGTAAATTCGTCACCTGTCATCGGCAGTGCTGCCATCTTGGCGGGCCTAAACCTTAGTGCTACCAACTTAACCTCACTAGCGTGAGATAAACAAATCCACGTGCAGCTGTCATCCGCCAACTTTAATCCATAGAGCACCGTGCTGCCCTTTTTGTGGTGGCGGATAATTTGAAAAATGCTTTTTGATAGCAGTCATCTTTGAGCACCATGCTGCCCTCTTTAGCTACTTACCTTTGAAATGTGGTGGCGGTAAATTCCACGTGCTTTACAAACCTATATGCTTTTCTGACAGCTGTCATCCGCCATCTTTAAGCTGTAAATCCCCGATTCTCATGTTAAAAGAGCATCTAGTTGTAAAACAGATTCTTAATCCGAGTTCTTTGACGTCAGGAAGGGCAACCGGTCGAAAACAATAGTGTATGATGTAAGAGGCCAGATACTGCTAGTTTTGCGTCAGGAAGGGCAACTAGTCTTAAAACAAATTCTTGCGATTTAAAAATCTTAGTTTTGCGTCAGGAAGGGCATCCGGCTGTAAAACAATAGTTCGTGATACAGCGATTTAAAATCTAAGAAGAGCATCTAGCTATAAATCCCCGATTCTCGTGTTAGAAGTTGTAAAACACTTTCTTAATCGGAGTACTTTGACGTCAGGATGGGTAACCGGTCGAAAACAATAGTGTATGATGTAAGAGGCTAGATACTGCTAGTTTTGCGTCAGGAAGGTCAACTAGTCTTAAAACAAATTCTTGCGATTTAAAATCTTAGTTTTGCGTCAGGAAGGGCATCCGGCTGTAAAACAATAGTTCGTGATACAGCGATTTAAAATCTAAGAAGTACATCTAGCTGTAAAACCCCGATTCTCGTGTTAGAAGTTGTAAAACCGATTCTTAATCCGAGTTCTTTGACGTCAGGAAGGGCAACCGGTCGAAAACAATAGTGTATGTTGTAAGAGGCTAGATACTGCTATTTAAAATCCTAGGAGGGTATCCAGTTGTAAAACGGATTCTTATGACTTAAAATCTCGCGTCAGGAAGGGCAACCGGTCGTAAAACGAATTCTTGCGATTTAAACTCATGCGTCAGGAGGAGGCGCTCGGTTTTAAAACATATTTTTAATCCCGGCCCTGTTACGTTAGTAGCCACATCTAGCTGTAAAAACGGGAGCTTCAAACATTTACAGTTTTAAGCTTTAGGAACGGGTTATGGGTTACATTTTTTGTTCTAATGCATAGAACACTATCTTTGAAGTTGTATCGGCGCAGTCTGAAGCGAGGTATGGAATGTATGTGTTAGCTGAAATTGTACATTCGGCTTCCGGCAGCACTAACCTTGAACGAAGACACTGCATGCTGATAAGCAACTTGTAACTCATACAACGTCTTATTGCTAGATTATAAGCGTATTAAGGTTGTAAAATATTCTGTTCTGTAAAACTGAAATAGTCCTCCTCTGTGGTGTAGTAGTTAGTGTGATTAGCTGCTACCCCCTGAGGCCCGAGTTCGTACCCGGCTCTGCCACGGAATGTGTAGCATTTAGCCCATGTAAGTTCCTAACATAAAATATCATGATTGTACGGAGAGGTTAAAACACAGTGCCAGCATATAGCCTACTCCTATCGAAAGAGCCTGCACGGCGCCGGCATGTAGGCTTCTCCTGTTGAAGGAGCCTGTACAAGGTTTAACACCGCTCCATCAACAGCCCTTACTTAATGCCAGCTTTTTTGCACACACCGCCTCTTAGATCATACACCATAGTTTTACGACCGGTTACCCTTCCTGACTAGGATTTTAAATCGATAACTAGATGTCCCGGTACCGGTACATAGCCTACTCCTACCGAAGAAGCCTGCACACAGCTTAACGCCTCCATCCGACAAATGAATCACCCTCAACACTCTTCAATCATTCTCGCTACTTCGGAAGATAGCGGGTTCGAACTTCTACTGTTGGAAGCCGTAAAAAATAGCAAATGCTAAGCGAGGGGCCTGCGCGATCGTCATAACGTGTAATTACATGATCTAGCTAAATGTAGTTTTAGCTCAATACCTTTAAGTGCCTACAGGTAAGGAATACCGCGGATGTAGCTTAGTACCCTCCCGTTTAAGTCCAGAAGTCGAGGATCGCGCGCTAACTTTCCAAGGCTCGATCCGATGCAGAACTCTTAAATTCTGACACCTCGGCATCAACAGGAGGTTCGATTCCGGCTTAAATACGTCAGCCTGCGGGACTTCAGGAGAGCTCTTGTTGCATAAACACTTCGTTCCGACTGTACTGCAGTTGTCAGCGATTTTCACATCCGCTTGGTAACAAGCAGCATATTTACTCGCTGCAGTCTGCGTGAAGCGCTCGCAGTTCTCTGTATGCGTTTATCACGTACACATCTCCCGTCTAAGTACTGTCTGCTGTGAATATTATTCTTCAGCCTTTATCTTAAGGTAAGCTAGAACTGTTAGTTACTATTTGCAAAGCAACTTCTACGCTAGGTAATAGACATCTACATTCATATATGTTTGTTCTTTCCTTTTTTAGGTACCGTTCGAGTTACAGGCTTGAAAGTACGCATTTTATTCATCCGAGTAACAGTCTGCAGCACGTGCATTTTTAAGGTATGTTTTCGAACTTTGAGTTGTAAAGATAGCTAGGTTAACTGATGTACCCTACACTACATTCATATATGTTTGTTCTTTTCTTTTTAGATTCGACCAGAATATTATCATTCGAGTTTCAGGCTTGAACGTACGCATTTTATTTATCCGAGTAACAGTCTGCAGCACGTGCATTTTTTAAGGTATGTTTTCGAACTTTGAGTTGTAAAGATAGCTAGGCTAACTGATGTACCCTACACTACATTCATATATATTTGTTCTTTCCTTTTAGGTACGACCAGAATATTATCATTCGAGTTACAGGCTTGAAAGTACGCATTTTATTCATCCGAGTAACAGTCTGCAGTGCGAAGATTTTAAGGTATGTCTGACCTCTATTCGTTGAAACTTGGTTTCTTCCGAACATCGTAACTTTAAGCTAATCATAAATAGTTGTTCTCTTCAATCCTCATGCTATAGACGAGGTTAATCTTATAATTTCAAACACGCACACATAGCTATGTCTGTCCTCAACAGGCTGAAACTTGGTTTCTTCTAAAACATCGTAACTTGAGTCTATTGATAAATAGTCGTTCTCTTCAATCCTCATGCTACAGGCTAGGTTAATTTTATAATTTCAAACACACATAGCTATGTCCGACCTCTATACGTTGAAACTTGGTTTCTTCGAACATCGTAACTTTCGCCTAATCTCTATCGGTCGTTCTCTTTTCAGATGTTCCCCTGCTGCGAGGAATGTAATGTAACGTTTACAAGGCGAGATAACTTCATGCGCGATATGAAATCAAAACACCCTAGCATAACATCAGCTTTATGTGAAGTTTGTAGTGTGTATTTCGCTAACGTAGAGCGATACGAGGCTCACTTAGTAGAGGTACATCAAATATCTACTTGCCCTCAGGTAGTAGTAGGGAAAAAGCGTGCAGCTACTGATGTAGCTGTAGAAAGTACTAGTAGTAAAAAACCTAGGAAAAATGAACTTCAAACTATTCACTGCGAGCACTGTAACACTGATGTACCATCTTCGCATTTTCAGGGACACTTACGGAGTAATGCACATAAAATTAATGCATGTAGAAGTGGTAGTAACGCAAACATCGAGGAAATTAATACAGCATTTAAAAGTAGGATTGCCAGTTACAGAATTCGCACTAGTCAAAAGTTTCAGAGCACTTCAAACTTTTTAAATTACGTTCAACCGGATGTACAACAGCTTCTTGCTAAATCTTTGTCCAATCATAATTTATTTAAAGTTAATTTTGAACTTTTCGCCTTGTACATTAAAAGCACGGATGAATCCGAAATAACGGACATTAAATCATTTAATACGAAGAAATTTGTCATAAGTGAGTCGACTAATTTTGGTGATGTACTTAGGGATGTCTCTAACATTATTTCAACTAAGAGCGAGGAATTTCAGGAAAAGGAATCAGGGTGGGCTTTAGTTGAGATAATGTATCTAGAAGTTAACATCAATAAGTACAATCCCATGCGAGGTTCATCGTACATCGAGCTGCCGACATGGATTCAGCAAAGAAAAGCTGTTGTAAACATCCAAAACAATGACGAGGCATGTTTTGCATGGGCGGTGATGTCGGCTTTAAATCCTGTGAAACGGAATGTAGCGAATAGAACATCATCGTATCCACACTATTCAACGCAACTTAATTTCGATAGTATAGAATTTCCTGTGCAGTTAAGAGATATTAAGCGCTTTGAGGAACTAAATAGCATTAGCATTAATGTGTATGGTGTAGAGAAAAAGTCTGTAGTAAGTCCTCTGTATTATACATGTCATAAGAAGAGTACTCATGTTAATTTACTCTATATTGAAAACAGTGAAAATAGCCACTTTTGCTGGATTAAAAATCTGAGTAGACTTGTTGGTAGTCAGTTATCCAAAGAAAGGTGTAAAAAGTGGCTATGTGATGGATGCTTGCAGTATTTTAGAACTCAAGATCAGTTAACGAAGCATTCCAAGAATGACTGCAATCATGTACGTACAGAGATACCTACTACAGGCAATAATGTTTTAAAATTTACAAATTTTCACAAGCAGATGTGGGTACCGTTCGTGATTTATGCAGACTTTGAAGCCATCCTCACGCCATGCAACACATGCTTACCTAATCCTGACAACTCTTTCACTAATACTACGCACACGCATGTCCCGTATAGCTTCGCGTATTACATCAATGTAGTTACGATAGTACGCTTAACAAGTTAGAGCTGTATCGAGGACATGATGCTGCTAAAGTATTTTTAGAAAGACTTGAAAGTGATGCAGTTCGTCTTGGTCATATTCTAAAGAGTAATATTCCTATGAAGCCACTCACCGAAATTCAGTTAAATGATCATGAACGTGCTACAAAGTGTAGCATTTGTGATAGGGAATTTTCCGAAAATGACCCTAAAGTTTTTGATCATGATCATTTAAATGGTTTCTACAGATGTGCCGCTCATTATAGCTGTAATCTTAAGTATAGAGTTCCTAAATTTATCCCTGTAATTTTTCATAACTTATCTGGTTACGACTCTCATTTCATCATTTCACAATTTGGAGCTTTAGATGAAAAAGTAGATATAATCCCTCAGAATAAAGAGCGGTACATTGCGTTTGCAAAGTCTGTAAAAGTAGATGCTGAGCATTCTATAAAATTGAGATTCCATGACTCGTTTCGCTTTATGGCGAGTAGCCTCGATAAACTTTCTAGTCATTTACAACCTGAACATTTTACGGAAATTCGACGCGTTTTTCCCGAAGAAGCGCAGTTTAATTTATTTCGGCGTAAGGGTGTTTTTTGTTATGAATATCTCGACTGCTTAGAACGCCTCGAAGAACGTGCCTTACCATCGAAACAATCCTTTTACAGCTCGCTGAATTCAGCAGATATTAGTGATGATGACTATTTACATGCACAACATATCTGGGAGCAGTTCCACATTCAAACGCTGGGTGAATACTCCGATTTATATTTAAAGACAGATGTACTTTTGTTAGCTGATGTTTTTGAAAATTTTCGCAGTGTTTGCATGAAAACCTACAGCCTTGATCCATGTCAGTATTTTACTGCGCCTGGGTTAAGTTGGGAAGCGATGTTAAAACACACGCAGGTGAATTTGTATTAGTATTGATATGGTGCACTTTATAAAATCATCTATTCGAGGTGGTCTAAGTCAGTGCAGCGGGCGGTATTCCAAGGCAAATAATAAGTACATGCCAAGTTTCGATTCTAGTCAGGAATCTCAGTATATCGTTTACCTCGATGCTAATAATCAGTATGGGTGGGCGATGAGTCAGCATCTACCAGTGAGTGGTTTCCGCTGGCTAACGCAGTGCGAAATTGATGCTTTACAGCTACACGCCCCGGGTGATGAAGCTGATAAAGGCTATTTCCTCGAAGTTGACTTACAGTATCCTAAAGAGTTACACACTTCTCATAATGACCTACCGTTCTGCCCTGAAAATATGAAGCCCCCGTACATCGCATCAACGATGAAAATGCTCATTGCTAATTTGTGCGATAAATCTAAGTATATCATTCATTACCGAAATTTAAAACAGTGTTTGCAGCATGGTTTGAAGTTATCCAAAATTCATCGCGTACTAGAATTTAATCAGTCACCGTGGCTAAAGCCATATATCGATCTGAACAATAATTTAAGAACGAATGCGTTTAACGAGTTTGAAAAAGATTTCTACAAGCTCATGAATAACAGTGTGTTTGGTAAGACTATCGAAAATGTTGACAAACGCGTTGATGTAAAACTGATTACAAACTGGGATAATATTAAGAAAAGGTATGGTGCTAACTATTTAATAAGTAAACCAAATTTCCACAGCTGCACCATCATACATGAGAATTTAGTTATTATACAGATGAATCGTGTTAAGGTTAAGTATGACAAACCTACCTACGTCGGCTTTGTAGTACTTAAATTAGCTAAAACACTCATGTATGAATTCCATTACGATTATATGAAGAAGAAGTATGCGCATAATGCGCAATTGCTCTACACAGATACCGATTTGTTTATTTATCAAATCAAAACTGATGACTATTACAATGATATAAAGCCGGACTTGGGTAGGTTTGATACAAGTAACTATCCTGCAAATAATCAATATCATCTACCGCTAGTGAACAAAAAGGTTCTAGGTAAAATGAAAGATGAATGTGCTGGGAATATTATCGATTCATTTGTAGGTACTAAATCCAAGTCATATTGCATTAAACTCTTAAATGAATTACAAATAAAGAGATTGAAGGGGGTTAAAAAGAATGTCGTTCAGAATCAGCTAAGTTTTGGAAACTATAACAATTGCATTAAAGGTAATCCACGTGTTTTGCATAAGCAAATGTCTGTCATTAGAAGCAGGAAGCACCAGTTGTACACTCATTTAATTAGTAAGGTAGCCCTTAATAATGTTGATTGCAAACGGTTTGTCATTCCAAATTCTACCAACACGCTAGCCTGGGGGCATAGTAGTATTGATCGGTACTACTTTACATAAAGCAGATGTGTGTGTAAACATTATGCTAGAGGTGTGTACTTACGTTACGCTGTCTTACATCACAATTCACTGTGCATATTGTAGGGAGAGGTACGCTGAGAGCGTAGTTAGGCAAGTTTAAACTTGTACATTCAAGAATTGCGTCGAGAAGTACGCAAACATCACTAGGGTAAAATGATTCGAGGTAAAACTTGTACATACAAGATGTAAATAAATAATGTAGAATTGGTATATTCTTTTATTTTAGGTTAGGTATTACCTTCCTCCGGCTCCTTATTTGCAAGATAGAGTTTTTGTTTATTACTCAAAGAAGAAAAGCAAGAAAGAAGGTGTTGAGCAGATTCGTAAGTATGTTATTGTCTAGCTCATGTTGAGAAGAGATTTTTTTCTAAACAGTGTTTGATTGCAATGCAGTGCCAAACAAGAGCACGTGGAATTTGCCGCCACCACATAGAGGGCAGCACTGTTCTCTCTGGATTAAAGATAGCGGATGACAGCTGTCAAAGGTAAGTAGCTAAAGAGGGCAGCACGGTGATTAAAGATGGCGGTTGACAGCTGTCAAAAAAAAGCATGTTGACTTGTTTCCAAACAAGAGCACGTGGAATTTGCCGCCACCACATAGAGGGCAGCACTGTTCTCTCTGGATTAAAGATAGCGGATGACAGCTGTCAAAGGTATGTAGCTAAAGAGGGCAGCACGGTGATTAAAGATGGCGGTTGACAGCTGTCAAAAAAAAAGCATGTTGATTTGTTTCCAAACAAGAGCACGTGGAATTTGCCGCCACCACATAGAGGGCAGCACTGTTCTCTCTGGATTAAAGATGGCGGATGACAGCTGTCAGAATAGCATATAGGCTTGTAAAGCACGTGGAATTTATCGCCACCACATTTCAAAGGTAAGTAGCTAAAGAGGGCAGCATGCTGCTCAAAGATGGCTGCTATCAAAAAGCATTTTTCAAATTATCCGCCACCACAAAGAGGGCAGCACGGTGCTCTATGGATTAAAGATGGCGTATGACAGCTGCACGTGGATTTGTTTATCTCACGCTAGTGAGGTTAAGTTGGTAGCACTAAGGTTTAGGCCCGCCAAGATGGTAGCACTGCCGATGACAGGTGACGAATTTACATCTACTACGATAAAGAGGGCAGCACAGTGCTCTGTGGTTTAAAGATGGCGGATGACAGCTGTCAAAAAGCACGTGGCTTTGTTTACCACACGCTAGTTAGGTTAAGTTGGTACCACTAAGGTTTAGGCCCGTCAAGATGGCAGTACTGAGGTTAGCGATGTGTTGTTGTCTGTCAAAAAGCACGTGGCTGTCAAAAAACCCGTCGCTTTGTTTATATCGCGCTAGTTAGGTTAAGTTGGTACTACTGAGGTTTAGGCCCGTCAAGATGGCAGTACTGAGGTTAGCGATGCGTTGTTGTCTGTCAAAAAGCACGTGGCTGTCAAAAAACACGTGGCTTTGTTTACCTCGCGCTAGTTAGGTTACGTTGGTACCACTGAGGTTTAGGTCCGTCAAGATGGCAGCAGCTAGGTTAGCGATGCGTTGTTGTCGATGACAGCTGTCAAAAAGCCCGTGGCTTTGTTTACAAATTCAAATCTCGCGCCAAAATCCAAATCTCCCGCCAAAATTCAAATTTCCCGCCAGAATTCAAATTTCCCGCCAAAATTCAAATTTCCCGCGGGAGGAGGCGCCAGAATCCCTGTATTATACTACTAATACGCACTAGAGGTGACGTGGAATCATACGCAATAGCGCCCCCAAACCATGATGCCGCGTTGTCTAGCGGTAGGGCGCTCCACAGTTACTGCCGGATTTGACCTTTCTCCACGCCGACGTCACACTCGTCTGCGGTGACTATCACTGACAGAACAGAAGCGTGACTCATCGGAGAACACGACGTTCCGCCATTCCCTCATCCAAGTCGCTCTAGCCCGGCACCATGCCAGGCGTGCACGTCTATGCTGTGGAGTCAATGGTAGTCTTCTGAGCGGACGCCGGGAGTGCAGGCCTCCTTCAACCAATCGACGGGAAATTGTTCTGGTCGATATTGGAACAGCCAGGGTGTCTTGCACATGCTAAAGAATGGCGGTTGACGTGGCGTGCGGGGCTGCCACCGCTTGGCGGCGGATGCGCCGATCCTCGCGTGCTGACGTCACTCGGGCTGCGCCTGGACCCCTCGCACGTGCCACATTTCCCTGCGCCAACCATCTTCGCCACAGGCGCTGCACCGTGGACACATCCCTATGGGTATCGGCTGCGATTTGACGAAGCGACCAACCTGCCCTTCTCAGCCCGATCACCATACCCCTCGTAAAGTCGTCTGTCTGCTGGAAATGCCTCCGTTGACGGCGGCCTGGCATTCTTAGCTATACACGTGTCCTGTGGCACAGGACAACACGTTCTACAATGACTGTCGGCTGAGAAATCACGGTACGAAGTGGGCCATTCGCCAACGCCGTGTCCCATTTATCGTTCGCTACGTGCGCAGCACAGCGGCGCATTTCATATCATGAGCATACCTCAGTGACGTCAGTCTACCCTGCAATTGGCATAAAGTTCTGACCACTCCTTCTTGGTGTTGCATTTGCTCTGTCAGTCAGTGTATGACAATGTGTGGATAGTGCAGTCAAAACATTCCAACGAACTCTACGAAATAAGGCGATTGAGTGAAAGCTTGTGTAGGTGCGCATTGCTTTGTACTGAGTGCGAGACATGCCTCCACGCATTCACTTGCAGCTGTCAAGATTCATCAATCAAGTTCAACATGTGTAAACACATTCATTTGATACGCAGAATAGCAAGTAGAGAGCCTTCAAGTGCAGCTGAATCTACAGACAATAATTTAATCATCCACGAGGCATCCACTACAGATCGAAAACAACGTGCAATAATCCAATAACTACAATGCCCTGGAGCAGCAAAGGCATGTGACAGTAAAGCGAAGAGGCGAGAAATGTTACTGGATAAATTCAGCCACATCCTAGATGAGGCTGAATTCGATGAAGACTTCGACATTATTGACAAACGTCTGCAAAATTTATTGCCAACCATTCAGTCCCGCAAATCTGCATCTTCACTACCTCCAGTTTCACCAGCAAAAAAAATCGAAATTTGAACATCAGAATGGCTTAAGCCAACCAAGAAACCTCATAAAAAGATGTCGTTATCCATCGCAAAGCCCACAGCAATAAAATTACTGTTACCTAAATCTGAACGCAGGGATCAATCATGGGTCTTCTAAACACAGTAGAAGGTGATAAATAGCAATATTTATATTATAATTATTGGCAGGAGTGTACTCCAAAAATAGTTCTCAATTAGCTACTAATAGACTGGTAATTAAGTTAGTGAAGTGTGTGATTTGTGAGTTTAAAAACTCAAATTCATACATAGAGTATAAACTTGAAGTATGTCATATGGAATCATTTTTCTTCAGTGAGGTTTTTCGAACTGACAACTGGGACTCAAGTCCATGCAGTTTCTGGGGTGGGGGACAGATTTTATTTGTACTATTC
The DNA here is from genome assembly GCF_040414725.1 of Anabrus simplex. Taxonomy (NCBI): domain Eukaryota; kingdom Metazoa; phylum Arthropoda; class Insecta; order Orthoptera; family Tettigoniidae; genus Anabrus; species Anabrus simplex. Next base: position 10,463,515 of record NC_090278.1, on the reverse strand, counting down.
CTTAAGAATGAAGGAAATTTATACTTAAACGTGGCGTGCTAAGCAGCCTGCAAGTGCCACACCCACCGCAACAACTGACGGTACGCAGTGTATACTTCGAGGAATCAAAAAGAGCAGAAACGTTCCGAGTGGTTATACACGATGCGCTCCCGAGACAAGGGTGAACTGGTATGCTTTAGAAGAAAAACATATATTGCAAGAGCAACAGTTTTATCGCTGTCAGTGAATCACCGTCCTTTGCTCTTACAAAGAAAGTTTTTCACCTGACCCTTAAAACAATCCTTTCGGTATGAGCTGCAATTAAGACCTTACTTTTCTCTAACCTGCACACCTCACCCTTCAATTTGTATAACATCATTATTAACACTTTTAGGACACCTTGCAGAAGTCTGTCTGTTGGCTGCACCTGAGCAGTAGGCCCTACTGGTGGATGGAGATGTTCCATTTCTTCTTCTTCTTCTCCTCTCTTCCTCTTGCATGAACTCCCTCCTTTTCTTGATCTCAAAACGCCCTTCACGCTGCTGCCGGCAAGATTTTGTGTTGGCACAGAATTGGGTTTTAGCCTTAAAAGAAAAAAAAAAAACAGAAAAAAAAGAAAAAATGAGTTCATTGAAACAAAGTTCATATTCATATTAATTATACACATTGCTCTTTGAATAATCCCATGTTCTAGTACTAGGAAATGCAAAACGGGCAGGCTATAATAAAACAGCATATAAATTACAAGAATATGATGAACTGTTGTGAAATACCATTCAATTTCATACTAGATGTGAAACAGCCCCAGATGTATAATTGAAGACATGCTCGCAAAAATGGTCTAACTCTCACTTTGCTTGAAAGGAGAAAATTTAAGTTTTGCAAACTGAACAAAAAAAATTTACTGCTTTAATTTTACCTGGTGTATTGCACATCAAATCAAAGTATACATTGAGGGAAAATCTTTTCATAGCAATTTTAAGTTGTTTTATTGCAGACTAGCGATGCAGTAGCTAAATGAACTTAAGGGAAGTTGTATACTCAATGTACATGTGTTAGTTTTGTAACGTACCTACCTGACTTTGTGATAAATGGAAGGGAAATACAAATAATTCTGGCAAGAAATTATATAATATAGATAAGGAAAGTGTTGTTACAAACAAATAATACATAATATATCAACAAATGCAATAATGAGGTTGGCCTACAGGTACTTAATCTTGTACCTTAACCTAATCATAATCAGGAATATCAAAAAGTGGATCGTCTTCTTCTTTAACGGGACTACATGCATTGGAAGCGAGATTTCTGTAGTATGCATGATACAGAAGGGGTATGTAATCCAACAAGTCTAAAATATCCTTGATTTTGGCTGCAAGTACAGGCCTAGGTCTGTCGTACTTGCATGGTAGGTGTTCAATACCGAATGATGGTCTACCAGGTACTTTTTTTCTGAGATCTACAGAATTATACTCTTCTATTGAAGAGTATGAGTACTTGAAAAGTAAACTAAATGGATCGTCTTTACTGATTTTACAACATGTAATCTTGCTTAACAATACCTTTTGCTTCGAATCAGAGACTGTTCTTTTCGTTATCTTATCCAGTAAAGGCGAAGCAGTGATAAACATGTCACGTGTCATCTTTACCACTGCAAACGGCTTCTTAACCCTAGTCTTCCTAACAAGTTCCATCCATTGATCTGGAATGTAAATTGATGATACTTGCCTCTTTTTCTTCTCTATAAGGCCAAAGTCTCTGTCACATGGCAAATACGTGTGACCTGGCACTAAATATTTATGTTCTATTATATTAAATCTTCCAGTCTGGACTAAAAACATCCAAAAGCTACCTAAAGAAAAGTTCTTGTTTTGACCAAAACAAGAATCAGAATATACTATCAGGTGGTTAACATTATCAGGAACGGAAGTCATAACATAATGCTCAAGGCATGAGATTATATCATCGGCCCCCCTTCCCGCTACATCCTCAGGCCACATAAACATTGTTGCAGCGTTATTTGCAACATTGTGAATACCAAAATTCAAAGTCCAAAGCTGACGTTTATAAAATATTATCCCTACACTCAAGTGGGGAATGAGGAGACATTGCTGCATGTCAAAAGCAATCACATGAACAGTGCTGTCTTCCCTAGCTAGTTGTGTGTCTGCTTTTAACTGCTCATAGGCCGACTCTGGTTTTCGTTTATGCAGCTCTAACTTACATTCCAGATCTTTTTTTTTCAGAGGATCATTCTCTGTTGAAATTTGAATGTTTAAACTGTCACATATTTTACATGTATCACTACGAGGTGCTTGGAACGACAAATTATAATATTTATAGAAAATCTGTCTGTAAATGGCAAGGCTAACTGGTGTCCTATTTTCCTGGGTGCACTTGTCCATATAAAGGCTATACAAAACACTAATATTGAGTTCTCCACTTAAGTACTTCATGTTAGGATTCTTTTTCCGAGAATAATGACTCGACCGCGTGGGGAAACTGTCAATGTGCTCCCTTACGCAGTTTATATCTGCCTCTTCTGTTTTGTTGGGACGGTTTCCATGCTGACCCCTCTGATCCAACTAAAACAGAATCAAACCCTGTTCTCTTACAACCTTGTTTTATTATTTTGAAGCACAACCTAAATTACGTAGAGAACTGCACGTGAAAAGTGATTAGAATCACAGTGATTGCTTACCTTACGGATTACAACCTCTGTTGCATCTACCATAACCTTGAAAACACATGAACATTGTCTTCTACTGCTACGAGAATCGTTCACATATCTTCGTTTCACTGGGCAAATCTGTACACAGCCAGAAATGTGCGCACTTTGTAAGTCATGGTCACCCAAATTCCAGAAATTGAGAAAAAGTATTTCACGATAATCTTCTGTCACCTTTTCAAAACGCTTACGCGAACAGCGGCAGTTTGCACCAATACTCTTCTTCTCTATTACAACACCTTTGTAATTAACATATTCCTCACCACTATTCCTTTTCTTTTTCTGAATTTCCCGACACCGGATTACTTTTCCTTTTAAGATAATTTCCGCACATTTCTTCAGCTCGCTCAGCAAATTCACTCTCTGTGTCCACCATGTTTGTTGTTTACAAGCAGTAGCCAGGGTCACCAACATTGATACAATGAACATTCTGGAGTAGGTATAATATATATTCGTATATAACCAGGGACATTGTATTCTCAGTAATGAATATTTTAATGATAAGTTACATTAAAATTATTATGTAATGTTCATAATGTTACCCGCTCTCGGCAAATTCGTTATTTCAATCATTGGTTCACCACCACACTACACCACAATGTTAGTGCTAAGCCTGCAATGTTGCGTACACTTATTTAATTTCTGCTCTATAGGGGTTAGCCCATTTTTGCATTCTGACGAAGGCCCTCAGGTTAAACACTCAAATTTTCACCTACTGTATTCCTCTAAACGATCCCTCCTGATATTAGCATATGTAGGAATAGGTACTATTCATGTTGCTCAATAGATAGCAGCACCTAACTCACTTTTTTTAATTTTGAGGGTTAGACCGTTTTTGCGAGCATGTCTTCAATTATACTATTAATTTTTGTGGTTCATGGTGTGGGTTTCTGCTGTCACCTCCTACTTCAAGAACCACAGGTAACAGCTGAGTGGCCTATAACCTGGTCCTCAGACTCAAGATACCCTAACATTTTCAGAGTCATGGCCTGCTTTGCGCTCAGGTGGCTACGACCCATCAAGGGAGAGGTCCTCACTAGGACTAGAAGTAAGGTAGCATCCTGCTTCACAGAGTGGTATTAAATAGAAATGGCATATGGCTTTTAGCGCCGGGAGTGCCCGGGGACAACTTTGGCTCGCCAGGTGCAGGTCTTTTGATTTGACGCCCATAGACGACTCATGCGTCGTGATGAGGATGAAATGATGATGAAGATGACACATACACCCAACCCCAGTGCCAACTGAATTAACCAATGATGGTTAAAATTCCTGACCCTGTTGGGAATCGAACCCAGGACCCCTGTGACCAGAGGCCAGCACGCTAACCATTTAGCCATTGAGCCGGACAGAGTGGTGGTGGTGGTGGTGATTACTGTTTTAAAAGGAAGTACAAGTGGGCAACCATCCTCTATATAACACTAATCAGAGAGAAAAAATGGAAGGGGTCCAACACTTCAAAAAATGAAGGTATCAGCCAAAGGAAGACAAGGGCCACAAAGGACATAAACATGAAAAATGTCCTAAGCCTCCATACATAATGCCGTTGGGGTCGGAAAAGAACAAGACTTGATCAAGGGAGGTTGGATAGGATAGATGAAAGTGAGGAGCCTGGCACAAGTAAGTGGAAGCAATTCCAGGACTCAGCTAAGGGCCCCTTGGTCAAAAACCCACGCTCCAAAGTTCAGAGCCCCTGGGACCCCTTTTAGTCACCTCTTATGACAGGCAGGGGATACCTGTCTATTCTACCACCCCCAACAACAGGGGAAGTAGACCAAGCTTGGAACACTTCAAGCAAGCCTCGGACCTATGGAAGTCATGCAGTCCAGGAAACAGGCGTACGATATAGAAAGAGAATGGGTGGCACACAGTGATGCGGTAGTAAAAGCAGCAAGGGAATGCCTAGGAACAACCCTCTGTAAAGATAGTAAAAAGCAAAATCTTGTCGGAATGACAAAGTGAGGGCAGGTTTCACCGTTCAGTTACCACAGGCCAAGTACGCAGTGTATCTGCGCTCCACGCGGTCGAGCTTGTGATAGGTATCGCACTCGTACCTGTCTTCAGAGAAAAGAATCGCTGACATGTTTCTGCTGCAAGTAATGTTTACTCCTCATTATGAGTAGTGAAATGTTAAGTTTGGTGCATTCATTATATAATATTGTGCCCGTTCGCATCTCGTAGACCAATAACAAAATGGCGGCGTAGGAAGGTATGGCCCATGTGATCTAGTAAAGCAATGAACTTCATATCAATGCAGCATACAGAAGGCTATGTACGTCACGGAAAGGATAAATTTCGAAGACACTGCAGAACAGTAGAGGTTCATTTGAATTGTTTTAAAAAAATATAGCAGCGGGAGGATTGTTTAAGGTGATTCTCTAAAAAATTACTTACGGAAGTAAGACGCAAAATACGAGCGGAGCTACGAGTTGAAGGATATTCGGAGTAACTAAGAAGAATATTATCTATATATAACGGAGACATCGTGAGAATAAGTTATTCACTGGCGTATGCTACTGTAGAGCCGAGAGAAATAGATATAAAAATTAATATTTGGTGAAATACGACGGACTTGGTTTACCCAACAGCAACTCAGCGATCGGAAGAAACGAAATTCACCATTTAATAATAATAAACATCTTCATTCGTGAAAATAGGAACTACCGTAGCAGTAAATCAAATAATTATTACGGAGAAATATTTTCACAGAAAGGAAAATTTCGACGATTGCCGTAGATAAAAAGAAATATGAATAATATCATGATTAATTACTGCGCATATGGAATTCTTTTCGTTGTCTTCAGATACAAGATGATGACTGTCTGCTAATTTGACAAGATGGACTAAACTGGGGAAATGTACTGTCGAGCCAGATGACCAGCTGTGGAGGATTGGACCGGCCAACCAGTGGTCGTATTGACGTGGATGAACACCCACCAGCCAATAGACCGGACGAGAAGGAGAGATCCGACAAGCGATGTGACCAGCTGATGACCATGAACGTCCAACCAAACCAGAGATCCAGATCCGATCTGAGGGTCTAGCCGCAGCCGATGGATGGAACAACAACCAGATCAGATGTAGCAACTGACGAGCTAAGTCCATACATTTCTTTAGTAGAGTAGTTTCTTATAATCTGCACCCTCAATCTATTTGGCATGTGCTGAACATATGGTGATTTATGAAGTAATTAAGAACGCGTGTGTAATATAAGTAAAGTGTGAAATACTTAAGGATTAAGATTAGTTGGAAGTGTGGAATTAGAATGCTTATATGACATATACAGGTTACCGCACTAGCATATCAACAGTGAAATTATTAACGGATAAGAGAAATGTGTAATACTTGTGTAGACATAGAAGTGATGAGTCTAATTTACCAGTAAGATTTCGATTAATCTCGTTTACCTGAGTATAGATTACGTCACGAAATACCTGCGCGATACGATAATGTTTGTCAAAATTAAGTATTCTTTTCATCCGTGAAAGAGGGCATTGAACTCGTACTACAGTTGTTAAGAAAGAGGTTATTGATTATGTATTTTTGTAAGGCAATTCGTGAATATTTTAGCACATAGTTTTGGTGTTATGGCTACGTGCATACGGCAATATGAAAGCCGATATTATGTTGAAATGTCTATGGAATAGTGTTGAGAAGTGAGTATTTGATAAGCGTATTGATGAATGATTATAGTAAAGTGATTAGTTTATATTCGACGGGAAGTGTAAGAATTGCTATACGACGTATTAATGTCATATTGGTAATACGAGGTGAGTTTCTGTGCCAAGATTGAGAATATATGACAAGGAGAGATTGTCGCGCAGATGACCATGTCAAGGTAAGATGTATATGTATTACGTAGAATTGCGTGTCGTGACAGTGATATTTATGTCTGTCTTTGATGAATAACAGGTACTACATATGAGAGAGTGTTCTAATATATGATTCGTTAGACTCATGATTGAATATACATTTAATATTTCACGGTGCGGTGACGTAACATGATAATAAGAAATAATGTAATTCTATGCTAACCATACGAGTTCAGTAGCACATATAAATACGAAATATTGAGACAGTGCGGATTATAAGAGTACATTGAGCCAATTATAGAGGAGTGTGCCGATTAGAAACTACTTGAAGTAGCAGTTAGATGTTTATTTTTTTTTATTCATGCATATAAGATTTTGACTGAAATAATTTAAATAGGAAATATTTTACAAACGTTAGTTAGGAGCCAAATGTCCTAGGCATGAGGGTGGTATTGCTTTAGCTCGTAAGTGGTTACCACTGCGTATTCGAAATACGTGACCAACGATTCAGAGTTCAAACTTATGAGAAACCATAACTTATAAATGGAAACTTGGAGGACACTTTCACAATTTAATACTCACAGAGAGTATATTTGGAACTTAATTATGCAAAGATATGAGATGATTTGCATTCATAATTTAACCTATTTTCCCATGTAATTTTATTTCGTTTTCAAGTTAACGAATCATTCATTTTTGCTCAGTGATCTCGAATATTAAGAGAAAAATGTAATGTTTTCGGAACATGGCTACGAATATTTAATTATGTATTATTTACAATTTAAACATTGGTTATGAGAATATGTTAACAGTTAATATCTTTAATTATTTTATTTTTATTTGAGGAAGCGCTGACTCAAGTCTTTTAAATGATTAAATATCAGAAAATCAAAACTACCCAGATTTCACTATATCCGACATCGTCATCATTTTAATCAATAAATATTCTTATATTTATTTTCTTTTATAAGTGACTGTGTTTTAATTTCTACTCGAGTAAGGTTTAGTTGTAAGTTAGTCTATAAGTTTTCTTGATGCAAGCGATTGATATGTCTTCAAACGAAATGCGAGATTTCTTTCAAGTTATCGGTCGTAGGTCTCTACTTTGGCGTATAAACAGTTCCATGAAGCGTATCCCAGCGTCTAATTTCTCTTCGAATCCACGTAAAACAATTACATATAAAATCTCAGATTTTATGGGCGGAAAAAGGACACCCTGAGAAGAAACCAAGAGCTACCGGGAAATCTTGTCACTGATCGCTACAAGAGCGGGTGCAAGTAATTAAATGTCGCCCATACGTGAGGCAATTTGAGAAAGACACCGTGGTCAAGAACCGTTGGACGCCAAGTAATTAAATGGCGCTCCAACGTGTAGCATGAAGAGAAAGACACCGCGGGAACGTCAAATAAAGAACCGCCAAAGACAAGTAATTTAATGGCTGCACAACAGTGAGCAATTGAAGAGAAACACACCGCGGGAAAGTAATTAAATGACACCACAACAGTGGAACGATTGAAGAGAAAGACACCGCGGGAACATCGAACTAGGGACCGCCAAATGTATAAAAATTTTCAACATGACAACTGAAGAGAAAGACATCGCGGGAGAATAAGAGATTGTCCGACGCATCACACTATTCAATCGGCAGTCTTGTGTTGAAGCTCGAAATGTAGGTATCGGGCAGAGAAAACGAGTCACCGATGCATTGAGCAATTTATTTAATTATTACCACATTGCTGGACCTCTGAAGATATATTGATTAGGAATCATTGTTATTTATTTGATGATTGCTTTTCTTTAATAATAATAAGCTAAGATAAGGTGATTTTAAGTTAATATAAAATGAAACTTGCTTGATTTCAATTATGGTATAGGCTGATGGCCATGCATATAAATATTGGATGCCGCATAGCGGAATTTTAATTTCTTCATTTCGTAACATGTTCCGAAATGTGAACGAAATCATAGGTTTGAACTCTTGATCTGGTTGTTAATGGTCTATCTGGTGAGATGGTACCGATCTCCAGGAAGGTCCATCTGCATTATTATTCATTGAATAGAAAACTTGAAACTAGTGCATATAGTGCATACTTTGAACTATTTCAAACCCTATAGACTAAGTTATTGTGGTGTGTGAGATCTTTTATGTGATATTCTGTGAACTTAGTGGATTGATAGGCAATCTAGAGTAATATTTTTACAAAATAGAGAGTTTACTAGTAATTTTGAAAGATTATAACGAATATATATATTGAATTCGACATAAAATGGCAACCCAGGGCAGAGTACAGACAAGAAGGGAACAGGAAGAGGAAATGAGAAGAGCACAAGAGAAACAAGAAGGAGCTCCATTATGGTTCCTTGAATATTTGAAACAACAAGTAGAAGAAAGACAGAGAGAAAGGCAGGAGCGTGAAGAGAAAGAGAGGAAGCAAGAAGAGAAAGAGAGGAAGCTGGAAGAAGAAAGACAGAGAGAAAAGCGGGAACGTGAAGAGAGAGAGAAGAAGCAGGAAGAAAAAGAGAGGAAGCTGGAAGAAGAGAGACAGAGAGAAAAGCAAGAACGTGAAGAGAGAGAGAAGAAGCAAGAAGAAAAAGAGAAGAAGCAAGAAGAAAAAGAGAGGAAGCTGGAAGAAGAGAAGGAAAGAAGACGGACGGAAAAAGAGCGAAAACAACAAGAATTGTTTAGAGAATTTCAAATGGAACAAGAAAAGAAACAAGAAGAATGGCAACAAGAGCAACGTAAAGAAAGAAAGAAAGAACACTATGAGCTGATCCAAGAATTGTACAAGAAACAAGAAGAATGGCAACAGAAACAAGAAGAGAAAGAACAGGAAAGGGAATCAAGATTCCAGAGATGTATTATTGAGATGAGAGAGGAAAGAAGAGAAGATCAACTAAAACAGAAAGAATCTTTGGAAGAATTCGTTAGAAAAGTAGAAGATGAACATAAAGGAATGATCGAAGAGATACGCAAGAAACAAGAAGAAGCGACTGAAGAAACAGCGAAGACACGGTCGGAAGTATATGAAGTTAAAAACGAAATTCAAAACATGCAGACGAGGTTGACTGAAACCATGGAAAATAGAAACAGAGAGATGCATGAGGAAATAAATAAAATAAGTGAAATGGTAACAGAGAGCCAGGAAACAATCCGAAAATTGGAGGAAGAGAAAATAAACGAAATAACAGATGCTATGCAAGGATTAAATCTAAGGCAACAAGACTTAGATGAAAAATATGATCAGGCTGCAAGCACAGTATCACAGAAAATTGATGAATTAAAACAGAAGATAGAAGATAATAAGGAAGAATCGGAACGAAAGATAGAAAAGACAGAGGAAGAAATGAAACAGATTAGAAAAGAAATCCAAGAGATGAAGCTGGAATCACACACGGCGAAATCGATGGCCTCAAGCTCTAATGATAGGCAAAGAGCAATAGAAGTACAGATCAACGATAGAGAGAATACACTTTCAGGGATGAGCGACCCATCTAGAAGAGATATAGAAATATTGAACGGTAGTAACCATAGTGAGGGAAGCACGATAATTAATATAATTAAAAATTATGACGACCGACCAAAACATTTTGACGGATCAGCTAAGACTTCACCCAAACAATTCCTTAGAGACATGGAGGAATATTTTAGGGAAGGAAAAATTCAGGAAGAAAAGAAACTGAGAATTATAGAAAAACATCTGGACGGGAACCCAAATATTTGGTTCCAGGCTTTTAAGTACACCTTCCATAATTATGACGAATTTAAGGTTGCTTTCTTGAGGAAGTTCTGGGATCCTGAGATCCAACAACAACTAAGATTAGAGCTGTACTCGAGAAAATTTTCGACCGCAGGCCAAACACGCTACAGTGATTTCTTCTCCCTACAATTTCATCGTTTTCAGGACTTAGATTCTCCACCTAGCGAACTGGAGGCGATCAAAACTATTCAGAGGCAATTACCTCTTGAAATACAAAGATTACTAGCGGCCTCTGACATACAAACTGCTATTGACATGGAGAGACGATTAAGACAGATCGACCTAACATCATCATGCTTAATAGAGAGGAACCCCAGGAATATAAGACAAATAGAAGCGGTTAATACGCTTAGTCCTGAAATCACTAACCACGGACTAAATAAGGGTGATGAAATTAGGACAGAAGATTGTATTAGGGCCCAAAGCAAAGAACCGAGAAAATGCTATTGCCAGTATAGTGGTCAACAGCACGGAAGATGTGGACAAGTTGGGAATAGAAATAGTTTCCAGTATAGGAATAATGCACGATATGGGAATAATAGAAGTCGACCATATCAGAGGAACAGGAGGCGATACGATGAGAGGAGAAGACCTGCACAATACAGTCAAAATGAAGAGAACAGGCGATATCTTCAGGAGCTGAGAGAAGAGAGACAGAATAAGAGCCGATGGGAGGAAGCTATTAAGAATAAAGACATAAATGGCGACCTCGAAGGCGCAGAGAGTCTCGAACTTCAGAATTATAAACGAAGAAGACAGGAAGAAGGCTGGAAAGAAAATGAAAACCAAGGGAACACGTACAATTCCCAAACATCGGAGCGAAAAAAAAAAACGCCGATGACGAATTAATGAGACATGAAATTGAAAATAGTAAACCGAATGTAAATATTGTCAAAATTCGCAGTTGGGTAGTTGCACAAATAGATCACTGGGACATTCAACCCGAAGATTTAGTTGAAGAAGATACCTGTCACGAAACCCAATCAAAATTTAAATTACCTGTAATAGTTGTGAGAGTGTTCGATACCCGGTTATACTGTTTAGTGGACTCTGGAGCTAGCATAAGCGTAATGTCACATACCTTGTTTCAAGAGCTAAACCAGAAAATAGAGATACCAACCATACCTGTATCTGGTGTAAAAATCCGTGGTATAATTCCTGACAAGGCAGTTGAATGTAAGATACAAGCCTACTTAAGTGTTAAGATTGGAAAATATGAATTTGAGCATCCATTCATGGTCATGAAGAAAATTAAATACAACATAATTTTTGGAATAGACTTCATGATAAGTTCTAGGATGACAATTGATATGGAAAAGGGTGAAATTCGATTCCCGGTAGTGGAAAATGATGGAAATAGAACTGTAGAAAGAGTACAAATTAGTAGCACACTTGAAGAGAATGAATGGTTAAAGATCGAGGGAAAAGAAGTGGATCTATTAGACGAAGAGAGCCATGAACTAGAAGAAAAAGATCTAAGTACAGAATTAGAGCCAGAATTAATTATGAGAATTGAAGAAATCGTTGCAATCGAAGAGGAAAGCTGCGAAAGAACTGAAATTTGGGAAGCAATTACTCAAGCCGCAGTATCTGCAGAAGAAAAACGAATATTGTACAACATCATCAATAAGTATATTGAAGTTTTTAGTGATAAACCTGGGCAGATTCCTAATTACAAGTACAAACTGATAGTTACTGACTGGACGCCATACAAGGGAAAAATATACGACGTGCCGGAGAAGTATTTCACCGAAGTTAAACAAATTATCGAGGAAATGCTAGTTGATGGATTGATCGTAAAAACTACCACTCCATTCCTCAATCCTATAGTAATTGTAAAGAAAAATAACGGAAAACTGCGCCTGTGCCTCGACGCGCGAGTCCTAAATTCCAGACTAATTCCAGAGTATAGTCAGGCCCCTAAAATTAAAGATATTGTGAAGAAATTTCGAGGTCAGAGATATTTTACAAGCATGGACTGCACAGCTTCATTTCATCATATTGTCCTTGAAGAGAAGTCACGGTTATTAACAGGTTTTATGTTTAATAACCAGACATATGCCTATTGTCGGTTACCATTCGGGCTAAAAGTCAGTTCGGCCGTATTGATAAGGGCACTAGACAGAAGCCTAACAACCGAAGTAAAGGACTTTGTAAATTGTTATGTTGATGATCTGGTCTTCGCGAGCTCTACTTTCGAAGAACACTGTGAAAAATTAGAAAAGCTATTAAGTAATTTACAGAGAACTGGCTTCAAAATAAATCTATCAAAATCTAAATTTTGCCAAAGCCAAGTACTTTTTGTAGGCCACGTGATCGATGGAGAAGGGATAAGACCAAATCCCGTAAAAATAAAGGCAATATGTAATTTCCCGAGACCGAGTAAGGTAAAGCATATAAGGCAATTTCTTGGGATGACCGGATTCTTCTCAGACCATTGTGAAGGTTACACAGAGACGGCTGCACCATTACAGAACCTGTTAAAAGTCAACAATAAATGGAAGTGGAATGATGAGGCAGAACAAGCTTTCATCAACATGAAGGAGCTTATGAAGAAGAGTATTAAACTGGGATATCCTGATTATCAACAAAGATTTATAATTCAAGCTGATGCATCGCACGTTGGTGTAGGAGCTTGCTTATATCAAGAAGATGACGAAACCAAAAGACGAACTTATTTGGCATTTACCAGTAGAAAACTTAGAAAACATGAGCAACACTATACCACTACTGAGCTTGAACTACTAGCAATAGTGCATGCATTACAACAGTGGAGACGTATAATTTATGGCTATCCAGTAACAATACGGACAGACCACAAGGCGTTGACGTTTGGGTTAAAAGCTGTCATGATCAGTGAAAGGATAACGCGGTGGATGTTATTCACGCAACAGTTTGACCTAAAAATCGAACATTGCAGTGGAAAGGAAAACATCTTAGCTGATGCGTTAAGTAGAAACCCACATGAAGGTGAAGAACATGTGCTAGCGATCGAACTGGATACTCAAGATGAACAACTCCTAAGAAAGTTAGAAAATCTGAGGGAATATCAGGAATCTGATCAGAAATTGAAAATCATTATCGATAAATTGGTTAACAGGGAATCATCTCCAGAAGTCACAAAGAACTATGAAATCGTAGATGGAATACTTCTGAAAGTAGTGGACAAGGACAGTAACATCAAAAGAATTGTAATACCAGAAGAGCTACAAAAAGAATTAATCTGGCATACACATAAGATGACTGGTCATGCTGGTATAGACAAAGTCATTGGAACAATAATGGAAAAATTCACATGGAAAGGGTTACGAAGATCAGTAAGAAACATAACGAAAACATGCGATGTGTGTCAGAGAGTGAAGCATAACAATTACACGTGTGGACACAAACCGATTCCAATTATACCATCTAGAGCTCAGGAAATCTATGCAATAGATATTTTTGGAAAATTGCCAACTGCTAGGAAGGGAAAGAAATACATACTAGTGGTCATTGACATATTCTCAAAATATATATCATTGCAAGCAATTCAAAGAGCCAATACTAAACAGGTTTTACACGGCCTCATCAATAAAACATTTCCAGAAATGGGAAAACCCGAAAGGATCCTTACTGATAGAGGAACACAATTCACTTCAGTTATGTTCCGCGAACGGATAAGAAATGAGGGAATCAAACATACGTTATGTTAAGTTCGACACCCTGCAGCTAATCCCGTAGAAAGATATATGAAGGAGATCGCTAAATTCGGGAGAATATATTGTAGTCAACAACATTGGAAATGGATAGACATGCTAGATATCATTGCTGAAAGTTTAAACAACACCATAAATCAATCAATTGCCCAGATTCCTAGTGTAGCACATAAGAATGTCCACCCACAGAGGACATGGGACAGCATTTTTACTATGCAGCTAGAGAAAAAGCTAGATCCTTTAGAAATAAATTTAAAGATCCAGCAGAGACTCAAGGATCAGTCTCAAAAACGATTAAGAAGGGTACGGAATAAAAAGTTCCATCCGCATTTCAAACAAGGAGATCTAGTACTAGTTAAAACCGCACCCATATCAAATGCACCATCAAAAATATGTGCTAAATTTCTGCCGTTATACAATGGTCCCTACAGAATAGAGTGCGTACTTGGGAATAATGCCTACGAAATAGCAAGTTTAAATGGCAAATATCGTAACATACACAATGCATGCAATATCAAGTTGTACTTTCAAGAGAATCAGCTTATGCAGTAAGAACTAAAGAACAAGAATGACTAAAGCCAATAAACGACCTACCATCGTAAAATACGCCTGGAGGAAGGAATAAATATCTTTATTACAACCATTAGAATGAAGAAAAATCAGCTGCTAAATACATGGTTACGGGACTTGTAAACAAACTAATGCGATGAGGACAGTATCGATACCAATCTGCTGATATTCGATAATCGAATAGAAACATCGCAATGGCAGAGAATATACGAGATGCTAAGTCACATTTGAGATTCAAGTCAACAATGAGAAAATATATCGTGACCAATATATTTTCTTTGTGCCGGGGGATAAAATGTGCCCGTTCGCATCTCGTAGACCAATAACAAAATGGCGGCGTAGGAAGGTATGGCCCATGTGATCTAGTAAAGCAATGAACTTCATATCAATGCAGCATACAGAAGGCTATGTACGTCACGGAAAGGATAAATTTCGAAGACACTGCAGAACAGTAGAGGTTCATTTGAATTGTTTTAAAAAAATATAGCAGCGGGAGGATTGTTTAAGGTGATTCTCTAAAAAATTACTTACGGAAGTAAGACGCAAAATACGAGCGGAGCTACGAGTTGAAGGATATTCGGAGTAACTAAGAAGAATATTATCTATATATAACGGAGACATCGTGAGAATAAGTTATTCACTGGCGTATGCTACTGTAGAGCCGAGAGAAATAGATATAAAAATTAATATTTGGTGAAATACGACGGACTTGGTTTACCCAACAGCAACTCAGCGATCGGAAGAAACGAAATTCACCATTTAATAATAATAAACATCTTCATTCGTGAAAATAGGAACTACCGTAGCAGTAAATCAAATAATTATTACGGAGAAATATTTTCACAGAAAGGAAAATTTCGACGATTGCCGTAGATAAAAAGAAATATGAATAATATCATGATTAATTACTGCGCATATGGAATTCTTTTCGTTGTCTTCAGATACAAGATGATGACTGTCTGCTAATTTGACAAGATGGACTAAACTGGGGAAATGTACTGTCGAGCCAGATGACCAGCTGTGGAGGATTGGACCGGCCAACCAGTGGTCGTATTGACGTGGATGAACACCCACCAGCCAATAGACCGGACGAGAAGGAGAGATCCGACAAGCGATGTGACCAGCTGATGACCATGAACGTCCAACCAAACCAGAGATCCAGATCCGATCTGAGGGTCTAGCCGCAGCCGATGGATGGAACAACAACCAGATCAGATGTAGCAACTGACGAGCTAAGTCCATACATTTCTTTAGTAGAGTAGTTTCTTATAATCTGCACCCTCAATCTATTTGGCATGTGCTGAACATATGGTGATTTATGAAGTAATTAAGAACGCGTGTGTAATATAAGTAAAGTGTGAAATACTTAAGGATTAAGATTAGTTGGAAGTGTGGAATTAGAATGCTTATATGACATATACAGGTTACCGCACTAGCATATCAACAGTGAAATTATTAACGGATAAGAGAAATGTGTAATACTTGTGTAGACATAGAAGTGATGAGTCTAATTTACCAGTAAGATTTCGATTAATCTCGTTTACCTGAGTATAGATTACGTCACGAAATACCTGCGCGATACGATAATGTTTGTCAAAATTAAGTATTCTTTTCATCCGTGAAAGAGGGCATTGAACTCGTACTACAGTTGTTAAGAAAGAGGTTATTGATTATGTATTTTTGTAAGGCAATTCGTGAATATTTTAGCACATAGTTTTGGTGTTATGGCTACGTGCATACGGCAATATGAAAGCCGATATTATGTTGAAATGTCTATGGAATAGTGTTGAGAAGTGAGTATTTGATAAGCGTATTGATGAATGATTATAGTAAAGTGATTAGTTTATATTCGACGGGAAGTGTAAGAATTGCTATACGACGTATTAATGTCATATTGGTAATACGAGGTGAGTTTCTGTGCCAAGATTGAGAATATATGACAAGGAGAGATTGTCGCGCAGATGACCATGTCAAGGTAAGATGTATATGTATTACGTAGAATTGCGTGTCGTGACAGTGATATTTATGTCTGTCTTTGATGAATAACAGGTACTACATATGAGAGAGTGTTCTAATATATGATTCGTTAGACTCATGATTGAATATACATTTAATATTTCACGGTGCGGTGACGTAACATGATAATAAGAAATAATGTAATTCTATGCTAACCATACGAGTTCAGTAGCACATATAAATACGAAATATTGAGACAGTGCGGATTATAAGAGTACATTGAGCCAATTATAGAGGAGTGTGCCGATTAGAAACTACTTGAAGTAGCAGTTAGATGTTTATTTTTTTTTATTCATGCATATAAGATTTTGACTGAAATAATTTAAATAGGAAATATTTTACAAACGTTAGTTAGGAGCCAAATGTCCTAGGCATGAGGGTGGTATTGCTTTAGCTCGTAAGTGGTTACCACTGCGTATTCGAAATACGTGACCAACGATTCAGAGTTCAAACTTATGAGAAACCATAACTTATAAATGGAAACTTGGAGGACACTTTCACAATTTAATACTCACAGAGAGTATATTTGGAACTTAATTATGCAAAGATATGAGATGATTTGCATTCATAATTTAACCTATTTTCCCATGTAATTTTATTTCGTTTTCAAGTTAACGAATCATTCATTTTTGCTCAGTGATCTCGAATATTAAGAGAAAAATGTAATGTTTTCGGAACATGGCTACGAATATTTAATTATGTATTATTTACAATTTAAACATTGGTTATGAGAATATGTTAACAGTTAATATCTTTAATTATTTTATTTTTATTTGAGGAAGCGCTGACTCAAGTCTTTTAAATGATTAAATATCAGAAAATCAAAACTACCCAGATTTCACTATATCCGACATCGTCATCATTTTAATCAATAAATATTCTTATATTTATTTTCTTTTATAAGTGACTGTGTTTTAATTTCTACTCGAGTAAGGTTTAGTTGTAAGTTAGTCTATAAGTTTTCTTGATGCAAGCGATTGATATGTCTTCAAACGAAATGCGAGATTTCTTTCAAGTTATCGGTCGTAGGTCTCTACTTTGGCGTATAAACAGTTCCATGAAGCGTATCCCAGCGTCTAATTTCTCTTCGAATCCACGTAAAACAATTACATATAAAATCTCAGATTTTATGGGCGGAAAAAGGACACCCTGAGAAGAAACCAAGAGCTACCGGGAAATCTTGTCACTGATCGCTACAAGAGCGGGTGCAATATTATTAATAATGATAATAATGAATTGAAAGATACCATACTTGAATGTGCAAAATATTCATGTTCAAATTATGTGCATGTTATTCTAGTGTAACTTAAAAGAATTATGAATTGTAATTTAATCTTATGACCATTGACTGCAATAAAATACTGAATTATTTATTATTATTAATAATAATATTATTATTGCTTAACTCACAGAGGCTTGCAGACTGAATGCTGAAGGGCATAACCATCTGTAGCTCTGTATGTATGTATGGGTATGTAATATTCATTTTGTCTTCAAGCAGTAAAGGGAAGTTAAAAGTTTTATACACAAGAACTATTTATTATCATAAAGCGTGAATGAAAATCCACAGCCTGTTTCCAGTCGTCCAATCGGGTCAGAAATGGAATGAATGAAGCCCCCATCTAGCGATGAGGATAGGAATTGTGCCAGCTGCCTAAGCCTGTCGCACTCGTCTGGGGCAGTGATTAATGAATGACAGATGAAATGAAATTATATTGGAGAGTGTTGCTGGAATGAAAGATGACAGGGGAAACTGGAATACCCGGAGAAAAACCTGTCCCGGCTCTGCTTTGAGAGCGTTGAGAGGCCGGAGCGCTGCCGCCTGAGCCACGTAGGCTCTCATAAAGCCGAAAATTACAGGCCAGTCAGTTTGACATGCACTGAATGTAAGGTTTGGGAAAGCATTATTTCTGATTATTTTAGACATGTTCGCAAAATTAATAACTGGTTTGATAGAAGACAGTTTGGGTTTAGGAAAGGTTATTCCACTGAAGCTCAACTTCTAGGATTCCAACAAAATATAGTAGATATCCTGGATTCAGGAGGTGAAATGGACTGTACCGCGATTAACCTATGGAAGGCAGTTAATAGGGTAGACCATGGAAGACTACTGGCAAAAATGAGTGCAACTGGACTAGAAAAAAAAAGTGACTGAATGGGTGGCTATATTTCTAGAACATAGAACTCAGAGTACTAGAGTAGACAAAGCTTTATCTGACCCTGTAATAATTAACAGAGGAATTCCTCAAGGCAGTATTATTTACCTTCATGTTTTCATATATATATATATCAATGACATGTGTAAAGAAATGGAGTCAGGGATAGGCTTTCTGCAGACGATGTTATTCTGTACAGAGTAATAAACAGTGGCGTATGCTGAGATTAAGACACGGGCTACCACTAGACTTAGGTTACCTCTTTTCGATGGTTGGTTTAGTGAACGTCAAGCCTTCAGCGTTTTGAGCTGCAGCCAGTAGTCAATGAAGAAGCCTGCTGTGTTGTGAAGGCTGCTTTACAGGCTATTGCACCGGACTCTGCTACTGCCATTGCTCAACCCCTGATCAGTGGAGATGGTAGCCTAAGGTTTAGGAAATGAGAGTCCGGCTTTGTGGCTAAATGGATAGAACGTTTGCCTTTGGTCTGATGGCCCCAGTTCAATTTCCAGAATCAACCCCCTCATACTGTTAATTCCCCTGGCTTGGGGACTGGGTATTTATCATGTCTTCGCCATTCATTTTATCCCCATTAGGTCAACACCAAGCCTGTATAGTTGCCATGCCCTATTATTTTTTGTTCTATTTTGGTTTACGTGGCACCGACACAGATAGGTCTTATGGCGATGATGGGATGGGAAAGGCCTAGGAAAGAGAAGGAAGCGGCTGTGGCCTTAATTAAGGTACAGCCCCAGCATTTGCCTGGTGTGAAAATGGGAAACCACAGAAAACCATCTTCAGGGCTGCCGACAGTGGGGTTCGAACCCACTATCTCCCGGATGCGAGCTCACAGCTGCACGCTCCTAACCACATGGCCAACTCTCCCTGTCCCATTATATTTGTATTTGTATTATTATTTTACAGCAGTCGTACCCATCGTTCACTGGTTAAATTAGCTTCCTTGGGAGATCAGTGGTGGTGTCCGACCCATGATCATGGGTTCGATTCCAACCAACAAAAGAATAATAATAATAATGTCATTTGTTTTACGTCCCACTAACTACTCTTTTACGGTTTTTGGAGACGCCGAGGTGCTGGAATTTCGTCCCGCAGGAGTTCTTTAACATGCCAGTAAATCTACTGACACGAGGCTGACGTATTTGAGCACCTTCAAATACCACCGGACTGAGCCAGGACCGAACCTGCCAAGTTGGGTTCAGAAGGCCAGCGCCTTTACCGTCTGAGCCACTCAGCCCGGCAATCCAACAAAAGAAAGAAAACGCTAAACCTGAAAGGTGGCATTTCATTATAACAGATCTACCAATGAAAATAAAACGATATTGCTCATCTAACACCAGCCCTGCAGTCTCTTCCTACAAGGAGTAAAAGGGAGTGAGGAATTCCCACACTCTCTTACCTATATCATTCAGAAGTATGAGGTGAGGAAGTATATACAATGAGTAACGCATGGTTGATAGTTAGCAGTGGCGAACAGACGGACCGAAGCCTAGCACACCTATCCTCCGCTGGTCCTCGCTCCTATCCGATATCCAGCAGCAAGCTGCGTGTGGCGAGTCGAGGGGAAAGGGGCGAGAGTCTGGGCTGCAATATCAGTCTCCGATGCCTTGCTCTCAGAAATATGCGTGACGTTTCTTTCTCACTGCTTTCAAGTTTTGTAAATGGAACAGTGTTTCAGATGCTTAGACTACAATGTGCTTTAGACTTCCATCATTCTCAATGGAGATTTGGGCTTCACTGATAGCCTTGGTAGCCCTCTGTATATGCCACTGGTAATAAATAAGTTACAAGCTTGTGAGCAACTGCAAAATAACCTATATAATGTTGTGAGATGGACCGTAGGCAACGGTATGATGATAAACAGGGTTAAAAGTCAGGTTGTGAGTTTCACAAAGGAAAAGCCCTCTCTGTTTTAATTATTGCATTGATGGTGTCAAAGTTCCTTTGGGGGATCATTGTAGGTACCTAAGTCTCTGGTAAGACACCTACTACAGTATGGATGCAGCGTATGGGACCCTTAACAGGATTACTTGATTCAAGAGCTGGAAAAAATCCAAAGCAAAGCAGCTCGATTTCTTCTGGGTGATTTCCGACAAAAGAGTAGCTTGACAAAAATGGTGCAAAGTTTGGGCTGGGAAAACTTGGGAGAAAGGAGACGAGCTGCTGGACTAAGTGGTATGTTCTGAGCTGTCAGCAGAGAGATGGCGTGGAATGACATTAGTAGACGAATAAGTTTGTATCTTTAACAGTAGGGAAGATCACAAAATGAAGATAAACCTGGAATGCAAGAGTTATTTATAAGAAGAGGAGGTAGGGATTGGAATAACTTACGAAGGGAGATGTTCAATAAATTTCCAATGTTTTTGCAATCCTTTAAGAAAAGGCTAGGAAAACAACAAATAGGGAATCTGCCACTTGGGCGACTGCCCTAAATAAAGTTCGGTAGTGATTGGTTGATGACTTACCCCTCACTATAGAGCCAAGGATTCCTAAAATCTGTGGATTGGAAGTGATCTCAACATATCATGTAGCCTATGTGGTATTGAAGTAGATAGATCCTTCTTTCTTTTAAATGTTATCAAAATCACCCACTGATCACACCTACAACAACAACAAAAAACAAAATAAAATCTAACGTATGCCTGCAACTATTGCGCCATTGTCAACTTTCAATTTATCTAATTCATCCAAGATAAGAAGATAAGAATACTTGTTGACAACTGAATGTTAAACCTAATGTGATATTTTACAATATTGGAATATACTTACACTGTTTTGTCTCGAGCAAAGCAGAAGAATTATGATTTCAGGTGACATACTTTAAGTTTATACTGTATGTATGAATTTTAGTTTGTAAATTCACAAATCACACACTTCACTAATTTAATTACCAGTCTATTAGACAAGCGTCTCGGTATAACCAAATACAGTAGAGACAATACACGACACTTACGGATTTCGCCTTGCTAACATGGGAGACAATTCGACGGTGGCGCTCCTAGTGACTTGACCTGAACAAATCGCGCTAAATTCAAATATCAATGGAAATGTATATACGGAAATGGATAAATGAATTACGTCTAGAAAGAAAGTGGTATTGAGATATTAACTTTGAGGTTGCTATAGCAATTCTGGATAAATTAATGAAGAATTATTTAAAAGGTTATTATTTAAAGACTGAAATTAGACATATAAACAAGGTGTGAAATGGACTGCTGTGAAATGGCTTGATCTTCCCTTTATGCATTACTTTTTTTAGCTTTATCATATCTGCCTGAAATCTTACGGTTGGATTTGTCTTTTTCCTCATTTAAAAACATTGTATCATCACATTAAGACATTTGTCAATAAAAATATCGGCACATTCCTTACACATATGATGCAATGAATTAACATTTAATAGCTGGACAATTTTCCTCTTAACATGAAGCCTACTAACCGAAAGAAAATCTATAAAATCCCGGCTTTAATCTGAGAAGAGGGATAAAAGAAAGAAAAGTTTGAAAATGTTGTCGATAGTGATGCTTTGAGGAATATTAACGTGCAATTAGAGTAAAAATATAACATACCCTTGGCTGTATAGTCGAGGATTTTTAAAGTCGCGGGCCTGGAAATGATCTGAACAGATCTTATAATTTTTATATAAGCGTAACGTCCCTTCTTTCTTGTACACTTTATCCAAATCGCTTCTGTGACATTTCAAAACCCACAGATCACACCTACAACAACACATCGGTATTGAAGGTTAACTGCTGCACTATACAATAAAATATGCATATTATATTTTAAGCCCGTTAAAACATGGGTCGAGCAGGTCAGAAGATTATGAAGTACTATAAAAATCTCTGTCACTGGAAGAATATATATGCAAACACAATATTACTTACATGTTCTTGTCACGAGGGAACCTGAAGAACGACCGCGCATTTTTCTCTACTTCGTAATTACTGTAGCCAAACACAGCACATACCTTTCCCCTCATGTTGAGAGGAGATATCAAGGAATGATACACGCTACTATTTAATTATGTCAATTCACTGAGAACGCATAAATAACACCGAAAACTTCACACAAAAATGCACGTGCTCTTATGACAGAATCAGTACCGTTCAGGTCTATCCGCTAGAGTGAGCTCCAATAGCTGTCCCTCGATATCTCGCTCAGTGTCGTGTAGTATAACACTGCGATAATACGACCTGGCCAATCACAACGCATTCTCAGAGTCTGTGGCCCTGGCCGCTTTTTATTCCCATAATTCCTTGCTTTGGTGATGGCGACTTCGCGATTAGTTTGTTTACGATGATCAGCTGATCGTCAGTGATCGAATCCAGCCTATTTATGCCACTATATACGTTTGTCTGATAACCTAAAACAGAAGAATTAAATTTAACACACTAATAATTAAAACTCGAATACGAAAGGATACGATTCTTTTTTCGATTTACTATGAATGATTTCAGGTCGAGTTGCTCAGAAAACCGATGCCGTGTTTTTATAGTCCTCGTTAATAATTATGGAATTATTTCAGGTTGTTACACAGAAATCCAAGTTTAGATTTACGTAACCGATAGTTTTGCATAAGGTATTCGACATTTCAAGCTATGTTAGCAGAAAAAAACGAGGTTAGGGGTGTTTCTCATACATGATAATATAACTGATGAATTATGAAGGGTTCTATTAAGCCCACGGTGAATGATCTGCATTTAGAGCTGTAGCCCAATTGGAAGATTCCCTATCATTTTACCTAGTATTTTCTTCAATGATTTCAAAGAACTCGGAAATCTATCAAACATTTCCCATGATAAATTGATCCAATCCGTAACTCGTCGTCTTATAAATTATTTGCCCTAATTTGTCCTCTTGAATTCCAACGTTATCCTCATATTATGATCTATCCTACCTTTAAAAGCTCCTCTCCAAGCTTATTTGTCTACTAATGCCATTACACTCCAGTAGCATATCAACTTATGGGAGGGGGCTTAAAGTTGCAAAATTATGATAGAACATAATTAAGGTGCTTGTGCATGCTTGAGTGTCATCATAAAGACATTAATACAAATGAATTATGTTGATATTCAGATTGCAGTACACTACAGAATCTTACATTAAAATACAGAAAAAACAATACGATCAAGCTCAGCAGTTTTACAGCGAATGGCATGTTCAGTTTAAATCTAAAATCCAACTTTCGAGGCTTCTTAGAAGACATATTCAAGATATCTGTTGGTTTTACAATTATGTATCTATGATTGTTAAAAAGAGCCACCCCATTAAGTCGACTTTCACGTGTTTACAATCAGTTTCCGTTTATTTTCTTTTATAAAATTTCCATGGGGTTTCTAACCACCAGTAAACCCGTCCCATATGGCTACCGGTACGCCCGTCACACGCCATCTCTCTGCTGACAGCTCAGAGCATGCCGCTTAGTCGAGCATCTCGTCTCCTTACTCCCAGGTCTTTTCTTTCCAACATATTCAAAAACTACTCCTTTGTTGGAAATCACCAGAAGAAATTATGCTGCTTTCCTTTGGATCTTCCCCAGTTTTTGTATCAAGTAATCCTGGTGGGAGTCTCACACAGTGAAACCATCCTCTGATTGGGGGTCTTACCAGAGACTTATTGTATATGCCCTCTGGTTTGCCTCCTTACTATAACCCTTAAATACCCTCATGTGTAACCTTTATGTACTATCTCATTCATGAATGAAGATCTTTCCTTATATTAAGACCTAGACCGTGATCCCCATGAGGTACTGTCACCTGATCAACAGAGTAATTAAATCTGAGAGGACTTTTCCTCTTTGTGAAAATTACAACCAGACTTTTCATCCCATTTACCATCATACCCTTGTCTCCTGTCCATCTCACAACATTGTTGATCTCTTTTTGTAGTCGCTTACAAACCTGCAGCTTATTTAATACATACAGTGTAACGTCATTAGCAAAAAAAGCCTTATCTTTGACTCCAGATAACCATTTCAGGATCAGGTAATGCTTCAACTACTCTAATTCTGTGAGTTCTTTCTAGAAATGTAGCCACCCATTCAACCACTCTTTTGTCCATTAGCCATCATTTTCGTCAGTAATCTTTAATGATCTACCCTGTCAAAATCCTTGAATCAATACCTCCTGTGGGTGGGGGCAATAGAATGCACCCATGGCATCCCCTGCCTGCCATAAGTGGCAACTAAAAGGAGCCCAGGAACTCTAAACTTGCAAGCACGGGTTGACGACCGTGGTGACTTTGGCTGAGTCCTGGCATTGCTTCCCTTTACTTACACACCAAGTTCTTCACTTTCATTTATCCTATCCAATCTCCCTTGGTCATTTCTTGTTCTTTTCTGACCCAGTGGTATTAGGTTTTTGAGGTCTAGAGAGACTTTCACTTTACCAGTCTTCATGGCCCTCACCTTCCTTTGGCTGCTACCTTCTTTTTTCGAAGTATCGAATCTCTTCCCTCTGATTCGTGTTAATAGAGGATGGTTGCCCAGTTCCTCTTAAAACAATAAACACCACGACCACGGATGGATACATATAGTCCATTCTACCTGAATCTAAATTATCTGCTATATCATGTTGGAATCCTACAAGTTGAGCCTCACTGGAATAACTTTTCCTAAACGTGTACAGCCTTCTATCAAACTAGAGCTTATATGCAACACATGTTAAGCAGGCCGGCCTGTAATTATCTGCCTTATGTTCATCACCCTTTTCTTTATACAGTGGGGCCAGAGCTCCTTCTTACAAACAGTAAACAAATATTTCCGATATGGCAGCATATTTCTAGTAATTACCCTGAATTCTTAATAAAGCCAGCTGCTTTTTTTTTTTTTTTTTTTAACTTTTGTACCTTTTTTGAAAATGTCTTTATTATAATAGGTAAATTCCACTACTTTGCCTGTATTAGTCACCTCCTCAACCTGGAAATTAATCTTACATCCAACTATCTTTGCATATTGCTAACTGAATTCTTATGCTTTCTCCTAGTTCATTAATTTTCCCTGGAATGTCCATCCTGGAACTTGTGTCTGCCTTAAAGTACCTATACATACCCATCCATTACGGTACGGTACTCACTAAAATTCATATGGCTGTCAATTATGCTTGTCATCATGTTAACCTTAGCTGACTTTTCTTGCTAAATTAAATTTCCTAGTAAGTTCTTTCAGTCTCTCCTTACTTCCTCATATATTCCTATTTCTTTCTAACCTGCACCTCTGTTATAATACAGTGTGTCTATACCATTACTTACCACTTTAGAAAAATACCATACCTGTTTTCAAACTCCCCAACAATTAGTTAAACCCATCCCATAGTCCGTTTATATTTTCATTCACCATTTTTAACTAACCATAATTTTTTTTTAAACTCCCCTCTGTCTCTCTTATCAACCTTATGATATCTCCTAATAGTCCTGCAGCATTCTATTCTCTCACATTTTATTTTCAACTACAACAGAAATGATCTTCATGATCAGTTTTTCTATAGTGCTCATCTGGTTTTATTAGCACTATGTCTAGAATATTTTTCCCTCTATATGGTTTGTTACATCACTTTCTGATTCAGTTGTCCTTCTCAGATTAACTTATTCACCATTTGTCGGTCATGTTTTCTGTCATTCGCATCAGTCACTACTGATCTGCATTTAGGGCAGTTGCCCAGGTGGCAGATACTTTGTCTGTTGTTTACTCATCTTCTCTTCAAGAATTACAAAGAATTTTTAAATTTATTAAACGTCTCCCATGGTAAATTATTCCAATCACTAACTCCTCTTCTTATAAAATAATATTTGTCCTAGTTTGTCCTCTTGAATTTCAACTTTATCTTCATATTTTGATCTCAAACTCATTCGATTACCAATGTCATTCCACACTATCTCTCCGCTGACAGCTCAGAAAGTACCACTTAGTCTCCTTACACCCAAGTCTTCCCATCCCAAATTCTGCAACATTTTTGTAATGCATCTCTTCTGTCAGAAATCACCCAGAAGAAACCGAGCTGCTTTTCTTTGGATTTCTTCCATTTCTCGAGTCGAGTAATCATGTTGAAGGTCCCATACACTGGAAACTTACTCTTAATTGGGGTAATACCAGACTTATATGCCCTCTCCTTTACATCCTTACTGAAACCCCTCACAACCATGTGCAGAAATCCGTACCCTTTACTTACAATCACATTTATGTGATTACCCCAATGAAGATCTTTACTTATATCAACACGTACATACTTACAATGATCCCCATGAGGAACTTTCACCCCATCAATGCAGTAATGAAAACTGAGTGGACTTTTCCTATTAGTGAAACTCACAACCTGACTTCACACCGTTTATCATCATATCATTGCCTGCTGTCCATCTTGCAACATTTTCAGTCTTTTTGCAGTAGCTTACAATCTTGTAACTTATTTATTACTCTATACAGTATGACATCATCTGCAAAAAGCCTTATCTCAGATTCCAGTTGTTTACTCATATTATTGAAGGTCCAATAATATTGCCTTGAGGAATTTCCCTTTTAATGATTGCAGGATCATTATCAGCATTGAAACACCAACTGCATTTTACAGTTATATGTAGGAATTATTTTTTCAATAAATGTCAACTCATTATTTTTATGTACATTCATTTATTAAAATATTAATACAATGGTACATGAGAAAACACGTCAAAATGATACACTCCTCATCTTGCAGCCATTAAGAACTCATTGGTACTGTTTTACATTAAAGCTAAGCAGGGTATTTCGGAAGGCAAAGAAAGCTACAATGCTATTAAATAATTATGTAGAAGACACATTGAAAAATGAAAAATAATTGCCAACGACAAATTCATTAGTTCCAAAAATAAATGCATGGCAGCTTGTGCTGAAATATTGAAATAGCTAGGAAGGTAACAAAGGAGCCTGTAGCCATTGTGCCAAATATACTGAATGATTCATTTTAAAATACTGTAAAAAACATGTCTAAACTGGAAAATAATCTTGACTCACTCAACGAGAATGAAGATACATTTAGAGATATGTTGAGTAAACTATAAACTAGCATGAAAAAGTGAAATAAAATATACATGGCATGAAGTTTCACCTAGGGAAAATTTTCAAAATAATTAAAGAACTCAGGAATTCCAGGACAGATGAGTACAATAGGCTCTCCTCAAAACCAAATGAATATGTTTGCATATTGTAGCTGCAAAGAATAGTCACAGCATGTACATGGATACTGATGAATATATATTTTATATTCAGAGCAAATCAATGGACAGCAGAATGAATGACCTGTTACACATTCTTTCCTGACACTATAAAACTCATCTGTCCTCCTGCTTTCAACCTTACATGAAGTGGAACTTTCCACTGTCACATCATCAATACGCATTTGTGGACTGTTTTTGTGTCTCTGCCTTGTATGTTGCACAGCTTTGCTAAGTTTTCCTTTATTTACTTTTAGCAACCTATCAAACACTTTGTGTTTTACCACTGACATCACAGCATTTATGCTCTTATCCATCCTACTGACTCGAAGACCTTTCATTACCACTTGTTTCAGGACTTGGTGGAAGACTTCTAAATGGATACTGGTATTAATGTGCATTTCTAATCAGTAACAATAGGCCTACTAGTATATTCCTTTTCGAAGTACACACCAAACTCTCTACATGTGTCATTATTTTCACAAGCATCTAGGAAGTTGTTGAGCTCACTGTGGAATTCAACTATGTTTTCACACTGCAACAACGTCCTTAGGTGTTTGTTACACAATTGCTTTGAATGCCTATGTACCATGAATTTTAGAGGAAATGTTCTTTCTCTAAGCCCTATCCATATGCCACACGCATAGAAGTTTCTTCAAAGGGGCACCCGTGACTTCAACCCATGCATTAGAGAATGAAGCCTAATTATCAGTTATCAGTATCTGCACAGGAAAATCAATTGCAGATATTGATTATTTGACAACATACAGAAAAAAAAAATCCATTTCAGCACATTGCAGTCTGTTCGATTAGAGTAACAGAATGCAACAGAGAATCTCTCACTGTATTCATCTAACATCAATAATGTTGTAAGTGAGAAGTCACAAGCATTTGTCCCATGAGTACTGTCCATACAAATGATTTTTTTCCCAAACTCCACAAGCATTACTTTCTGCATATCAGTCATAATTATTAGTACAAAATCATTCTCTGTCAATCCGTATTCTGGGTTGGGAATCCCTTGTAATTTACCAAACCGGACATACTCATTACCTTGTTCTTTTAACCTATCCATCCCAGTGCACACACTTTCTGACTCTGTTTATCACTATCTAATCTAACATCACGAACAATATTACTCAGGTCATGTCTTTGCAGAAGGTGTAGCCTGGTAATCTGCTTAGTATCTAAATTGTCTGTGATATTTTTCAGAACAGTGTTAAAGGGAATATTCTCAGCCAACTGGCCAGCAATCTGCTCTCTCTCTCTCTTCTTTTGACAGCAGGATATGCCCAACTCCTCTGCAATGTCCAAAATGTACATTATTGTAAATAACATGCACACTCGATTTATTTATTTTACACGAACCCTGAAATTTCATATGCCGTATTCCCTTTCCTCTTCTTTTGACCAATCCACTGCGATGACAGAAATAAGTAGATCCTTCAAGGGCTGTAGTGTCGTGGGGTTTGGTTTGGTAGTTGTCGATGTCCTCTTATGTCTTGGTGAACTAGTTAGAAAATATCTGGATTGAGTGTCTTTTTTTCCTTTGATTTCGATACCTTACATTCTTGAAAAGAATAGAAAAATTGAATTACTAGTTATTAACATTAATAAACTTATTGCACAGCTCAACTTGTATTATGGTCATTCCATAAAAACTCACCAACTACAACAAATTAGACATTTACTTTTTTTTATTACTAAACTTGTTTGTAGAGTACTCGTTCCCGCCTGGTGTCCATAATTGTTAAGGCGTTGAAGTCTGCATGGTCTAACACCGTGGTTAGCCGGTTCAAGTCCCCTTGATCGAAAACATTTTGGCCATCAGAATCTTTGGCCACCAGGGTAGAGGAGGTGGTGATATACAATTTCTAATCACTAGATTGCGTGCCAAAATCCTGGAATAAATTCCAAACCTCTCCGCAGTGCTCATATAGAGTGAGGGCATATGACGCTGTTGATGGTGATTCGTCCGTTGGTTGGAGATGTTAAGCCTTGAGCAGACCCCTTGGTGCTATTCGACAGGAGTAGGCTATATGTTGGCACAGGGTTTCACCCTCTCCCTTTCTACTATCATATATCACGTCATTCATTTCATCTCATTAACTCCTCTGATGAGGCTGACGCCAGGAAGGGCATCCGGTCATAAAAACCCACCACGACTGATTCATCTCACCGTATTCCCGACCCCGTAGATAAAACGGAACAAGGTTTGGACATTATTTGTAGAGTACTGTTTTGGTGATCTAATGTTTATTGTAGATAAAACGGAACAAGGTTTGGACATTGTTTGTAGAGTACTGTTTTGGTGATCTAATGTTTATTGTTGTTTGGCCAACCCTTGTCCCGTTTCTGTATGGGGTCGGGTATGAGGTGAGGTAAGATGAATCTGTCGTGGCGGGTGTTTATGACTGGATGCCCTTCCTGACGTCAACCTCATCAGAGGAGTTAATGAGATGAAATGAATGATGTGATATATGATACTAGGAAGGGAGAGGGTGAAACCCATGCCGGCACGTAGCCTACTCCTGTCGAATAGCACCAAGAGGTCTGCTCAAGGCTTAACGTCCCCGTCTGACGGACAAATCACTATCAACAGCGTCATATGCCCTCACTCCATATGAGCATTGCAGAGAGGTTTGGAATTTAATCCAGGCTTTTGACAAGCAATCTAGTGGTTATAAATTGAATACC
Organism: Anabrus simplex; assembly: GCF_040414725.1. Lineage (NCBI taxonomy): Eukaryota > Metazoa > Arthropoda > Insecta > Orthoptera > Tettigoniidae > Anabrus > Anabrus simplex. The sequence continues at coordinate 10,432,902 of NC_090278.1, read as the reverse complement.
ACCCCCTCCCCTACCCTGCCAGCCAACATTCTGATGGTGAAATTTTTTTGACCAACGGGACTCGAACTGGCTAACCTCGGTGTCAGACAGTTTAGACTTCAACGCCTTAATGATCATGGCCACCAGGCAGGCTGATCTAATGTTCATTGTTGTATTTTAAAAATGACTATCTCAACATAAAAATGTGATTTCCGTGCATACTTCTATAAATAAACTTTGAACTTGAGAATTTTAAGTGAGCTTCAGATAATTTTGATAAATACCTCTGAGTATGGTCTGTCTGTTAAGTTGGATCCTCAAAAAGCACCATTAAATTCAAGTACCACTGGACTGGGCTAGGACTGAACATACCAACTTGAGCTCAGAAAGCCAGTGCTCTACTGCCCTAGCTACCCAGCCCAGCCTGAACAGCTGATCAGTATATCCAAGCACTGAATTACTCAGAAAAAAAAAACTGGAAATCACTCCCGAGTATGAATATCCACAGCCTGTTTCCAGTCATTCAACCGGGTCAGGAATGGAACACATGAAGCCCCATCTAGTGGTGAGGATAGGACCTGTGCCGGCTGCCGAAGCCTGTTGCACTTCTCTGGGGCAATGATTAATAACTGACAGATGAAATGATACTGGAGAGTGTTGCTGGAATAAAAGATGACAGGGAAAACCGGACTACCTGGAGAAAACCTCTCCTGCCTCCTTTTTTGTCCAACACAAATCTCCCATGGAGTGACTGGGATTTGAAACACGGAATCCAGCGGTGAGAGGCTGGCGCACTGCCGCATCACTCTTCAAGTGCTACTATTGACTCCACTCACCAAGACTTGTGCAACTTGATCCAACAACAGGTTTATTTCTTTGGAAAAAAAGTAGTGGTTATATATTATTTTCTGGAAAACTATACTTCTATTCTTCAAAATGCAATTCTTTACATCTGGAACAAACCAGTCGCTATTTAATTTCCTTTTCCAGAGTTTCAAGTAAGCTTACTGTATGACAACATAGTAGACATGATGCTGTATAGGCTTTTGGACTTATGCCGTGTCAAGAAAATAGGGTGAAATTCTTAACGTTTCGCAGAAAACTGTACTCTGCATCCTCAGAAGAAATCTCGACTGACCACGAGAAAGGCTTCTTAAACAATGACAATTTCTTTGCAGTTACCTCAAAAGATATTAAAGTATAAATTTTTTCAGAGAATGTTCATGAATTACATGAGGATGTAACAAATATTATTTCATAAATTTAGGTAAATACCTCGCAGATTCTGGCAAACAGATGAGCACTTTTCTTGCACTTCAGAAAGACAAAGATTTAATGGTATCAGTGGTGCTGTCAATGTTTTCTTTGAATCTAAAAGTTGATAAAACAGATCTTTAACTGTCACTGGAACCATATTTGTGGACAAAATAGATTATAGAAGATGTGGCCTAAACATCCAGTTTGTCAAGAACTGTGGAATGGAGAAAATAAGGACAGATTATAGACAAGATTAAGGAAAGTAGGTATTCAATCTTACTATGCAAACATTCCCATCTCTAAGTTATTCCTGAAAATTAAAAATAATTACTTTATCTAAGAATGAAAATAATGATGAAATATTACATAAAATGCAGGTTTCCGTTAGATCAATCGGTGTGACATCAACACACTGACTTCCTATGCTAATTCTAAAATGGAAATCAGAATTCACTCCGGCCACTTCAGCCTTGCAACAATTATATTTCACAGGGGAAAGTAATCATCATGCCTTTGCTGGCGAGATGTAGTGTTTACAGTGCACTATGTCTTCTGGTATGGACTATATCAAAATTGTTACTTTCATTGACCTGTCTCAGTCTCATCATTGGCTTTGACAATATGAAAGTGACTGAGGTATGGGTGATGCTAGTAATACCATTGTTTATGCAGCCAGTCCCTGTTATGAATGGTGTGAAAATATCACTCATAGGGTCAGTTGGGCATGCATTTCAATGGGCTTGGCAGACTTGATACGTAATAGCAACGGCTGGCACGGTCAGGAAAGCAACGGGAAACTAACTCACTCCTCATTTCCCTAGTACGCCTTTTCAGTGACGCCTAGGCCATTTATGACAGCTGTTGGCAGAGCCGGAGAGGATCAAACCAGCCTTCAGGCTGAATACCCAACATACAAGTAATCATCCTGTATTCAAAACAGACATATAATTTAAAATGTAGGGTTGCATCATGGATTAATATGTTCGGAATTTTGTGCACATTCTTTCCAAGGATATAATGCTGTAACTGCTAGAACTAGATAAGTCTTAACAAAATTTCTTAAAATAATACTTTAACGAATTCAGCAAGAACCACAGGTACCCTTCTTGAGATTTCAAAGAATTGTAAAATGTAGTTAGTGCCAGTATAACAATTTTAATGAAATCTGAGATTTCACCCTCATGCAAATAACTTATTTCAAATAAATACTGAAAATATTAAGGAAAATCTTTCTGAAAGCATGAATTTTGGTTGCAGGTACATTTCGAGCATCATTAGGCCTAATGGAGCTATTAATAGGAACAGAAAATTATACTGATTTAAAGAATATTGGTACTGGTATTTAATGAACATGTGAGGAAAATACATTTTGTGAAGAGCTTGTAGCAGATTGTGATATTTCATGGAATAGGCCTACCCTTAATAAACTTTAATGAACATTTATGCATTCAACTATCTCCATACGGATTGCCTAACTAGATACAGTGGACAAAAATACGAATATGAAGATCCGTTGCATAACTATTATGATACAATGGTTGAACATTCTTCCCACCTTTCATGTTACTGAAGACATTTCTGTAATAGAACATCCTTCAAGAATTAATTCACTGTGGTCATGCAACACATGCTGACTCAACTCTTGGTGATTCGCAGTGATATACGGACAATTCACCACTGAAATGAAAAAAAAACAGGCTTTTGAGTAAGAACATACCAATCCATTACCTCTAACCTATTCAACTACTAATATGGAAATCGTCAGCACTTACCAGGACAGTCTATATGAATTTTGAATCTTCTCGCTGACTGTATGACGCTCATATGTCCCCGTAACTCTCGTTCGCTGGATGTGTCCCAGCTACAAAATTTACAAGTAATCCAGTTCCATTAAGCCGCCCACGCTTTAGTGATTCAGATGACAACTTGTGTAGGCTACTTGTGATTTATGTCTCATTAATTTTGCATCGTGTAGATAGCAGAAATTATCCGAATTAACGTATTAACCACACTAGAAATGATCCAAATGAAGTTATTGACCATGTGTTGATGCAATTCAAACAAATATTAAAAATGATTCACCCGAACGTATTGACCACATGTTAAACACAATTCAAACAACAACTTTTCCCTCCACTTACGCAAAAACAATTGCTAATCAATTTTCATATTTACTACGAATCATACCAGATGGCAGCACTTTCGTAAAAGGCTGAGGCCACCAGCGGCCATACTTTTCAAGAATGCATTCTGATTGGCCAGGTCGTATTATCGCAGTGTTATACCGAGACGCTTGTTCTATTAGTAGGTAATTGAGAATTTTTGTTGTACACTCCTGCCAATAATTATAATATAAATATTGCTATATATCACCTTCTACTGTGTTTAGAAGACCCATGATTGATCACTGTGGTTCAGATTTAGCTAAGAGTAATTTTATTGCAATGTCTTGCTCTTCTGTGACTGTGGGCTTTGCGATGGATAACGACATCTTTTTATGAGGTTTCTTGGTTGGCATAAATCTTCTCTGAGGTTCAAATTTCGATTTTTTTGCTGGTGAAACTGGAGGTAGCGAAGATGCAGATTTGCGGGCCTGAATGGTTGGCAATAAATTTTGCAGACGTTTGTCAATAATGTCGAAGTCTTCATCGGATTCAGCCTCATCTAGGATGTGCCTGAATTTATCCATTAACATTTCTCGCCTCTTCGCTTTACTGTCACATGCCTTTGCTGCTCCAGGGCATTGTAGTTCTTGGATTATTGCACGTTGTTTTCGATCTGTAGTGGATGCCTCGTGGATGATTAAATTATTGTCTGTAGATTCAGTTGCACTCGAAGACTCTCTACTTGCTACTCTGCATATCAACTGAATGTGTTTACACATGTTGAACTTGATTGATGAATCTTGACAGCTGCAAGTGAATGCGTGGAGGCATGTCTCGCACTCGGTACAAAGCAATTCGCACTTGCACAAGCTTTCACTCATTCGCCTTATTTCGTAGAGTTCGTTGGAATGATTTGACTGCACTATCCACACATTATTGTCATATATTGCATCTTCAAGGTCGAGCTGAAGTGACGATTTGTGGCGTTGCCTTATGGCCGAAAGCTTTGAGGTCACTTTACCTTTATTCAGATGAATAACTCTATCATAGAGTTTGTCCCTTAGATACCTGATTAGAGCATGGATCGTCTGGGCTGTTTCCCTTTAGATATATATGTTTGATCACTCCATGCATTCTCTCCAAATGCATGTTTGTATTGAGACCTGAGTGTTGACGATAACAATACGCCCAGCTTGGAGCAGATGCCCGATAATTATTTTCAAAATATATACCAAATTCTAAGGTGTCTGGGTCTTCTTTCAGAAGCCGTAGAGCCTCGTCAAACATCTTTCGAAAGGCCGTTTCATCTCTCTCCTGCATTAGCGTTCTAATGATTTTATAGATTTCGGCTTGTTTTTCACGTCCTTTAATCTTGCAAAGATTTTTCCTCCACGCTCGATCTAGATGCCATGAGCAGAACAGTCGATGTTGAGGTGGTTTCATAACTTTCAACCAGGCATTATGAAATACTTCTGCCATATCAGACATAAGTACATTTGGTTGAAGTGGAGCACGGAGAGTATCCAGAACAACTGTTAAGAAGATCTCCATAATCGGAAGATCTCCTCTGTTCGAAAACATGAACGAGCAAGGAAAGTCTTGAAATAACTCGTCCAACACAAGAAGAGTTGTCAGTTCAAATCCATAAGAATTAAGCCCATGTGTGCTGTCCATGCAAATACAATTATTTCCATAATCGCGTAACATTTCAATCTGCGCCACATTCATTATAATTAAGACAAAGTCTTCTTCGCGCAGCTGTGGATGGGCTTCCATACTAACTCCCTGAGGTTTGTAGAACCGGACTACAGAATCTATTTCTTGCATTTCTTTCACCCAAGAGTCCACACTCGTGCTGTCATTCGCATGTCTAACTGCCTCGGCTTTTAAGTTATAATCTCTTGCTATGTTGTGAAGATCTTTATTTGATGTTAAATCGCGGCGCTCTAATTCGCTGCTTTTAATTGAAGACCTAACAGAGTCTAAAATGCAGTCAAAGGGAATCTGCAGTGATATTTTCCTTGCAATTTCGTCCCTTTCTGATTTTGAAAGTCTTAACCGGCCTAGCTCAGCCTGATGACCTACATGCGTTTTGCAGAATGAAACCTCAACTTTGCCAGAAGGGTGACATGTGACATCCATGCTAGCTGGGCAGCATCCATCAATTTTGTTACTTCCCAATATTTTCTGGTGGCGCTCGTTTTGCCCTCTTGATTTATAAACACCATTACGATGACAGTGAAATGACAATTTAGAGCAGTTATCTGTAGTTCTAACCCAACGTCCCCTGCTGCATACAAGCTCGCATAGATGAACTTTTTCGACCTTAGATTTCCAGTTATAGAAGCCACTCTCACTAGAAAATTCCACAGTTTCATTAACTACGTCTATATCATGTTGTGACGAGTAATGCCGAAGCATCTCGCTTCGTGATGCACAGTCATATTTACATAAAGGACAAAGTATTTTTGACTCAAATTTTGCAGAGACCTTTTCATGCATGCTGAATGTATGCCGCTTAAGATTGTCACGTCTTGCAGTGGAGTAATCACATAAGTTGCACTTAAAACTCTCACTTTGATTGCCACGAAGATTGGTACTGATGTGCCTCAGTAAGTTTTTATGTACACTAAATGACTCGCTGCAGAAATTACAGTTATACGTATCCATTATTGAACGATAAATTACGACTATCCGCCGACACTCTTATAAATCACAGGAAAACTTTAAAGTGCCTAGAGAACCCGAACACAAACCAAGATAATTACGCCTATCCACCCCTTCAGTAATAATACCTTCAATTCACTACGGCACTCTTAATCACACAAACGTAAGAATTCACCCGAAAAACACAAATGCTACCACACGCACGTGAGGAAAGTGTTGGTGTCCGAAATGGCGCGTTATTGTAGCTAAGTCCGGCCTAGTTCGTGAACTGAAGAGTGCAGCTCACCTAGTTATAGTTCGTGGAACCGAAGAGAGCCGAAGTGGTCCGAGATGTCCCGAAAGGCTCCTCATCCTGCGTTCCCGAGACACAAGTGAGTCTAGTGTGCTGTATTTCCGGGCCTTGTGTATCTCGTAGGCAACGGGACATAGCGGGACATTACACCCAGTGCCACCAGTGCTCTTTTCAGTAGTTGTATTGTACACTGGGTGAAATTATTTAGATAAAAGCCCAAATATCTTCACCACCACCACCAACAACAACAACTCTTTTCAGTAAGTGTGAGTACTGGGTTCAGTGTTATGTAGCAAACTAGGATTATTATGTGATATAGTGAAAAATAGTGTTTGTGTAACGTACTTGCAAGATCAAACATATATTCTTGAACGGAAGTGTTCGTTAGTACTCGTTCTATGTCATAAGTAAGGGAGTATTGACTGGGTGAAATGTCGTAGACACAGCCCATAAGCATCAGCAAGCAAGTGTGAATACTCTGTAGTTTTCACTAGTAATACGCCCTTTCTAAATTCAGCCTGTTCTACTGACTGTTACAAATCTAATTTGTTCTTCAAGAGTTTGTTAAAGGTTTTTTTTAAGTGATTAAAATCATTCAAATATATCCGGTTTGGTTTCGAAGTGGCTTGAATGTTGTTATCTAAGGCGCCCTCCCCATTATTTCTCAAAGGAGAAGAAAGGTCATCTTGTTGTGGTTTCAGTTCCATATAAAACTGTATGTTATATAGTTATTAATACGATATAAGGTGTAATGTAATACTAGGGGTCCTTTCACTATGATCTTGATATTGACAGATATGTTAACTTATATTTCCTATGGAAGTGATCACTGTTTAAGAAGTCATGTAAAATTGGAGGTCCTTAGCTTTGATCAAAGTATCAGTCATAGAAAACTGAGGTCCTATAGGTATGATCACAATATCAACAGTTGTGTAAAATTCTGAGTTTTTCTGTATGATCATAATACTGACGGTCATGTAAAATTGCAAGCTTGTTGCTTAGTCTGTTGACAAACAACGTAAGTATCAATGACATCAATAAGGTAATATGTTTTTCTGCCTTATGTTTCAGTGTAAGTTCATTGGAAGTAATCATTGACCCCAGTACCTTCTAACTACTTCAATTGGAGTGCAAAATGGACCTGGAAGTAAAGATCAAGGTGGAACCAGCCTGGCTTGAAGGAACATCAACTGCATCACTTGTAAGTCTCATTCCAGATAACTTTATTGAGGTCAGAAATTAAACCTTAATAGCTGAATAAGTTTGGGAGGGGCATAATTTTCTATGTGCTTCCTCAGTGTTAACACCAGCAGTCACCAATTGCTGAATGAGCATCTATGCATAGTACGACTCTGTTTTGTTTCTTTATGTGAGAATTGATCACATTGCACTACACAAAGCTCCCAGCTCAGTACTTTTTACTGTCAGTATCAAAATTACTTTGGTTTAGGTGTTGCTCTGCTTCTATTTTCCCCCTCTGATTTTAACAGAGTATGGTTGGGCCATTGTACTTTTTTAAAATCTAATATCCTCCAACACTACTGCACCACCATTAGCACCACATGTTAAAAATTATTACTCCTACCATAATTTGTGTAGAAGAAGTTAAATCACAAATCTTTTGTTAGTGTTTTTGTGACTGGATACACCAGTCTGCTAAACAAAATGTCAACACAGGTGTGATTATTCTGGGTTACCCTCATATCCACAATGTGCTGGTAATTATTATATGTCTTAATTAATGAGCAGATTTGCCTATGGCATACAAGGGATAAAATAGCTCAAAATCTGAATGTACGATGTCTCAAAATAAATACTTTGCTCACATGTTGAATTCGTTTAGAATGGCAGAATAGTGATTAGCTCATCCTATTTCTCAAATACAGGTTAGATTCTATTTTATATAGAGAACCATGTGTAAGGGCTCTAGAATGCCCAATTTATGTGAAGAATTTCTTTAATACACCCCTTCTTAGTGAGCTCTTAAGGATTTAAGGCACATTAAACAGAAATTTTTTCTTTCCTCTTTGTCATTATTTCCCTGTCCTTTTTGTGCATCTTTTTCATGTGTTCCTTAGTTCAGCTACTGTTCTCTTCTATATTGAATGGGTTAAGTCAGTATATTCTGGAACTTGATACTTCAGTTCACATTTATTAGTAAGTTAACTTATATGAGAATATAATCTTTTGGTCACAGTCCCCCTGTTTAGTGCTGACAAGGTTTTATGAATCCAAGTGAGAAATTTAAATGTCTTGTAGTAGATCATAAAAGATCTTTTGAAACTGCAGATGTACACTCCAACACTGCTGACTCTCCACTGACAGTTCCCTCATCCCTACAGTTCTTCAAAAAACACTACTTAACTTGCCTGTATTAGTAAAATATTTCATTTGTCGTTGCTTTGACTTTGGGCTATATCACATCTTTCACTGTTATATGACTGTGATAAGCTTGCTTCTTTCATGTTTATGCTTTTTATTTTACACTTTGAAGCATTGAAATATGCTGTTTGAAGCAGAACTGTCTTAATGCTTTATGTAACCCCTGTGATCTCAGCTAAACCAGAGTAGAAAATGTGATTCCATTATTTCAAGTTATTTTAACCCATTCACATACTATTTAACTGAACTTATTTATGCCTTGGTGTACCATTTATTTTCATTACTTTACATGATATTATCACCGACACTGAAAAATCATGCTTTACAGCAACGTAATGAGAGGAAATATGCAAACTACTGTCAGATGTACTTTGTGAAGTCTTTATGGATATGGTAGATCATAAAACAGTCATATTCGTGCATCGTCACCTTGCACCGGTGGCATTCAAATGAAGATTCCTTCCACAGACCCCCTGTCACACAGACTTTGGATCTCCGTGATGGGATAACCTTCTTCGTTGTTGGGGGTATTTTGGTCGGAAGGTGACCCCAGTGCCTTTCTTGAAGTCTCAGTGGTGTATCTCCAAAGCTTGGGTGCCTTATTTTGGATAGTCAGGCAAGGTCACACTTGCCAACTGCTGTTCGGCCAAATTGATCCGGAAGGTGGTAAAGCCTACTTGATTCTTTTCAGGGTTGAGGATGGGATGAATGATGTTGGAATTCAGAAGTGTCATGCCAAACATGTAGAAGTATATTTTTTGTATCCTTTTACATACTTCCTCGTCAAGGGGAATGATGCTAGTCCCTGCTCATGGGAATCAACACCACCCTTTCCACAGTTGTAGTCAACAGTAAGATTGGGTCTTCAAGGTAATCTGGCCTTCATTTCATCCCCAGATACAGGAAACCAGTGTTCCTTTCCAGATGACATTACCCTATTTATATCCTCGGCAGCCGATACAAGACATTTACCGCCGGGCTGAGTGGCTCAGACGGTTGAGGCGCTGGCCTTCTGACCCAAACTTGGCAGGTTCGATCCTGGCTCAGTCCGGTGGTATATGAAGGTGCTCATATACGTCAGCCTTGTGTCGGTAGATTTACTGGCACGTAAAAGAACTCCTGCGGGACTAAATTCCGGCACCTCAGCGTCTCCGAAGACCTTCAAATAGTAGTTAGTGGGACGTAAAGCAAATAACATTAAATTAATTATTATTCTTAAGACATTTACCTGCAAAAGCATTTCATTGGTTAGATGTTCCTGAAAAGAAATTCGTTCACAACTTGTAGTTCGTTCTGGCATTGTCCTAGGTGCCTTTGGAAAATACTATTTCACCAGTTGCGATGCATGAATGATACTCTGGAGTATTACTTACGTGCTCCCAGTTCCATTCCTTATAGCGTAAAACATGATTAGAAGCCGCTGGTGCGGCATCAGTTGTAGGCCTAAAATTCAGTGACATATTTGATGGCAAAACAGCACTTTTTCCGCCTCTACCAGCACTAAAGTTTATATCACACGAACTACTTTTCGTCGCTTATTTCTATATTAATGTCATTCTCTTCTAAAACTTCCCATATAATCGCTTCATCACTCAACATGGAGGCAGCCATGATTTCGCTTACGATGAGGTTGCTAAGATACTGGTTATTCTTTCCGCGGAATAACTGCAAAGACGTGTTTATCGAATACATCAATGGAATTAAACAGTGATTCCATCTGTCAAGAGATTACCTTACAAATATCAAATCCTTTCACAAAGGAAACCGGCTTGGAGCGGGTCCGGAAATAAACACTACACGCGGACGGAGAGATCCATCTTTGTACCGGAGTGCAGTCGAGAGCCAGGACGGAGAGATCCGTCAAAGTACGTCAAGTGGTTAATCTGTCTATAAACAAACTCTATGCTGAGAATAAAAATTATTTAGAACAATTTTAACACTTCTAATTGCTTCAAACAACTTTTATGATTTGATTTATATGATTGTACATATGAAGACAGTTCATGCAATTTTGGTATTTTTGCCTATGGATGCTTCCTTGCAACTTCTGTGTGAGATTGCCCCAATTCCATCCCTGATATGGTTAGAAATTTTTGCATTTTATATTTTGTTCTCAGTCTCATCCTTTCTCTGACATAAGGAGTGAGCAAGAATATTAACACCATTCTCAGTACAGCCTTTGGTTATAACAATCCTCTGCTGGTAGAAATCTTCCTTAAACATTAGTGAAATTCTGAAGGTAACTGTAATACTGGTCATTAAATGAATTAACATGCTCATTTGTTGGTGGCTATATTTGTAGATGTGTGTTATGAGCATACCTAATATATCTTATTTTCCACAGGAAAATTTTGAACATGTATCAGAAGTGATTACCCTAAAAGAAGAAGTTAAATCAGAGTTAACAGAGCCAGGGTCATTGCAGGAAAACTCTCTTGAGGTAATGTACATAATTTGGTAAGCCATCGTCAGGTAATGGAAATGGTTAGAAAATGGCTTAACAGACACCAGGGTTTGATCCTTCATTTTAGTGCACATGATTGAAATTCCTACAGAAAATATACTTTTTTATGAGATTGACTGCTTACTTACCTAATTTTAACTTTTCCTTTAAGTTGTTCGATGATCTTGCATTATGAATTGTGCAGCAGTTAGGATTCTTCCAAAGACCTTTACTCTATATCATTTTGGAAGCTGGTATCATTCCTACTAATACTTTTGAGTTCGTAAATAGTTTTGAACAAACAGTAGCTATAAGATATATTGTTTTGTTACTGTTACAGGATATTTTACTAGTTGCTTCCAAATGAAACACCTTTGTTATTGTATTGATTATATTAATTATTGATTTCTCGATAATACAGTGATTTGTTGATACAAACTGCTGGAGATATGCTTGTTTACTGTGAGCATTTGCTTATATATTACACACATTTTAGCCATCTCTTGGCAAGTGAAAAATATTCTTATTGTTCCTAATGTGGTTTGTGGTGTTACTTGTCCATTTTGACTTATAATATTACTTAAACATGCAATGTATAAATAAGCCATTCAAGAGTTATGTTGCCTTTCTGTTTCATACTTCGTAGGGGATAGTGTTTATGAACAGGCCTTGTAAGTTCACCGTTACTCACCTGAACTTTTGCTACATAAATGAATTCGCCATTACCAGGATACACATTTGATCACACTCATCGTCCACTTCATAGCATGCATGTCATCTTCCTTCAGTATGACTATATTTCTATGGGATATTTCATTGCCCATTTATTGAGATATTTATTTCACCGTCTCTTCCAGCATTTCTGGGTTAGCTGCTGAATATATAGCCATGTGGGCAAGGTTGTGATGAGAGCAGAAGTATAATCATGAGCAGAGAATGTAGTAATTGGCTTTCCTACAAGGAAATGTGATGTAGTTAGGTTAGAAGTTTCAAAAGGGTCATAATTTAGCTTTGGTGAGAGGATGTGTTGTAATAATGGTCCATTCTTTTTTGGTGAAGCGATAAAAATCCATCACTTGTCTTGGGTGATATATCAGAGTCTTGACAGCTGCTTCCCTGATTCCACCAAAGTGTGATGCTGCAGAAGGGATGAAATGCCACATCAGTCCCATGCCTGCAGTTGTATGAAAAGTTGGTTTTCTAAGGGTTGTTTTGCAGAAAGGCCTTGTTTTCTGTAGCTGCTCCAAAGAAGTTAGTTATTGCTGTAAATGTTCAGGGGTTGACCTCTATGCGAACTAAGTCGATAAAGTGTGGAGAGAAATCTTGTTGTGGTGAGATCATGTGTATTTAAACAGCCTTGGTAGCTAGGCAGTCTGTTTGATTTCACACGATTTTTTATTTAAATTGGGCCAGCATAGTCTATGCTAGTTTTAAGGAATGGGTATGTCAGGGTACAGGCACCATTTGTGTATTTCACATTAATTGTTCTGAGGTATCTGTATTCAACTTAGAACACTTGAGATGTGTATGAGTGTGGCTTCTTTCCGTCCCCCTTGCTGAGGAGATCCTAAACTTGTCTCTCAGAGAGTCGAGTACCAGGATGAATTAGTTGGAGGTGTTCTGCCATCAGAATTATATTTGTGAGATGATACAGAATTTCTAATATTTCCACTCCACTAGTATTGGAGTATTGTGCACTCTTTCACTGACAAGAAGATGGCCTTCTTGATGTACTGTATGATTGGTTTTACAGTCTTTATATGATTTGATAGTTTCCTACACAACATTAATCTAACATTTGTGTGCATGATTCATCTCTGATACGAACAGTGGACTTTAATTTCACTCCATGGGTTGTTTACAACTATCTCAATACCACACAGATTTTTTTTTTTAGCATGTGGCTTATACAGACATAATCAGTAATATATATACATATTTACAGCTGAGAAACAAAGTAATTGGTGCTTCACAATTGAATATCAATTTTTTCAATCCAACGTATAGCATCTGGATATACCAGCAGAAAGTCATCTTCATCACCGTGATAGTCTCGAATCTTACATTCCCTGATGATATGACGAATAGTCTGATGTGGAGCTCCGCAGTCACAGTCTGGATTAGGTAGCTTTTTCCACTTATGGAGAGAGGCTCTGAACCGGCCATGTCCTGTTCTGATTCTGTTCAGGGCAGTCCAGGTCTTTCGTGGTAGGTGGGATCCACTTGGGAGTCAGGGACCTGAGATAAAGGTATGAAGGCGCATATCCGTTGCTGCTTCCCATCTACTTTTCCACTCATCAAGAGATTTAAAATCCTTAGCATCCATGTTAGCAGCATCACGCAGAGTTGGATGGCGTGATTTTGATTTTAGTCTATTAAGATTCAGAAGTAGCCGGTCACTATTCACGGGTAGACTGGGATTTCTTGAGATCTTGTGGAATTCCTTCATGCGGGCATTAGATCGGCGTAGATCAGGTGGCATTATGCCAGTTAGCAGTGGAAGCCAATGAACTGGAGTAGATGTGATTGCGCCAGATATTATGCGCATTTTGGTATTGAGCTGGGTGTCAACAAGCCTTGTATGATGTCTGTTCATCCAAACAGATGCACAATACTCAGCACTTGAATACACCAAATCCAGAGCTGAAGATTGCAAAGTGGTTGCTGAAGATCCCCAGGTAGTTCCACATAGTTTATGAAGGATGTTATTTCGAGACTTTCACTTTTGTGCTAAGTTCAGGAGGTGTTGTTTGAAGGATAGTGTACAGTCCAAGATAACACCAAGGTATTTTGGGTTCCAGTTATGACAAAGAATTCTCCCTCTGAAACTAACATTCAGTTTCACTTTTGCCAAACGATTATTTCAATGAAAGCAAGACATTTCTGTTTTACTTGCACTGGGTTGAAGTCTCCAGATTTTGAAGTAATTTTCCAGTAAAGGCAAGTCTTTGGTCAGAATCTCTTCAGTCATTTACATTACCTGATGTACAGCTAGAGCCAAGGTGTCGGCATAGCAGAATTTTCTGGATGAAGTGTCTGGAAGGTCAGAGAGATATAAGTTGAACAATAATGGTGAGAGAACTGATCCTTAGGGCAATCCATTGTTTAGCTTCGTCTCTTTGCTTATCTTGCTTCCAGTGATTACTTGGAACTTCCTATCACTCAACATGTTGTTAATCAGTTGACCCATCGTTCTGCATGGTATGATATGAAGACATTTTTAGATAAGGCCTTCCCTCCATACAGTGTCCAAGGCAGCAGTAAGATCAACAAATGCTACAGATGTTGTCAGCTTCATTTGATTTCCTGCCTCATTGAAGGATGTAAGAGACAATACTTGGTCACAGCTGCTACGTCCTGGTCTGAAGCCCTCCTTTTCAAAAGTTTTGTAGCAGTGCTAAGAAGGGCAGTGGGTTGATAGCTTTCTGTTTTGTTGCTGGGTTTGCCAGGTTTCAGAATAGAAATTATCTTTGCCTTCTTGAACTCCAATGGAAGTTGACCAGTCATCAGGATGTCAGTGAAGAACTTAGCCAACCATTTCTTAGCATATCCTCCCAAATGAATTAGAAATTCTGGATGAATGCCATCAAAACCAGCTGACTTAAAATGTTTGAGCTCCTTCAGTCCCATGTCAATGTCTAAAACTGTAAAGGGACGTGCATATTCAGATGAGGGAGATGTTGTCTTTTTCAAGTCATGAAGCTGTCGTCTGAAATGTTTGGTATGTTTATTGTCGGGAGGCACTCGTGATGTGGTAATGATGTGTGGAAGCAAGTAGGTCAGGTGTTACTCCTGAAGGTTTTCCTGCATTCTGATCCACTTCCTCCCAATATCCTCAGAAGGATCCATGCTTCCCTGCTTGAGTGGGTAAAGTCCATACCTTCAAACGTGTCTGTCCATTTCTGCCTTTGAGATAAGTCTAAGCTGGTCAAAGGTTCTTTAGCTATCTCTTGGTCACTACTCTGCTGGAATTGGTGGTACAGTGTTTCACATTCATCACTCCATCCTGGGATATATTCTTTTCGATATCCTCTTGGCATACACTTTTTAGCTGTTGTTGTTTCTGCACCGATGAACCGATGGTAGTTCTTATGAGATGGAGGTATCCAGCGAATGCCCTTATCCAGTTCCCTTGAAAACTTTTCCCAGTCAGCTTTCTGGAAGTTCCATCGAGCACGTGGAGTTGATTGTATGACAGGGACCGTGCAACCAATTTCTGTTATTACAGGTCTGTGCTGGTTGTGGGGGAAGGCATCTATCACTCTTCTTGTGGCATTGATCGGGAAACCTCTTTCATTTCAGGTAACAAAACATAAGTCAGGATTAGAATCCTTGCCCCAATCAGTTGACCAGAAAGTACCTTGATCTTCGGCATCGAACACTAGATGAAGATTGTTCACATCAGCCAATTCTGCAAGCATACTTCCATTTTCATCATTGTCAGAGTATTTCCAAAATTCATGGTGACTATTGAAGTCCCCTATATAAATTGCAGGATGTTCTGCAGTTTGTACGACAAAATCGGGCTAGGGTGTCTTAGGTGGCTTATAAATATTAGTTATAGTGATATCATGCACTTGTATGACAATCGTATGTATATCTTCCTTCACATTGACAGATATTAGTGAAGCCTCATTTAGGTTGCTCCGAACATACGTAGCAATACCATATATCTCGTGATAAGTTGCACCAAGAGCAGTATATTCAGGAATTCCACCTCTGCTTCAGAATGCTTCTTCGTTGGAAACATGAGTTTTCTGAATGGCGACAATGTCGATGTTATTGTCCAACAGGAATTTCAACAAATAGTCACACTTTGCCTTGCTAATGCTCTCGGCATTCAGTTGTAGGTGTCTGATAGATGTACCAATGTTTCTCGTTAATGACTTCTGAGAAGAACTCTTTCTCTTATTTCGTCGAAAATTTGTCATTGCCAGGAGATCCTGTGGATAGTCTGGCTGCCTATTTTCACTGTTGCTCAGTTAGCACGACCCAGGAGGCACGTTTAGGGCAATTAGAGTTTAAACCTACGGACGTGAGCAACGCTACCTCCCACCACACAGATGCAATACAAGAAGTGCAAGTGTCATTTGTTCTGATGCTGCCAAGGCAACTAATTCATACCAGAAAGGTCGAGGGGTAAGGAAATGTATGCACAGTATTTTTCGTCAAATGTAACCCTTTATTCTCCAATCTTGAAAATCCTTCTCCCTCCTCTCGTTACAGGTTCTCCACCATCCATCCCTCAATAGTCTATTTCAATCTTGAAGCTGTAGCCAATTTCAAGCACTACTGACCCCATTTGACTAATAAGACAAGAGGAGGCTAGTATAGCACATAGCAACACACATTCGTGAACCGTTTTTCACTTCTTCAACAGAAATAAGAAGACTGTGGACTCACCATACAAATACGTGTTTAACAGCGTGTCCACTCATATGAAAAACCCGAAATTGGGGACTGTAAAGGAATTTGATAAATAGCTGGAAAACCACGAAATGTGAGGGAATTCAGAAAAAATCTGGAAGTTCATTCTTCTGCCAGATAAAATGGACATACCATATTTATCCTTTAATGGAAGCAAATTTTTCAATTTTTATAACATTAATCTTGGGCATGTCTTTTATGCCAGGTATAAATTGTAAAGAAAACTGAGTAAACATTAACAAAACCAAGTATGATCACGAATGTGAAGTAACCAATAGCACCAATAGCTATATGGATAGCCTATAGCAAGCAGTAACGACTATGATCGATCAATTGATTGATCAAATGTTCAGTGTTTTGATCTGCTTACTGTTGTATATTTTGTGTTGGGGAATGGCGAGGCTTATCTTGCGTTCTCAGTTTTCTAATCGCTTAAATATATGGCTTCCACAGCGAAATATTCATATAGACAAAATTCTACAACCCATCGGATGCCTGTATTCGTTTACTATGTAATGCCATGTGTGATAGTCACTACCTCATAAAAACACTGACTGAATGCAGAAAAGTGTGAAATTCGCTTAAACTTAATACTCATTCGCGTGCTTATTATTATTACAATTACTAACTATGGTGATGTAGGTAAACCTTGTATAAATTTGTAATGCATTGTGACACTCTTCGAGCCACCCCATGTTGAGTTTCTTACCTATCTGATGAAATGGTTTGTGACGGACGTGAGTAAGTGAGGCCCCACAGTATTCAAGTGATTTGAAGGTGTTATACAACAGTGGAAGTTATAAAAACTTCCGGAAGTGTTACGTTTGTATTTATGCATCGATATACCCACACGTTTTGTCAGTATTGATCTCCTTTTTCTTCCAAATTTGCATTGTAAAGAAAATGGACCTCCGAAACATCTGAGTTGGAAGCCCGGCCACTACCAATGCTGCCAACGTAGACCGCCTGGTGAAGTGCGCGCTAGATGACTTCATTAACTCAGACAGCTTCCTTGAAGGAGTTGTGCAGGCCATTTTGACCCGCATAACATAAAAGAACTTGAAAGAATTTTAAAATTTAATATCAAAGCATTTTCAGAGTTAACTGAAACACATGATAAGAAGGAGGTGGAAATCCACAAACTGAAGGATGATATGGATGCCAAGTGCGATTCGTTGGGGCAGTACAGCAGGAGAAATAATATAAGAATTTTCAGCATCCCTGAATGGTCGAACGAAAACTGTGATGAACTAGTGCTCAATGTGTGCAAAGCAGTAGATGCAGATGTTAGACTTAATGACATTGATAGGTGTCACAGAGTAGGACCTTGTTCACCAGGGAAAACAAGACATATACTAGGGAAATTTCTTTCTTTTTGCTAGGTAAAGGAAACTGAAATGCTCATCCACAACAATCTGTGAAGATCTTACAGCTATCAGAATGTCCATCTTGAAGACAGTAATCCAGCATTTTGGTCTTACAAACACTTCAACTGACTCCGGAGACATCGTAATCAAGAAGGCCATCGGGATGAAATTAAGAGTGTGCCAGTTAAAGGAACTTCCTATGGCATATGCTTCTGTTGCAGTGCTGCCTTATAACTTGACAATGTGAGTCCACTCCCATCCTTTACCATAAGTCAGAGCTGAGAAGCTAGCTTTTCTTATTTTTTTCATGTAAATTTATCTATCTAGCTATCTATCATCTATCTACCTATCTATCCATTTAGCATATTTATTTCTCTATATATCTAAATATCTATTCACTTATATCTCTTCTTATCCCACCACCTGTCGATTTACTTACTCTTAAAAAAATTTCCTAACTGGTTCTAATTTAAGTCAGGCCTCCATATTACATCTACATAGATCTAGCATCAGTACTACGTAGAATAAGCTCCTACTTGAGTTTTCTGTACACCTAACCTACTGTTGCACGTTATCACTATTATTATTTTTACTGACAATTTAACTATCTGAAATACATTAATTGCTGACCATTCATAGAATGTAGTTGCATGCTGTGTTCTAGTTAGTTTCATTTTAGCAATTGGCAATACATAGCACAAAGAGACATAATCCCTCTGATCATAGCAATATTTTCCCTTGTCACACTTCCCCTTACCCACCCAACCCTTCAGCCTGTCAACCCGCTCGTCCATTGACCCGAACCACACCCCTTGAAGCTGCAACACACATTCTGCAGTCAGCCCTAAATAGACATAAAAATGCACTTCACTTACGTCACCTTAACGCCCAGAGTTTAGTTTCTGAAACTCGTATAGATGAACTGAAAGTGATTTTCATACCACTGTCCTTTGATATAATCTTATGCAGTGAAATTTGGTTGAAAGTCAAATATCAGGCTAGGAATCTGGAATTACCTGGCTACTGCCTTCTGAGGAATGACAGACTTGGCAAAGGGGGAAGTGGGGTCTGTGCTTTTGTCTCTTCATGCTTGAAACCTCAAATTATCTGTCAATTGCCTCAACAGTATGTTCGAAAACCTGAGTAGATGTTCATAGAGATACAGGTCTCTACTGTGAAATGCTTAGTAAGTGCTGTATACAAGCCGCCTAAAGCTTGTCATTTGAATCACTTAGAGACTGACCTTAACAGACTGTTACCTACGTACGAATATGTTATAATGATGGGAGACTTGAATACAAACCTTCTAGATCCAGATCTTCCCGAAACCACCCATCTGTTGAATACTTTTCTGTCATGCGGTATGACGATCCTCCCACTTTCTCCCACTCACTACACTAAAACTTTGCACACACTACTGGACCTAATAGTATCAAACAACCCTGACAGAGTATTATATCACAGCCAGACATCTCCCACACTGTCAGCCCATGATATTATCTTTATGTCTTACGCACTGCAATGCCCCAAACATAAACCTGAGTATGTGAATTGCAGAGACTATAGCCGTATTGACAACAAGAAATTATTGGAAGACGCTATTTTGATGCTGTGGAAGGAGGTATCAATAAAACTAACATTGACAATATGGTCACCACTTTCAGTATCACGATACTACATATTTTTGTCAAAACACACCCCTCTACGAACAGCACTTGTCTGTAAAAAACTTTCCCCATGGTTAAATGATGATATTAGAGCAATGATGCCTAAATGGGATGCAGTTCATAGGAAATATAAACATCACCCAACAGAGGAAAACTTTACCTCGTACAAACAAGTATGTAAATAATGACTTAGACAGTAAGAAACACTTGACTATGGAACTCCCATGACCTTATAAAACCTGATGTAAGATCCGCTACCTTATCTATGTCAGTCCGACAATTTGGTATCCTCTCATGTTAAATTAAACAAAGAAGCAAAAGAAAATCTTTTGAGTGCAAATTAGGTCACACCAGCCATAGGCAGACAGATTTTATTGTAGTTATGTCTCACCCCTTCTTCCCTCAAAACAATGGCCCTGGTACATCCTTTACTGAAAACAAAATCTCCTAGATTAAACAGTTAATACATACCTATTAATATGCTGTCTATAATAGCCAAGGGACTCGAACACATTGTGCATAATCAAATCACGAAATTTTTCAATGACCACAACATACTAGACCCACACCGGTTGGGTTTCCAATGAGATCATAGTACATGTACTAACTTACTAAGCATGACTGATGATATAAGACAGGCTATTTATGAGCAAAAACTGACATTTCTAGTATTATTGGACTTCAGCAAATCATTTGACTCAGTTGTCCATGAGTTGCTCCGATCCAAACTTTATCGCCTAAGGGTTCTCCTACAGTACTCTGAGATGAATGGGAGCCTATTTACATGAACGTCAACAACATGTCGTCAAGCAAGGTACCTTTTCTTCGTGGCAATATGTAAAAACACGTGTCCCACAAGGGTCAACCCCAGCTCCTTTGCTATTTTCTGCCTATATCAATGAGCTAAACAGCTGACATTGTAAATGTCACATTTAAGCTGACGACGTACAATTGTACATCCATGCAAAACCAACAGCTGTTTTGAAAGCAATTGAGCAAATTAACTTGGATCTGGAGGCCATAAGCCTTCCAGCATGGACTTATTTTAAATCCAAAAAAATCCCAAACCATTGCAGTTGCCCACCCAAGACTTATTCCCAGTAATTACTGCATGTCCATCCCTGACGTATGACTTCAAAAACACGCTTTACCCTTTTGCAAGAGCATAACAAATCTTGGAGTGATCAATGACCAACACTTCTCGTGGATTGATCAGACAATATCTGTGAGTAGACGATTTTTTGCGATGCTGCACATATTGAACAATTTCAAATTTACTTTCCCCATTCAGTTTAAAGAAGAAACTAGTTGAAACCCTCGTTCTTTCAGTATTCTGTTATTGTGGCGTAGTTTACAAAGACACGAAAACCGAGCTTCGAGATAAACTACAACGTGCACAGAATGCCTGTGTGAGATTTATATGTAATCTGAAATTTTCATAACATGTTACCCAATCTTATGTCGTCCTTGGATGGCTGCGCCTTGAAGACAGATGCAAGCTCCATACCCTGACTTCATTACATCGAAATTTTTCCTTACGATCCCCATCTTACCTTATGAACGATTTCATAGACTTTCTGAACACCATGATAAAAACACCATAGTGCTGAGCTCGACATTGCTCGCTATTCCTAAGCATAAATCCTCAACTTACAACATTTCCTTTACTGTTGTGGCAGCCGTGAATGGAACTTACTTCTGCAGAAGGTCAGAGAGATTTCAAACCACAGAAGATGTAAAAGTATATGCTCAAACTATCTCTATGAAACGACCTCATAATGCGACACACTTATTTGTCTACTTCTTCTCATCCTGGCCTTTCCTCTTCTTCTTCTCCTTCTTCTTCCTATTATTATATCATTTATCAATAGTGTTAGAGAATACTCAGCTGTGGTTCCCTGCACAGTTAACCTTATCCCGATCCCCATTTTGTAATATTTTTCACTGACAATAAAAGCGTGAAAACTGTAACATTTGTTCATGTGAAATATTTCTGAAATTGGGCAAATTAATTGTAAATATTTGTATGTCTATATTATTATTATTGTTATTATTATTATTATTATTATTATTATTATTATTATTATTATTACGATTCGTTGTATGTTAATTTTTTTCGCGGTGGCCGATGACCGTCGATGTTAGGCCTCTTAAAACAGCAAACATCATCATCATCATCAATTTTTTTGCAGGTATTATATTATTATACTTAGGAAATTAACATTACATACATACATTATCATTATAGACTGTTATGCCTTTCAGCGTTCAGTCTGCAAGCCTCTGTGAATTTACTAAACATCGCCACAATCCTCGATTTGCAAATAGTGTTGTGGCCTCATTTAGTTCTATACCTCTTATCTTTAAATCGTTAGAAACCGAGTCTAACCATCGTCATCTTGGTCTACCTCTACTTCTCTTACCCTCCAGAGCAGAGTCCATTATTCTCCTAGGTAACCTATCCTCCTCCATTCGCCTCACATGACCCCACCACCGAAGCCGGTTTATGCGTACAGTTTCATCCATCGAGTTCATTCCTAAATTAGCCTTTATCTCCTCATTCCGAATACCCTCCTGCCATTGTTCCCACCTGTTTGTACCAGCAATCATTCTCGCTACTTTCATGTCTGTTACTTCTAACTTATGAATAAGATATCCTGAGTCCACCCAGCTTTCGCTCCCGTAAAGCAAAGTTGGTCTGAAGACAGACCGATGTAAAGATAGTTTCGTCTGGGAGCGGACTTCCTTCTTACAGAATACTGCTGATCGCAACTGCGAGCTCACTGCATTAGCTTTACTACACCTTGATTCAATCTCACTTACTATATTACCATCCTGGGAGAACACACAACCTAAATACTTGAAATTATCGACCTGTTCTAGCTTTCTATCACCAATCTGACATTCGATTCTGTTGAATTTCTTACCTACTGACATCAATTTAGTCTTCGAGAGGCTAATTTTCATACCATACTCATTGCACCTATTTTCAAGTTCCAAGATATTAGACTGCAGGCTTTCGGCACAGTCTGCCATTAAGACCAAGTCGTCAGCATAGGCCAAACTGCTTACTACATTTCCACCTAACTGAATCCTTTCCTGCCATTTTATACCCTTCAGCAGATGATCCATGTAAACTACAAATAGCAACGGTGAAAGATTACAACCTTGTCTAACCCCTGTAAGTACCCTGAACCAGGAACTCATTCTACCATCAATTCTCACAAGCCCAATTGTCAACATAAAAGCCTTCGATTGCTTTTAATTATCTGCCTTTTATTCCATAGTCCCCCAGTATGGCGAACATCTTTTCCCTCGGTACCCTGTCATAAGCTTTCTCTAGATCTGCAAAACATAAACACAACTGCCTATTCCTCTCATAGCATTTTTCAATTACCTGGCGCATACTGAAAATCTGATCCTGACAGCCTCTCTGTGGTCTGAAACCACACTGGTTTTCATTCAGTTTCCTCTCAACGACTGATCGCACCCTCCCTTCCAAGATGCCAGTGAATACTTTGCCAGGTATACTAATCAATGAGATACCTCGATAGTTGTTGCAATCCTTCCTGTTCCCTTGCTTATAGATAGGTGCAATTACTGCTTTTGCCCAATCTGAAGGTACCTTACCAACACTCCATGCTAATTTTACTACTCTATGAAGCCATTTCATCCCTGCCTTCCCACTATACTTCACCATTTCAGGTCTAATTTCATCTATTCCTGCTGCCTTATGACAATGGAGTTTATTTACCATCCTTTCCACTTCCTCAAGCATAATTTCACCAACACCATTTTCCTCCTCCCCATTTGCTTGGCTGTTCACAACACCACCAGGATGATTTCCTTTTACATTGAGAAGATGTTCAAAATGTTCCCTCCACCTCTCCAGTGATTCCCTGGGATCTATTATGAGTTCCCCTGAATTACTCAAAACACTGTTCATTTCCTTTTTCCCTCCCTTCCTACGATTCTTTATTACTGTCCAGAAAGGTTTCCCTGCTGCTTGACCTAGCCTTTCCAAGTTGTTACCAAAATCTTCCCAGGACTTCTTTTTGGATTCACCAACTATTTGTTTCGCTCTGTTTCTTTCATCTATGTACAAATCCCTGTCTGCCTCGGCCCTTGTTTGGAGCCATTTTTGATAAGCCTTCTTTTTACGTTTACAAGCTGCTCTCACTTCATCATTCCAACAAGATGTTCGCCTTTTCCCATCTTTACACACAGTTGTTCCTAGGCATTCCTTTGCTGTTTCTACTACAGCATCCCTGTATGCAACCCATTCACTTTCTATAACCTGAACCTGCTTACTGTCTACTGTTCGAAACTTCTCACTAATCATATCCATGTACTTCCGTCTAATTTGCTCATCCTGGAGATTTTCTACCCTTATTCGTTTGCAGACAGATTTCACTTTCTCTACCCTAGGCCTAGAGATACTTAGTTCACTACAGATCAGATAGTGGTCTGTATCATCGAAAAATCTGCGGAAAACTCGTACATTCCTAACAGATTTCCTGAATTCGAAGTCTGTCAACATATAGTCTATTATGGATCTGGTACTCCTAGCCTCCCATGTGTTGCGGTGAATAGTGTTGTGCTTGAAGAATGTATTCGTAACAGCTAAACCCATACTAGCACAGAAGTCCAGCAAACGCTTCCCATTCCCATTAGCTTCCATATCTTCCCCGCATTTACCAATCACCCTTTCGTATCCTTCAGTTCTATTCCCAACTCTCGCATTGAAATCGCCCATTAGCACTATTCTATCCTTGCTGTTGACCCTAACCACGATGTCACTCAATGCTTCATAAAACTTGTCAACTTCATCCTCATTCGCACCCTCACATGGTGAATACACGGACACAATTCTAGTCCTAATTCCTCCAACTTACAAATGTACCCACATCATTTGCTCATTTACGTGCCTAACAGAAACTATGTTCCATGCAATGGTATTCCTGATAAAGAGCCCTCCCCCAGACTCTGCCCTTCCCTTTCTAACACCCGTCAAGTACACTTTATAATCTCCTATATCTTCCTCGTTATCTCCCCTTACCAGAATATCACTTACTCCTAGCACATCCAGATGCATCCTCTTTGCTGACTCAGCCAGTCCTACTTTCTTAATTTATATTGTGCTTTATAATAGCTATTTTATGTACAGTTAGCACAGTAATTTGTTTGTCTCTTTTTTAAATTCATTATTCAAATATCGTTATTTTATGTTATGTTTGTAAATTTATTTCATTATGAATCGAGTACCGTTCACTTCTACCCAGAGTTAATCACTTGTGTCAAAGCACACGAGTATAAATTGTGTAATAGGTAATCACTTGCATGTAGGGTAGTGATCACTTAATAAATGAAAGAAAATAGCTGCTTACATTATAATTAATAATGTAATGCAGTAGTGTGTCACTTTGAATTTTACAACACTCGTTAAGAAACTAGGTTCCACAATTTTGAAGTGGTATGAAACTAAGTTCCACAATTATAAAGACTTGTCACATATCGGAGTTTCTATTTGCGCACAGATTCTAAGTTCCAGTGATCTGACAGACTCTAAGTCTACTATAAAGACTTGTAAAAATTGAAAATAATTTTGGACAGCTTTTTGTCTTGATGAACAGGGTAATGGTAGCATGGTGAGTCAGACTGGACTCCCAGTGTGACTAACTGACTAAGTTAGGTTGAGCTCGTCTTATATATGGTTTGAGCTTCTACGTCATCAGATATCATGATTTCTATGAAGTGGAATAACTCGAGAATCCCTCGAGGGAATTACTTGGGACGTTTACATGATTCTGTACAAAATGACGTATCTCTCGAGTTGATAGATCATTATTAAAGGAGTATTGAAAATTTCCTAGTCGAACATTCGGGAAGGTGTGACGTTTCTTCTAGAAAACACGCGTCCATGCCGGGTAGCACGTGGCAGAACAGGCGGCTAGCCTATCTTGCTCCGGCGTCCACATCACTCGTACAGCTGTAGTTGCTTCAGGCGGGCTCGCTCCAGCGAGTGTAGACAGACCCAGCTCGCAGTAAATGTCTTGCGTGATGATTAAATATTTTTTATCTAAAAATATACGGCATGGACCGCGCGTTACTAGTACAGTATTAGTTCCCACTGGGTCGGGGACTTTATTATTTATTACCAGGTAGGTGATTCTGATGAGACGCAAACTCCTGCAGGACTAAATTCCGGCACCATCTAATTCTTTTCTTGTTGGGTATGCATGTTGAGTATTCAGTATGAAGGTGAGTTGTATCCTCAAAATTGTTATTATTATCTTTAAGTGTGTGTGTGTGATTTTGGCACTTAATAGTTGAATACTGAGCTGAGTAGCTCAGGCGGTTAAGCCGGTAGCCTTGTAACCCCAACTTGACAGGTTTGATTCTGACTCGGCCCAATGGTATTTGAACGTGTTCAAATACGTCAGCCATCTGTCGTTAGATTTACTGGCACATTATATAAAGCTTGCAGGACTAAAGTCTGGCATGTTGGCATCATGAAAAATTGTTTGAAGTGGGGATTGACATTTCTGCACTTAGCAACTTAGCAAATTAATAGCGGAGCTGAGTAGCTCAGGCGGTTAAAGTGCTGGTCTTATCTTTTTCATTGTGCATGAATGTTGAGTATTCAGCATGAAAGCAGCTTGGATCTTCTAAATGATTACTGCAAACTTTTCAAACGTTCGAGTGTAGTTAGTAAGACGTAAAGCGAACGTTATTATCCCCCCCACCCGTGAAAGGAAGTCGAATTTACGGTGTTTCAATTAAACACACAGGCTTTTCATGTACAGTCATTTAGTTACAATGCTTCTTTCTTCCCCATGTAAAGAAGCCACTGGATCGATTCCTAGTGTGGTGAGTGATGTATTAATTTGTTTTAGCTCGAAGGTTGTGTGTTTCGAATCCTTTAGCTATTATGATAGTCAGCAGTGTGCCGCGTTTGATTCTCTGGTGGCCTGGGGATTTTGTAATTGCTCGATGCTCTTATGTTAGGTACCAAGTGATGTAAACATTACAGGAGGCAATTACACGTCTCCAGAGTTCAAATCTGTAGTCCAAAGCTCAATGCGCAAACAATAAACTTTGTATTCCCTGTCTTAGCCAATAAGTTACTTCCAAGTATAGTCAGGTTTCTCGTAGCGCCGATGTTCTTTTGCTGAGATGTGCATACTAGGCTAATTGCAAAAGCAATGAACTTTGTATTTCATGTCACAGCAAATAGTTCCAAGTCTAATCAGCATGTTCCTGCAATCGGTATTTTTGTGCTGAGACGCACATATGACACGACCTTACTTATTACACAATTTGTTGCATTCTCTCTCCACATTCAATTAACATAGTTTGTGCTAATCGTTCACACTTAATCTTCAGTGAAAGAAAAGCTCGTCATCGATTCTCGGTCGGGTTGAGGACTTCTAACATTTTTTCTTATGAACTGAAGACCTTTAGTTCTGAGTCGAAGTTAGCTCCAGTTTTGAGAACCCAAATAAGCGATTGTTTTCTTTGCTCAGAATTAGAAGTTTGATTTTTTGGAGTTAGGTACTTGAATAGCACTTGAGCTTTGGGTCTAAGCGAGCTCCATGTCAAAATCCTAGTTTTGTGCGTTATTTTTCCTTTGAATCTTGTAACGCTAAAGTTAGGTGTCTCAGTGAAACACATAAGCTGTTAATGTACAGTCATTTGGTTAGCCTGCTTGTGGGCTTCCCAAGTAAATGAGTTCCGGGTTCGAATCCTAGTCGGGTCGGCGAATTTGTCATTTCTTGCAGCTCAAAGGTTGGGTGTTTTTGAATAATTTAGTTACTATGGTAGTCGGCAGATCAAGGGAAGGATTGCCGAGTTAGATTCCCGTTGGTGTGGGGATTTTTTAATTTGTAGCAGCTCAAATGTTAGGTCTTTATAATTAAATGGAAACTCACAGCGTGCAGTCATTTACTTAGCATGATACTCAGCAGTCCAAAGGGATGAGCTCTGTGTTCCATTCCCACTCACATGTAGTGCGAACATTTTTTTCAGTCCTGAACACTTAAGTTTTAATCTCTTAAGTAATACAACAGTATTATAATTCTCGAATAAATCCAGAATTCAAATCTATGAGCTCGAATTGTTTTATCACTTTTAGAATTCAAATATTGGGTTATGTTATACATCGCTTTGTCAAGAAAACGTACAGCTTAACATTTCACTGTCATACAAATTCTATCACCTCATGAAATTCAAACATCAAATTATGTTCAAGTGCTTGGTAAAGTAGTATCGTACTGGTGACAAAAAATACAAGTTCGAACCACACTGTTCACGTAAATAATTAATCACTTGAAATGCATACGTCTTGTAGTGGAACTTTTATTGTCACACGCAGCACGATGCTGAAATATTCTAAGTTTGAATGAAGCGTTGCAGAGTCGGAGTTCCGTAACGCGTACTTAAACATTCGTCGAGGTCGAACTGGAGACTTCCATTACGGTGGCGGAGAATGACCAACAACCGACCGACGGCCTCGACTGTGGCACAAAGAAGACTTTTTTAACAAGCGAAATGCCTGCCTTTTCATACAGGATCTCGGATAATTGAGGCTATTTTATCTTATTCAATATCTGCCTAAAAATATTTGACATATTTCTTCCAAATTCGGAGATAATGATCACAGACAATTAGGCTACACTATGATGTAGTTCATTTTCCCGTACGTTAATCCAATCAAAAGATATTGACAATAGAATGTTCAGAATTTTCTATCGATTGACGTAATTGGCCTTGACCGTGCTCCTCAGGTCGTGACATCACAACTCCACTTCCCTCTCAGCTGGCTTGCTTGCAGGCTGCCGGATATGACTGTTTGGCGCGGAATATAACTCTATACATCGGGGACTCTATCTCGGACCAATATTCCTGGTACATTTTCCCATCTCTCCATGAGAAAGGAAATCCAATCGGGGTTTTATTTTATCTAGTGTTCCCAATGATAATATTTAAATTAGCGGCATTGTGGATTCCTTGCAGGTTTCCATTCAATTTGCTTACTTTATAGGCTTCTATATCTGTGCTCCTATAAGGTCCTTATAATAGCCAGAGGATTTAAATAAGAAGTACTACACTTAGAAATAATGCCATCACTTAGAAATAATGCCATCGTTTTTCATCTCCCGGATTGCAGTCCTAGCTTCTTTCCGGTACCTTTTGGGGACAGGATAAGGCATTTTCTATACAGTGACGTATCCCCGACATTCAAATGGTATTGGAAATTCTTAATCACACCAGGCTTGTGATTGAAGACTTCGAATATTCTTTAAACAATGTCTGGGTCGCCTTTGCCACCTGAGAATTTATCTCTGGCCTTTCAGTTGCACCGATAGAAAATAGGAAGTCAGAACTAGCCATGTTGAACTCGTCTGCAATGTTGGGCGCTTCCGGACCCTCGACAGGTCCCTCTTCATCGGGTCTACCCTCTTCATCGATAGGCGGAGCATCGCTCTTATGCCTTCATAATTAATTATACGGGCATCCAGACCCTGGCACTACATATCTTCACTATTCAACAGCTGTAACTCTACGGAGTTTGAAAATCTTTAAGGTGTTGGCAGCATAGTCAATAACACCACCATACTTGACCAGAAAATCAGGCCCCATAACAATGTTAAATTTCATCTGTGTGATTACTGAAAATACGTGTTCAAAGTAGACACCTTCAGTTTCAACTGTCGAGAATGCCTGTGTCTTGCAGTTGATGAATTTGTCAGGTACAATCCCTTGAACCTTAATTTGAGAGACTGGCATTAAGAGTACATCCTCTGTCTTTTTTAATTCGTCAATCAATCTGTCGGAGATTAATGAAGCTTGAACTCTGGAATCGTCTAAGGCAGTTATAATAAGATTGCTTAGCGTGACATTAATGACTGGGAGACTACGTTGTATTCTAGGGTTGACAATTATAGGATCTTCGTACAGTTGTTCATTACCATCTAGGTGCCAATAGTTGATGTTCGTGATGCAAAATATCTCTTCACCACATCAGTTTTCAGGCAATGTTATTGCTGGGAAATTGAAGCTATTTTATTGCGCCCTTTGATTCAAGATTTGGCTCGGATATCTCATTCCGCCTGCCAGTATTACTTGATACGCCTGGTAATCCTTCGTCCTGAGTTCTACGCTGGATGTATTCACGAGTGTCCCTCCACCTTCTTTCTATTTCGGCCCTTTGAGTACCTCGGTCTGAGTCAGCTGATTCAGTGGGTTTTCTCCAAGTTTGACTACGATCATAGGGTGTTCTACCCTCATATGGGCGTCTTCAAGATCTTCGGAAACGAGAAGGTGGATCTTTTCTCTCTTCCATTTCTGCACGAGGTTCAAGGTTCGATCGCGGCTGCGACTTTATTTCCACGTGATTATTCGTGACATCCTTCGGTTTGTTAGTTTTAGTAGGATTCTGCGTGTGAGCTGTGTGCAATCGCCTCAGAACGTCGTCAAGCTGTTCTGAGTCCTGAATATTAGGTGCTACAAGAATCTCTTGAACGTGTGCAGGGAATTGAAGTGTTACTACCTGAATTAATTCATGCTTGGGTAGAGGCGGATCGATAAACTACATCTTCTTTAATTGGGAAATTAAAAATCAGACTAACGTGAAGAATTAATTGCCGTATTGTGTTTTCTTGAATATATTTGCAGCTTGATTAAATGCTGAATTTCCGAGTTCCAGAATATTTTCAGTAATGCTTCCTTAAAGTCATCGTACGTCTTAATATTGAATTTGAACGCTGAGTACCATGTTAGCACTCTTACTTCTAGAAATCGGGAAGCTGTTCGCAATTTGCAATCAGGTCTAACTTGATTTTCCAAAAAATATTCGTCAAGATTAAGGAGAAATTCCTTCGCGGTATATTCCTTTTTCCCAGAGAACTTCGCAAGTTTGTCATCTGACATTCTTGTAACAGGAGAATTATTAGGAGTCTCTCCGCTAATACTTTGAAAATTAGGCACTTTTCTCTCCTTTTCAATTTGGGAAACTTTGCTACTAAGTGTCTCAATTTTACCTTGAAGTTTAACTTTAATATTTCTGACCTGACTACTAATTGAAACTTCTACATCCTGCACTTCTTTTTCGAGGTCTTGTTTGAGTTCGGCAACATCGCTGCTTATGCCGATGATCTGCGTATGCGCGCTATCTAGTTCGGATCTGATAATGATGATGATGATGATGCTTGGTTTTTTAAGGGGCCTAACATCGAAGGCCATCGGTCCAGTTGGGATCTAACATGCTTGTCGGTTTCTTCTTGTTTAGTTTTTAACAAGTCGACTTCGCGAATATTATCTTGTATTGAAGCGATCTCTGCTTGTGCTTGAGAAAGATATCCACGAGATTCTTGAAATTCTGCTTTTAAAAACCCTACTTGCTCAATTAATTGTTGTGAAGTAGAAAAGGCAGTTTTTAAATCTGCAACTACTTGCCGTTTTATGGCCTCTTTTACTGCGTCTAAATCGCGAGTAAGGCGTGAATTGATTTCGAAAAACTGGGAATTAAGCTTTAGGAAGTCTAGACTCAAGATTCGTATTTACTTCAGAAAACTTACTATTTATATTTTCTGTCATCTGAGTAATACGAGTTTCAAGATGGGTATTGGTTTCAGTATTTAGCTCCTTGAGTTGTTTTACACTAGCTTCTAAAGCGTTCTTGGACTTGTTAAATACGTGCATGTATGTCACCTCTTAGCGCCTCCAAATTAAAGCCAAGTTGATTAGTGGCCGCGTTAGACTCGTTAGTACGGGCTCCTAGGCTAGCGTTAATACAGGCTTCTAGGCCTGCGTTAGGCTCATTCATGCGCGCCGCCAAATTAACGCCGAGTTGATTAGTGGCAGCGTTGGACTCATTAATACGCGCCTCCAGATTAATATTAGATTCCTGAATACGTCGTCCTAAATTGGTGTTAGATTCCGTAATTTTTTTCGTTCAAGCTAATTTTTAGAGCTTCTGTGGCTGCTAATATGGTTTCCATTTTGAAAATTTATATTTGACCAGGAATATGATAAACAAGCAATTATCAGGCACTTATTAAACTTGTAATTATCACCATTAATGTTCAATGGTAGACAATCTGTAAAAAATATCACTTAGATACTGGCAAATATTTCAAAATACAACATCAAAAGTCTAACGGAATCACTTTGAAGAAATTATGTTAGGAGTTCACTGTTACTTAAATTACCAAGTATCACGTCTAAATAAATTCAACTAAGTTCAAAAATGTATGTGTTGATTTCAAAATTTACTCTGATTAAATGACACATGAACAACCTTGATATTTTTATCACTGCACTTTGGTAAATCTGGAATGATTTATTAATGTTTCCTTGCTTGAGTTCAAAGTGTCTGTATATTCTACTCGTACACTTAGTATATTTATCCAGATGAAGTCCTGAAAGAGTGAGCTTAGCTTCATTTAATACTTAAGATTGCATTATACTGATTCAGATCGATTTGTACTTATCCGTCATATGCTGTTCAGATTGGCCCTTAACGTCGAAGGCGCCATTTATACTTATGTGCCCTTTTATACTTATTCAGATCGAACCCTTACACATCTAGGCCGCTATTTATGCTTATTCTTTCTCTCTCTGTGACAGTAAATATTATCATGTCGGTTAGCAATGCATGAGACTTGACACAGGG
This sequence comes from Anabrus simplex, assembly GCF_040414725.1. Lineage (NCBI taxonomy): Eukaryota > Metazoa > Arthropoda > Insecta > Orthoptera > Tettigoniidae > Anabrus > Anabrus simplex. The sequence continues at coordinate 10,400,640 of NC_090278.1, read as the reverse complement.
TGTGTCCGGTCTCTATCTGAATCGTTACAGAAGAGAGGGTAGCAAGAAATAAGTATAAAGGAGTTTTCCAAAGTTTGTTGAAGAGTTTATTCATAAAGTAGAGGTCAAAATTCAACATCACCTCATTACAGAAGTTACCGTAAATATCTCTCCTTGGGTTGGCCTGGAACTGGTACACGGCGGGTTTCAAATGTTCATTTACAGTTGCACCATCTTCCGAGAAAGTCTGGAATATCTCGAATTCCTGGAAGTTCTCGAATTTCTGGAACATCTCGAATATCTGGAAGTTCTCAATGATTCAGGAGCATTTGTAGAAATGGGAACTAGTGTTCGAACGAACTCGTAAGGTATTCAATCTCTCCACAAACTAAGTAATTATTATGAACGATTTCAAACAGACAACAGGTAACGGTAGACTGTGCCTAAAATCTGATCGAACTTGATTATGATGTAATGCCAAGGAAACCAAATTGAACTCGTAATGTTAATATTGATACTCTGATGTATCAGCCACTTAGGAAAGAAAGTAAACAGGTCACTTTATCACAGTCAAATTTGTATAATATTGGCTGAATTAGAACGCAGAAAAGAAAGTATTTCACTTGTTATCACTTTCAAGTTTACACAGTTCTATTCCGAATTGATTCTTGAAATAAACTGTAACTAAAGAATCTGAATTTGAATGTGAATTTAGTTCAGTTCACAGTTAAATAATTTTGAAATGAAAACACTGTTTGCTCTAGAACTGTCCTCAGTTCGACACAAGTCTTATCCTAATAATTAATAAATGTCTTATGCACGTTAACTACACAGATTTGAGACTAAGTTCAACCAACACTCTCGTCATTTGAAAAAAAAACCACTAAGTTCGTTTGCACTGTTAGACTCAATTAATTATCCCAGTAACTTGAGGAAGTCAACGTACAGTTCGAAGAAATAATCTATCACCTTGGTAAATCCGAATAATAAATTATGTTCAGTTTGACGTACCACTGTCAGAAAAGGTGTAACACTTGTTAAATTTAAATACTGAATTATGTACAAGTCCATATTTCACCGTCAGAAATGTTTTATCACTTTTAGAATTCAAATACTGAGTTATGTTAAATCACTTTGTCAAGAAAACGTACAGCTTAACGTTTCATTGTCATACAAATTCTATCACCTCATGAAATTCAAACATCAAATTAAGTTCAAGTGCTTGGTAAAGTAGAATCGTACTGGTGAGAAAAAATATAAGTTCGAACCACACTGTTCACGTAAATAATCACTTGAAATGCACACGTCTTGTAGTGGAACTTTTATTGTCACACGCAACACGATGCTGAAATATTCTAAGTTCGATCGAAGAGTTGCAGGGTGAGAGTTCCATAATGCGGACTTAAACATTCGTCGAGGTCGAACTGGAGACGTACATTACGGCGGCGGAAAATGACCAACAGCCGACCGACCGGCCTGACTGTGGCACAAAGTAGACTGGTTCAACAAGCGAAATGTCTGCCTTTTTATACAGGATCTCGGTGAATTGAAACCATTTTTTGTTATTCAATATCTCCCTTAAATATTTGACCTATTTCTTCCAAATTCGGGGATAATGATCACAAAAATTTGGGCTACACAATGACGTGGTTCATTTTGCCGTACGTGAATTCAATCAAAACATTTACGATAGAATGTTTAGAATTTTCTATCGGCTGACGTAAATTGGCCTTGACCGTGCTCCTCAGGTCGTGACGTCACAACTCCACTTCCCTCTCAGCTGGCTTGCTTGCAGGCTGCCGGATATGATCGCTTGGCGCGGAATATATCTTTATACATCTGGGACTCTATCTCGGAATATCATTCCTGGTACAATATAAAGGGATTGATTTAGATTAGGTAAGTGTGTATTCAGCCCGGAGGCAGCTCAGAAACTCCGCAGAGGTGATCCTTAGCCGGAGTTTACGTACAGTAGGGTGGCCAGTTCCTTTCCGCTCTTCCATTCCCTTACCCCAGCAACAGCGCGTGGCAAACCATCCATATCTTGACCACGCCCGATTTTGCTTATCTTCGGGGATCTCACGGGATCCAGTGTTTCAACACGGCTACGACCGTTGGCGTTGAATAAGATTGGAAATGATTAACAGAGAATAAGGAATTAAAGGAGGAGGAGTTGTAGTTTGAGGTGGGGCAGATGGATGGGTTATTCAAGGTAGAAAATGTGGGTAGGAACTGTGTAAGGCATGGTAAATCGAATTCGAGTTTAGAAATTAACATTTTCGAAAATGAGAATGAGGAATTTGAATAGATTATTGTGTTTTTCAGAAATGTCGTTTAAATTGAAATTGGAATTGAGGTCAATTTACTATTTGTTAATTGAAAATTAACCCAAGTGTCATTGAAATGTGTTTGACCAAACCCAGTTTCTTCCCTTTGGAGATAAATTGACCTATGAGCGCTTCTCTATGCCCAGATACCTTTAATCCATGATTCCCTTTTACAGCATATACCCTGCAATTTACTAGTGTTTTACATTTCTCTGAGTATTAGCTTCCAAATATTCCATGGGATAAATCTGGACGTCGGTTTATCTTCAAACAAGTGTACACTTTGTTTCTTAATATGGATAGGTCTGTGCTGATATAGGACAGTCAAAGTTCATAGAACTATTGTGATGAACCTATTTCTTGATTGTTGTATCTTTTTTCTCTGTACCTCACTGGGATAATTTGTTTGTTGTATCGTGTGGTGCTGAATGTCTCCTTGTCAATAAATGTTAGTTGAAGTGAATTGTTTCTGAGTGTTTTACACCAACTGAAGTTCTGTTAGGATCAACTTGCCTTAGCTTGATCACCTCAAGAATTCTACTTTTGGCAGTTTTTTGAATACGATACTTTCATGATGTTACTTCGGACTGTGCTGCAAGAATATAAACACAAACTTGGAAGCAAGGTCTATCGCAATTACAATGCTGATATGCTTGATATATCTCTTAAAGGGATTCTTAGTGAAAGAGATACGGAAAAGCTGTGAAGAAGTAAGGGCTACCTCGATCGTAGAACCGAGTAGCATAGGTAGGCAGCCCATCTTGACTTCAAGGGAGGATAGCATGCTCTGCATGGAATTTTGAATGATGTGACTTTGGGGTTCTATTTTACTCTTTACTATTCCAAAGTAACAAGACGTATCGTAAAATTTTGGACTTGTATGTGAAAACTTATGTCCAAAGGTGCATGTAAATCTGGCTATCTGTGAACACCGAATTAAAAAAACTTACTTCGTAAAGTATTCCTTGAAATTACATATTAAGATAATCTCAGAATAAGTGTGGGAAGAGAAGGAATTCAAGCAATTGCTTCTTTATGGTACTGAAAAACAGCCCGTGTAGCTAACGGTCTGTACTTGGGAGATGCTGGGTTCGAAACCACTGTTGACGGTCCTGAAGTGCATGTTTTCCATGGTTTCACATTTTCATACCAAGCAAATGCTGCGGCTGTACCTTAATTAAGGCCAATGTTGCTTCCTTTCCACTCCTGGCCATTTTCTATTACAAGTAATGAAAATCAATTTTTCCGTATTGAAAGAATCTTAATTTATAATAAATGAGAAATGTATTGTAACTCAACCTATTCAATACAGTACGAGATGTTAACATATTAGCTAAACATCGTTCAAAATCGTTGAGACATATTTCGCCCCTTCTGTGGGGCATCATCAGTCATATCAAATACCTCAAAATTTTACCAGATGTCTGGTTAGAAATTATAAAAATGTTACCTGAGTGAATACATTAAAAAACATTTACAAGATCTTATCATTAACAAAATATCAAAATTAATTAAAAATTGATACGCTAGTGAACACGTTGGTGAATTTTCACTCCAAACAAGGCCATCCAATCTACAGCATTGACAATAATGGTAGTTAAAATCTTATTTGGTGCTAAGTTCGAAGACAGTTTAAAATGTATGTACAAGTGTTGAGAATGAATACAGAATACATATAATTGCAATTTACCGTAACGAGTATTTTACATTGTGATATAATGTGGGAAAAATATTCCAAATTTGTATTAATTTCCATAAAAAATACTCCGCACCTCAATATTACGGTCCTGGCGCAGTCTGATCAGGAATGTCTTCAAGATGTGAAATTTTGTATGTGATTTATGATCAGCTCATGTAAAAATGTTGCATTACGTCGTAATTCAACTTGGATGTTTATATGGACTAATTATATTTTAGACTCAAAACAAAAATAGTTCGTCGAAGTGTCCATGTGCTAATCACCTCCGTTGGACACTCTCTACGAAGACGGAGTGCCTTGTGCATGTAAACAACAGTGATATTTGATTCAAAACGAACCATGTTGAAAATAGTAAAAACGATGGCTGAATGAGGGTGGTTGAAATGTCGTTAAATCTTCCCAATTGACTAGTGTTTTTAAGTTTCTTCGTGTGTTTATGTTGTTGAAGTATGAGGTTCCAGTTTTATTGGTTGAATGGGCGACAGTCAAAAACGTAGTTCGATGTAATTATTGTAGAGCTGTCTTAATTATGTGAAAAATCTTAAGTGTTGTTGGGCTGTTACCTTATTGCTAAGAGGTTTTCGAAGCACTGGCTGTCACTAACGTGTTACTCCTCGTATTGTACGTGTGATGTCATGGTGGAGGGGAGTGGGCGTGAGAAGGCGGGGCTGTTGGCCTGTGATTGGTGCATGGGAAGGAGTTGTGTGTATTGGACGCAGAACAGGTGCGTGATAAGTTGAACGGCTTAGTGAGGGTGCTTGAAGAGGTTGTTTTGAGGACGTCAACTAATCTTTCGTCTTTCAGATTTAACCCGTTGAACAAAATTATTAATTGTTCATAAAGAGGGCTTCGGTTGTCTATTGGATCATTTAAGTTTTTATTACTATTGTATTTTTGGTCCAAGGAAATGTACAAATTTTCGAACTCGGTCATGAGTCTACCTTTATCTAGTCCTTCTAAAAATTTGGAGATCTTGTTCGATTGTGGTGGAACTGTGTCCTGTGTCCTTCATATGAATGCTCATTGCTGAGTGTTTGTTGTGTTTTTGGGCATTAAAATGTTCTGCATATCTGGTTGTGAAGATTCTTCCGGTTTTACCAATGTACGAACTATTGCACTCTGCGCATTTCAGTCTGGTAATGCCGGAACCCGATAAATTTATTGTTGTCCGAGTTTATCTTGTGGTTGAAGAATAACTTTTGATTTGAATGTTGGGTCTTAAAGGCTATCTTAATATCAGGTTTCCTTAAAGGGGTAGCGATATGATGTATGATGGGATTAGTATAGGTAAAGATTGCGTACTTTGATTTGTTTTTTCCATTCGTGGTCATTTTCAATCTCACTTTATTGATTATTTTATGTATGATTGAGGCATTGTATTCGTTGAAAATAGCTATTTCTTTTATGGTATTTATTTATGTTTTCAAGTTGGCGGTTGGCATGGGAATTTTTAGCGCCCTGTACACTGAGCTGTAAAATGAAGCTTGTTTGTGTGACTGTGGGTGAAGAGAATTTTGTTTTATGGTTGTAGGAGTGAACGAAGGTTTTCTGTAAATTTGGAAATCGAAATTGTTTAAGGTCCTGCTAATTGAAATGTCGAGAAAATTGATTAAATTATTGTCCTCATCCTCTTTGGTTGTCTAGGCTATTTAAGTAAGTTAGTATGTCTTCACTATTGTTGCAATTATTATCTATTATTGCTAATGTGTCATCGACTTAGCGTAGCGAAAGACACAATCCGTTAATGCTATTTGTTATTTTACTATTTTCGAGATTATCCATGTAAATTTCGGCGAGTATTCCCGAGATGAGATCTCCCATGGCTAGACCTTCTTGTTTGTATATCTTGTTGTTGAAAGTGAAATAATTATTATGAAGAATGAAATTTGGCAATTTTAAGCATTCATCTATTTCTATAAAACTTAAGGTGCTGTGTTTGGTAAGATTATTTCGTATGATTTCTATAGTTTCCTTAGCGGGGATGTTCGAATACATGTTGGTAATGTCGAAAGAACACATTATGTGGTTAGGTTGTAAATTAAATTTATTTAAGGTTTCGCATAGTTCTATTGAGTTTTTTATAGGGTGTTTGTTGTGGAATGTAAAATGTTTCTTGGGAAATTTCTGGAGGAATTGTGAATTTTTGTACGTCGGACTATTTCGCCTATTTATTATAGGTCGAATGGGAACGTCCTTTTTATGTATTTTTGTCAGTGATCTGACGGTACATAATTTGGGATTCATGTTGATGAGTTTTTGATATTCGTGTTCGATAAATAAGAAAGATGAGTTTTTAAGGAGTGTTTTTAGACTACGTTGAGTTTTTAAAGTAGGATCTTGAGAGATTAATGAGTAAGAATTATCGGAAAAGAAATCCTCGGTTTTTTTGATGTAGTCATGTTTATTCATTAGGACTATGGTATTGCCTTTGTCGGCTTTCGTTACTATAACATTATTGGTGTCCACCATTTTTCTTAATTCATGGGTTTGCTTTAGTGAGGTGAAATTATTGATGTTAGAAAATTCTTTTACAAGAGTGGGTAGTTTCTTTTTTATCTCATATCTCACGTCATTCTGTTTGTCAAAGGGAATTTGTTTGTTTATGTTTGATTCGGCTTCCCCTATTGTGGTAATTATGTCCTCAGCTTTATGTGGACTAGGCGAATTATATTTTAGGCCTTGGTCAAACAAATGTATTTCATTGTCCGAAAATGTGGTGTTGGATGAGTTGATCGTTGCGTGAGTGTTGTTCCATGAGGAGATGGGAGTTTCTCTGTTTCTGTTTTCGTTTGATGATTTAGCTTTCTCTTCCATTAGGCATGTTAACTTGTGGTTTAAGGTTTTTGCTTTTTGTCCAATATGTTCTGTAGCTTGTGAGCGATGTGTCTTTGTTATGAATTCCATTCAAGAGGTGATAATGATTGAGCAGTGGTCAAATGTTCCCGGTAAAGTTGCAGGTTTAATAGGGATTGCTTTCTATAAATTATTTTTATTTCATTTCTGAGCCAGATGATGTTGACTTTGTTTTGGATGTCTTTAGATTTGTGTTTCGGAATGTTTCCTTTGGGTTGATTTTAAAAACTTTGGTACCAGACCTAGTATTAAACATTCCTTTAAGAATAAAATATATTTGAAATTTTACTGATTTTGATTTTGAGGCTTTGATACCTATTTTTGGTTTTATTAGCCTAGTTGGCCTTATCATTACAAGTAATGAAAATCATTTTTTCCGTGTTGAAAGAATCTTAATTTATAATAAATGAGAAATTTATTTTAACTCAACCTATTCAATACAGTACGAGATGTTAACACATTTGGGATTTATGTTGATGAGTTTTTGATATTCGTGTTCGATAAATAAGACAAAAGAATAGTGGACGTCCTCAAAACAACCTCTTCAAGCACCCCCACTAAACCGTTCAACTTATCACGTCCCTGTTCTCCCTCCTATGCACACATCTCCTTCCCATGCACCAATCACAGGCCAACAGCCCCGCCTTAAAACGCCCACCCCCCCACCATGACGTCACACGTACAATACGAGGAGTAAGACGTTAGTGACAGCCAGTGCTTCAAAAACCTCTTAGCAGTAAGGTAACAGCCCAACAACACTTAAGATTTTTCACATATATAAGACAGCTCAACATTAATTACATCGGACAGCGTTTTTGACTGTCGCCCATTCAACCAATCAAACTGGAACCTCATACTTCAACAACATAAACACACGAAGAAACTTAAAAACACTAGTCAATTGGGAAGATTTAACGACATTTCAACCGCCCTCATTCAGCCATCATTTTTACTATTATCAACATGGTTCGTTTTGAATCAAATATCACTGTTGTTTACATGCACACGGCACTCCGTCTTCGTAGAGAGTGTCCAACGGAGGTGATTAGCACATGGACACTTCGACGAATTATTTTGTTTTGAGTCTAAAATATAATTAGTCCACATAAACATCCAAGTTGAATTACGACGTAATGCAACATTTTTACGTGAGCTGATCATAAATCACATTCAATATTTCACATCTTGGCGACATTTCTGATCAGACTGCGCCAGGACCGTAATATTGAGGTCCGGAATAATTTTTATGGAAATTAATACAAATTTGGAATGTTTTTTCCACATTATTTTACCATGTAAAGTACGCGTTACTGTAAATTGCAATTATATGTATTCTGTATTCATTCCCAACATTTGTACATACATTTTAAACTGTCTTCGAACTTAGCACCAAATGAGATTTTAACTACCATTATTGTCAATACTGTACATAGGATGGCCTTGTTTCGAGTGAAAATTCACCAACGTGTTCACTAGTGTAACATTATAATTGATTTTGATATTTTTAATGATAAGATCTTGTAAATGTTTTTTAATTTGTTCACTCAGGTAACATATTTTTATAACTTCTAACCAGACGTCTCGTAAAATTTTGAGGTATTTGATATGACTGATGATGCCCCCCAGAAGGGGCGAAACAAGTCTCAACGATTTCTTACGACGTTTAACTAATGTGTTAACATCTCGTACTGTATTGAATAGGTTGAGTTAAAATAAATTTCTCATTTATTATAAATTAAGATTCTTTCAACACGGAAAAAATGATTTTCATTACTTGTAATGATAAGGCCAACTAGGCTAATAAAAGCAAAAATAGGTATCAAAACCTCGAAATCAAAATCAGTAAAATTTCAAAAATATTTCATTTTTAAAAGAATGTTTAATACTAAATCTGGTACCAAAGTTTTTAAAATCAACCCAAAGGAAAAACATTCCAAAACACAAATCTAAAGACATCTAAAACATAGTCAACACCATCTGGCTCAGAAATGAAATAAAACATATTTATAGAAAGCAATCGCTGTTAAACCTGCAACTTTACCGGGAACATTTGACCACTGCTCAATCATTATCACCTCTTGAATGGAATTCATACCAAAGACACATCGCTCACAAGCTACAGAACATATTGGACAAAAAGCAAAAAACCTTAAACCACAAGTGAAGATGCCTAATGGGAGAGAAAACTAAATCATCAAACCAAAACAGATAAAGAGAAACTCCCATCTCCTCATGGAACAACGCTCCAACCACGATCAACTTATCCAGCACCACATTTTCGGACAATGAAATACATTTTTTTGTCCAAGGCTAAAATATAATTGGCCTAGTCGACATAAAGCTGAGGACATAATTACCACAATAGGGGAAGCCGAATCAAACATAAACAAACAAATTCCCTTTGACAAACAGAACGACGTGAGATATGAGATAAAAAATAAATTACCCACTCTTGTAAAAGAATTTTCTAACATCAATAATTTCACCTCACTAAAGCAAACCCATGAATTAAGAAAAAAAGGTGGACACCAATAATGTTATAGTAACGAAAGCCGACAGAGGCAATACCGTAGTCCTAATGAATAAACATGACTACATTAAAAAAACGAAGGATTTCTTTTCCGACAATTCTTACTCAATAATCTCTAAAGATCCTACTTTAAAAACTCAACGTAGTCTAAAAACACTCCTTAAAAACTCACCTTTCTTATTTATCGAACACGAATATCAAAAACTCATCAACATGAATCCCAAATTATGCACCGTCAGATCACTGACAAAAATACATAAAAAGGACGTTCCCATTCGACCTATAATAAATAGGCGAAATAGTCCGACGTGCAAAACTTCACAATTCCTCCAGAAATTTTTCAAGAAACATTTTACATTCCACAACAAACACCCTATAAAAAACTCAATAGAACTATGCGAAACCTTAAATAAATTTAATTTACAACCTAACCACATAATGTGTTCTTTTGACATTACCAACATGTATTTGAACATCCCCGCTAAGGAAACTATAGAAATCATACGAAATAATCTTACCAAACACAGCACCTTAAGTTTTATAGAAATAGATGAATGCTTAAAATTGCTAAATTTCGTTCTTCATAATAATTATTTCACTTTCAACAACAAGATATGCAAACAAGAAGGTCTAGCCATGGGAGATCCCATCTCGCGAATACTCGCCGAAATTTACATGGATAATCTCGAAAATAGTAAAATAACAAATAGCATTAACGGATGGTGTCTTTCGCTACGCTACGTCGATGACACATTAGCAATAATAGATAATAATTGCAACAATAGTGAAGAATACTAACTTACTTAAATAGCCTATACAACCAAAGAGGATGAGGACAATAATTTAATCAATTTTCTCGACATTACAATTAGCAGGACCTTAAACAATTTCGATTTCCAAATTTACAGAAAACCTTCGTTCACTCCTACAATAATAAAACAAAATTCTCTTCACCCACAGTCGCACAAACAAGCTTCATTTTATAGCTTAGTGTACAGGGCGCTAAAAATTCCCATGTCAACCGCCAGCTTGAAAACATAAATAAATACCATAAATGAAATAGCTATTTTCAACGGATACAATCCCTCAATCATACATAAAATAATCAATAAAGTGAGATTGAAATTGACCACGAACCTCTCCCCAATGGAAAAAACCAATCAAAGTACGCAACCTTTACCTATACTAATCCCATCATACATCATATCGCTACCCCTTTAAGGAAACCTGATATTAAGATAGCCTTTAAGACCCAAAATTCAAATCAAAAGTTATTCTTCAACCACAACAAGATAAACTCGGACACTGAAATGCGCTGAGTGCAATAGGCGTACATTGGTAAAACCGGAAGAAGCTTCACAACCAGATATGCAGAACATTTTAATTCCCAAAAACACAACAAACACTCAGCAATGAGCATCCATATGAAGGACACAGGACACAGTTTCACCACAATCGTACAAGATCTCCAAATTTTTAGAAGGACTTGATAAAGGTAGACTCATGACCGAGTTCGAAAATTTGTACATTTTCTTGGACCAAAAATACAATAGTAATAAAAACTTAAATGATCCAATAGACAACCGAAGCCCTCTTTATGAACAATTAATAATTTTGTTCAACGAGTTAAATCTGAAAGACAAAAGATTAGTTGACGTCCTCAAAACAACCTCTTCAAGCACCCCCACTAAGCCGTTCAACTTATCACGCCCCTGTTCTCCCTCCAATACACACAACTCCTTCCCATGCACCAAATACAGGCCAACAGCCCCGCCTTCTCAGGCCCACACGCCTCCACCATGACGTCACACGTACAATACGAGGAGTAACACGTTAGTGACAGCCAGTGCTTCGAAAACCTCTTAGCAATAAGGTAACAGCCCAACAACACTTAAGATTTTTCACATATGTAAGACAGCTCTACAATAATTACATCGAACTACGTTTTTGACTGTCGCCCATTCAACCAATAAAACTGGAACCTCATACTTCAACAACATAAACACACGAAGAAACTTAAAAACACTAGTCAATTGGGAAGATTTAACGACATTTCAACCGCCCTCATTCAGCCATCATTTTTACTATTTTCAACATGGCTCGTTTTGAATCAAATATCACTTCGTAGATAGTGTCCAACGGAGGTGATTAGCACATGGACACTTCGACGAACTATTTTGTTTTGAGTCTAAAATATAATTAGTCCACATAAACATCCAAGTTGAATTACGACTTAATGGAACATTTTTACATGAGCTGATCATAAATCACATACAAAATCTCACATCTTGAAGACATTTCTGATCAGACTGCGCCAGGACCATAATATTGAGGCGCGGAGTAATTTTTATGGAAATCAATACAAATTTGGAATGTTTTTTCACATTATTTTACAATGTAAAATACGCGTTTCGGTAAATTGCAATTATATGTATTCTGTATACATTCTCAACACATTTTAAACTGTCTTCGAACTTAGCACCAAATAAGACTTTAACTACCATTATTGTCAATACTGTACATAGGATGGCCTTGTTTCGAGTGAAAATTCACCAACGTGTTCACTAGTGTAACATTATAATTGATTTTGATATTTTTAGTGATAAGATCTTGTAAATGTTTTTTAATTTATTCACTCAGGTAACATATTTTTATAATTTCTAACCAGACGTCTAGTAAAATTTTGAGGTATTTGATATGACTGATGATGCCCCACAGAATGGTGCGTAATATGTCTCAACGATTTTGAACGATGTTTAACTAATGTGTTAACATCTCGTACTGTATTGAATAGGTTGAGTTAAAATAAATTTCTCATTTATTATAAATTTAGCCATTTTCTAGCTCATCATCGCCATGCAACCTATCTGTGTCTGTGTGATGTAAAATAGTAAAAACTTTTCTTCGATGAAAGAGAAATGGCAAAAATTGTCATAAGCAAATATGCCGTGGGTTATGTTTACGGTAATTAACCTTCTTAGTAAGGCTTAAATTTATGAATTCAGTTGCCTACTGTTCTTTGACTGATAATTACATTCAAATTTTCACCTTTTGACTCTTTCATAAGCCAAGGAAACTAAATAATTACATTCACACTTGTCATCTTCTTGTCTCTTTCATAAACATAGGAAATGAATATTTAAAGACCCATGAGTTCCATAGATTTATAGTTGAGGAATATTTGTTGTTTCAGTTAAATTGTTGTAATTAGGAATGGGGGTAGAATTATTGTAGTGTGATTATTTTATTTGCATATATTATGCTGGTTTTATTGTTACATAATCTTTTCATTGTGGGGGAAATCTCCCTAGAAATTGGGTTATCACTAAAGTTCCATTGTTTAAGTAAACCTGTTGTAATTAGGGTAATGTAAGCCCGGTTTAGAATTGAAAAGTAGGTATGTTAATTAGATAGTAAGTTCCTTGCTTTGGAAAGGCCTGAAATCTCATCACATGAGATATGTCTGTGAAGTTACCTACCAGATTACATCCAGCAGATATTGTGTTGACTTCATTGTGTATGCAAGCCTGCAAGATTGAGTTGCTGAGTTTCAGCGCTATTCAGACAGCCTTATGTCAGTTACACTCAACATTGCATCCTCTCGCACTTGTGTTTCACCTGTCACAATCTGGCTGTGACGACCTAGATAAGGAACAGCATTGTCAGGAGCTACGAGACCACGTTACAGCATGTCCTGAAGATGAGTTACCAATTCTCTGTGTTGATCTTAATGAGCATGTCGGTCACACTAAGAATTGTTATAGCTGCCATGGTGGTAATACCTAGGGTATCTGATATGATGTTGCCACTCATATTTTACATTTCACCGAGGCAAATGATATAGTTTCTGGTAATATACTTGTGGTGACTGCAGCATCGAAATTGACCTTATTGTTGTTCGGCACCGTGATCCTCGACCAAGAAAGGATGGGGAGGTCATGTCATCTGTGTACCACCTCAGCATAAGTTAGTCATAACGGATTTGATGCATTGTGGAGGTGGAGGGGTAAATTCTCCCTAGGTGATAAATTGGTGGAATATTAAATACTAGAGGGGGACCATAACAGACAACATAAATTGTCCTCTCGTTGACCTGAATGCAACTGACAAGATGTGCACATATTCTACAGATCCATCACTGCAATTGTCACAGTATGCTTGGGTACAGCATAATCTAGTTCCTACTGAATTGAAAATCAAACGTTTTATGGATGATTCTATGTCAAGAAGGTGTGTAGGAAACGACAAAGACATGCTGCACATAAACTGGGTTTCACAAAAGACTCCAGAACACAGGGAAAGAATTGTCTTTGCCGAACGTGTGGCTAAGAAACCTGTCGCGGAATCGAGGCGCACTTACTGTAATGACTTGTGTACAAGGTGTACCAGAAATATACTGACAAAGAAATCAGGCATTGCTCTTCATGTGATGTTGAGAATGATGGTGATGTAATTCTCGGGGAAATGTTTCCTTTTGAGGAAATGAAGTGACCTTGTTACCTCCGGATGTGCAGTTCAAATTGATGAACTTGCTCTGTTTGCTATGTCAGAGAGTCAGCCGCTGTGTGTCAAAAAGGGAAGGAATGGGAAGTGAAAATTGGGAGACGGAGGTAATGCTCGGTGTGAATGCACAAGTTTCTCGTTCATTTCGCATAGTCGCTTCCGAGCTCTGGTAGGCAGTGTACAGTTTTTCTACATGAATCGACTACTATGTGAAGCCCATAGAAAGAAAATACATACTTGTACGAAGAATGCAGGCAGCTTCCCAAACCGTTCGCCACACACTACACATCCTGGACATAATCCATAGTCACTCACTACTACACCATAGTAAACAATACACCAAAGTAGGAGGGGGCGTTATTGAACATACACTGTAATCAAACCATTGGGCGTGTTGATTCTTTCGTTCAGTATTTCATTGAATTTACAATGTTGTGGGTGAAGGAATACACAATCGCGGCGCGAGAGCGTTGCATCTTCGAGCATGTTAATTAATACAGAATTTTACTGCGTCGAGAAGAGGAACAATCTGGTGCTTTCCTTGACTGACAAGTGTGTCTTAAATACAGTGTGTGTGCAGTTACGGCTATTTAATAAATGGACTGCGGATATTGCCTGTTAGAGACAATCCTTTCGAAGTCGTATGAGGAAGCATTATCTCTGGCGTCTGCATCATACACTCCACATCCCCTCCCTACCCTTCTCTTCCCTGAAACGCGGCAGCAGCTCGTCAATTTGAATCGCGCACCATTAAGTAACAATTTATTTTCTTAAAAAGAATAACCTCCCCGCCAGTCTGATTGAACCATTATTCTTAACATAACACGAAGAGCACCCTTTAATTTTTGTCGGTGTAGTTCTGATAATCACTATAGACCGCTGAACTCAAAGGAAGGAGAAAATAACTACTTTCTATCTGACCAAAATTGACACAAGTATTGAGCACTCTGCCTGCATTAGAGACAAAGATGGCCAGTGATTACTGGACAAAGAGGAAATCCTCAAACATTGGCAACAACATTTGTAGATATTTCCTGCATTGAATTCCCATATCACCCTATTTCTGATGGTAAGTCCCATCTTATGCATCACATCAAAGGAAGTAGACAGTGCCATTAGGAGTATGAAGATCCAAAAAGCGCCAGGAGCGGATGACCTTCCAGCAAACTTCTGGAAGTTGAGGCAGTTTAAAGAACTCATTATCAACTGGCTGACAAGAGTTGACTCTGGCTCTGTTCCCAGTCATTGGGCTGTAAACATCCTTGTGCCTATTTTTAAGCAAAATGGCGATCCAGCAGGATGTGCAAATTACCATCCAAATTGCACCCAATTGTACATGAGAAGATCTTTTATAGTATCCTTCTTTATTGACTGGGTGAAATCGTCGGCATTATTGCCAACCAATGCATCTTCATTAAGGGTGTTGGAACAACTCATGCCATTTTCACTGCCAGAATGCTAATTGAAAAGCACTGAGAGCACCAGCAGGCAGTGTACATTGTCTTCCTTGATATTGGAATTACTTTTGGCCGTGTACGGTTGTTGCTGAGTACGGTGTTGAATGTTGACATATTTAGAAAGGTATAAAGTAGCAATTACACAACACGGAAATGTGTATACTTCATTAGTAGATGGGCGTCGCAGCCGTCACTCGTGAAGCATATGATATGTCACCAATGGTATGATCATGTCCTTTTGCAGTACCTGACGCAGTTGACAATTTCACCTAATCCTTTGAAATTACTTTACAATATGAAACATTGAAAGTAATATACACTCACTGACAGTGACAATGCAACACCAAGGTTCGAAAGGGATGAAAGTTGGGGAAAAAACAGAGACGGCACGGATGAATAATTGATGTTTATTTCAAACCGATATGCAAGTTACACAATGCGCACGGCATCGACTCAGTAGGATGTAGGACCACCGCGAGCGGCGATGCACGCAGAAACACGTCGAGGTACAGAGTCAGTAAGAGTGCGGATGGTGTCCTGAGGGATGGTTCTCCATTCTCTGTCAACCATTTGCCACAGTTGGTCGTCCGTACGAGGCTGGGGCAGAGTTTGCAAACGGCGTCCAATGAGATCCCACACGTGTTCGATTGGTGAGAGATCCGGAGAGTAGGCTGGCCACGGAAGCATCTGTACACCTCGTAGAGCCTGTTGGGAGATGCGAGCAGTGTGTGGGCGGGCATTATCCTGCTGAAACAGAGCATTGGGCAGCCCCTGAAGGTACGGGAGTGCCACCGGCCGCAGCACATGCTGCACGTAGCGGTGGACATTGAACGTGCCTTGAATACGCACTAGAGGTGACGTGGAATCATACGCAATAGCGCCCCAAACCATGATGCCGCGTTGTCGAGCGGTAGGGCGCTCCACAGTTACTGCCGGATTTGACCTTTCTCCACGCCGACGCCACACTCGTCTGCCGTGACTATCACTGACAGAACAGAAGCGTGACTCATCGGAGAACACGACGTTCCGCCATTCCCTCATCCAAGTCGCTCTAGCCCGGCACCATGCCAGGCGTGCACGTCTATGCTGTGGAGTCAATGGTAGTCTTCTGAGCGGACGCCGGGAGTGCAGGCCTCCTTCAACCAATCGACGGGAAATTGTTCTCGTCGATATTGGAACAGCCAGGGTGTCTTGCACATGCTGAAGAATGGCGGTTGACGTGGCGTGCAGGGCTGCCACCGCTTGGCGGCGGATGCGCCGATCCTCGCGTGCTGACGTCACTCGGGCTGCGCCTGGACCCCTCGCACGTGCCACATGTCCCTGCGCCAACCATCTTCGCCACAGGCGCTGCACCGTGGACACATCCCTATGGGTATCTGCTGCGATTTGACGAAGCGACCAACCTGCCCTTCTCAGCCCGATCACCATACCCCTCGTAAAGTCGTCTGTCTGCTGGAAATTCCTCCGTTGACGGCGGCCTGGCATTCTTAGCTATACACGTGTCCTGTGGCACACGACAACACGTTCTACAATGACTGTCGGCTGAGAAATCACGGTACGAAGTGGGCCATTCGCCAACGCCGTGTCCCATTTATCGTTCGCTACGTGCGCAGCATAGCGGCGCATTTCAGATCATGAGCATACCTCAGTGACGTCAGTCTACCCTGCAATTGGCATAACGTTCTGACCACTCCTTCTTGGTGTTGCATTTGCTGTGTCAGTCAGTGTACAAAAATGTAAAACTAAAAATGCTGCTGGGATGGGTAAAATTTCTGGGTATATACGAAAGTCAGTTCTTTGAGATATTGATTAGAGTATGTATGAAGCAGCTGTAGGATGAATAATTAGTGTAGTAGCACTCTATATAGAGAAAATGTGCTAAACTTAAGGCGAGTAATTACGCACTAGTCGTCTTGACTTGTGTTGCATGCAAGCTCTTGGAATGCATTCTTTCTGGTTATGTTATACACATTTAAGAAATTACTAACTGGTACAATAAAAGGTCGTTCAGATTTAGGAAACATTGTTCCACTGAAGCTCATCTTGTAGATTCCAGCAGGATATAGCAGATATTTTAGATTCACGAGGTCAAATGTATCACGATTTGCATATCTAAGGATTTTCCTAGGGTAGATCTCGGGAAACTACTGACAAAAATTAGTGCGTTTGGGATAGAGAAAATAGTGGCTAAATGTGTGACTATAAAGACGTGGACAAATTATTAAACATTAAAAGTTTGAGAATTGAACACATGAGATGTTACCAATTTTTAAGTTGATGACATTAGTACTTGGAATGCATCTCTTTAGCCTTCATGAGTGACTTGATTAGACTGGGCATACCCTCAAACAGTATTTTACACTGACTCTTTAAACCGCCATCGTGACACCAGATCTGAACGAGCTTCTCAATGAAGGCAATTTTTGTCGTTATATTTGTTTTTCTTGGACTTTTCTTTGCTATCGCCTAAGGATGTTCTATGGGGTTCATGTCTGGACTGTTTCTAGGCTTAGTGGCAAGGAGGCCCATCTTGTATTGAAATAAAATCACTTTGGCCAAACTACTCTTGCACCTGAGCTACCAAACGGATTCTTAATACTATATTGTTCACGTCTCGTAGTTCCTTCTACAGTATATAATCCTCCACAGCCGTACCAAGAAAACACACTCCAGACCATCACTGAAGTTGGATGCTTCTCTCAATCTGGTTGGAATGCTTCTCCTTATCTGTTGACATATTGACTTGTCTCTTCTTGGACAGGAAATACCGATTCGTCACCTAAACAAACCTGAAATAATTAAAACAATTAAGCCTAGCATTAAATGCAATAAGCTGTACAGTTTGAAATAAAAATTTCATACATTTACTGTACTGTACAGTCACATCACTTATATTGGGTTAAAGTGGAATAATGAATGATAATTTAGGAATTACGGTAATTGCCATAACTTGGATGACCAATTCTGGAGAGTCTTGGCACACTGGAACCTCTTTGCACCATAGCAGGAGTAATATCCGCATTTCCTTGAGGTCGTCTTGCTTTCATTCCAGCATTAAACAGCTCTCGCCTCAGAGTACTGGCTAATACAAATGACCCATACTCTTCTCCTTTCTTACGTAAATCCAAACTAGTAACCTTGCGGTTGTTTACTGACAAATTAATCTGTTTTGCTTCCTCTTTGGGGTTAGTTACTTCTTTTGCCCACAGTTTCCAACACGTTGTTGACACTTTGTCTTCTTCTTCTCTTCACATTTTAAAATACTTACAGATTGCTGTGATATTTACAGTCTAGAAGCTATTTCTTGCTGTGAATGACGTTTCTCAAGAAGTAGCTCTCTGACAATGCCATTCTTGGCAAAAGGTACTTTCGATTCCCCATAACCTCAAAATTTGAGTGTTCTCTAGAACCACTCTTAAGAAATATCATCTGAACTCGTGAATAGTGTAACTTACTGAATGCAGAGTCTTAACAATAGGTCACATTATTTACTTCCAAACGGCAGCAATATGCAGATAAAGACGATGAACAACAGAACATGAGCCCTAACAAAAATGACACGAAACCATGTGAATAATGAAATTACATTGTGGTTCTCACAGTAGCCACTGTATGAAAAAAATACAATAGTGTGGACCAGGATATCCCAAGTGGTAACTTTGTCACCAAACAAGTTCAAGGATTAGGCTATAAAGGTCGATAGTTTACATAAAGGTAGAAATATACCTTTTACCATTAAAATTTGGCCACGTCTTGTGTATTTCTAGAAAATAGAACTCAGAGCGTAAGAGTAAGTGAAGCTTTATTTGATCATGTAACAATTATGGGATTGGGTCTCACAGGGCAGTATTGTTAGACCTTTATTTTCTGATATATAAACAATATGAATAATGAACTGAAATAAGTGCTGAGGCTCTTTGTAATAAATAAATTTCAGGATTGTAACTGAAAAAAGACCTTGACAATATTTTAAGATGGACATCGGGCAGTGCTATATTTGTAAACATGGTGAAAAGTCAGTTTCTGTGTTTCACAAATAGAAAGAGTCCTCTCGGTTTAATTATTGTGTTGATGGGTGAAAGTTCTTCATGGGGATCTCTGTAATTACATAGGTATTCATAATAAGGATATATCTTCATTGTGGTAATCATATAAAAATATTGAAAATAAAATTTACAGATCTCTTAATATGATTATGAGGTTATTTAGGGGTTGTAAAGGAGAGGGCATGTAAATCTCCAGCGAAGCCACAATGAGAGTATGAGACCATCACCAGTATTACTTGAGTAGAGAACAGGAAATGATTCGCAGATATAGCTCCATTTCCTGTGGGTGATTCTAACAAAAGAGTTGTGTTACAGAGATGTTGAAAAATTTCAGCTGGGAAGGCTTGGAGAAAGGAGACAAGCTGTTCGATTAAGCAGTATATTCTGAGATGTCATTGGAGAGATGGCTTGGAATGACATTGGTTGATGAATACATTTAAGTCAAGTTCTTTAAGTGTAGGAAAGGTCACAACATGAAGATAAGTTTGAATTCATGGAGACAAATTTTTGGCAAATATTCACTTATAGGAAGATGATTTAGTGATTGAAATAATATGTTTCATATATTTCCACAATCTTTTTTCTACATAAGCAACCAACAGCCCGAATCGCTGTGGTTTGATTGATTCATTGATTGATTCATTCATTGACTGATTTATGTTTTTTGGTCTTAATGTGATGTACAGAGAGGGATGATGGATATTTCTATGCTTATGATATAAGCATTGCAATGAATTGTATTGGGTAATGATTTGGAGATACTGCTTATTATTGATTTTCCTAAAATTCTACCTCCAACCACACATGTATGTGTACATATATTCTGCTGAATATTCACAAATATGTAGGTGATTTTAATTTTACACATTTACAATGTTCTTCCTTTTCTATGCTACCTTGTGTACTGCTATCCAACTGTGTCTTCCTTTACATGTTCTTATATCTCTTATTAATTTTCTGAAAAGCAGTGGCAAAAGGGGCTCGGGATAAAATGCAGCAGGTCATTATGCAAATAAAATAAATAAATAAATGCAATGTAAATTTCAACCGAATAGAAGTTGTATACTATTATATGAAGTAGTTGCACCAGTTGTATATGTGTTGATTATGTTTGTAATACCATCGCCCTCTACTATGACTGCGCTAATACGCCTTCTCATTCGCCCGGCCACACATGTAAACGAGCGAACACGTCATAGTTACCAGTTCCGGCGCTTGGAGCGCTGGGAAGCTGGCATTAGTCTGCTGGAAGAGATACGCTCAGTGATCATTGCAAGACTGCTGCCGTAATTTGAGCCTCTATTTGCCTTATTTGTCTTGTTTCTTTGGTCGTGAATCGTTTTAATGTTTATGTACATAATATTGTTTACTGCTGTGTGCCTTGATGTAAGATGAAAAGCAGATCGGGAAGACGGATTCGTTTCATGAATTTCATTTCAACGAGTAACAACGTCATAAATCGCTGAATGGTATCTCAAGAAAGATTTTCTCTCTTAATTTCAATTCAAGGTCATATGTTTGCCACACTGAATAAATCCACACTTTCACGCTACGTAGGAGATATAAACTGCGAGACTGGAATAACCCTCTTATTAGTAAAGGAGCACCTTTTAGCAGAAAGTCAGCGCCTAACTGAAGCAGAGAGATTGTGTTTGTTGGTAGTCCATCGAACAGCAGATGTAATATGACAAGAAACTGGACACCTTCTTTGAATAAAAAGACAGTTCGTTCCATGTTGAGCAAGTAAAAACTACTCAAAGATGACTGTCATGCAAGCGAAAGTAGAAATCGAATTGCCCTGGTCAATAACCTTCTCCGTTTTATAATTTCCGCTGTGACTGCAAAATAAACGTTACCAGCAGCATTTTTAAGAGGCTTTTAGGGACAGAGCTACATACTTTAACACTCACAACAATAAAGGAAGTAGAAGCTTGCGGATTTTTCGTGTTGCGCATTGTGAGTGACAATCGTAAGACTAATGTATGCATGATAAGAAGAATGTCTTCTTCAAAACACATTAAACCGAAGATCTGTCATCCTGTTGATAGTCAAATGCCTCTTCTTGCTTTCGACCAATCGCACATTCTGAAGAAGTAGGAAATTATTTACTAAAAAATCTATGTTTGATGGTTTCCAGGATATAATTGGTGATTTTATCAAGAAACAGTATCAGATGCAATCATTTTTCTTACACGCAAAAATATCGAGCCGTCTAAGTTTAAGAAAATGAACGTGCGGTGCGCGAAATATATTTTCGCGACTGAAGTAATAACAGCCCTAGAATATTTAAAAGACCATTCGTATACAGATATACACGACTTTTTAATGGAGGTACCACTGTCAAATACATGTTATCATAAGAAAATGATTCGACATACATGTCAGTAGTACAAATGTAGCAACATTGCATCCGGACAAAGTGCTTGTTTCTTTTGACAAGACCAAGGTGTCCAACAGTGTTAATGGACTTGATTTATAAAAGAGATTAAAACAGCAGGCTGCAGTATCCATCTGATTTGCCAATGTGGATTTTGAGAGTTATTTATGATTTTGTATTGAAAGCACAACCATTTGTTCATAAAAATCCTGTTGCGTCTATGGTGACCATTGCGTGTTGCGTGATTTTCCTCACTTCAGTTGTCCTAAAAACGGACATTCACAATTATTGAGTGAAGTTATTCTTAAATAACCACATAAATACAGGCCATGAAGGCCCTTGGGGGGAGTGGAAGGTAAAGGCTTCCAACATTTTTAACCTCGGCACGTGATGGGGTAGAGTTGATAGCTCTACGCCCGGCCGCCTTTGCCCCCAGGAATTAACCTGGTACTCATTTTTGGTGTAGGGGTGTAGGCTGAGTGAACCTCAGGGCCATATGCACCTCCGGAAGTGGGAATCTCGTTTCTTAAATTTTCACGATTTTCTGACGGGGATTCGAACCCACGTCCTTCCGGGAGAACCGAGCACGCCTTTACCGCCTCGGCCAGGCATCCCCTGTTTACTACCTACGGTTAATATTATTTTGTACGGTTTTTCCGCTTCGGAGGGATACGTTCTTCACTGAATTTCTTTATCAAGGTGTAAGGTGTGATTCAAATGTATTTATTGAGTGATTGGCTAACACTTAACGTGTGCTGTAATGAAGAATCGTGATTCATTGCCAGCGATGCAGCGCTCGGCGGTAAAAATGGGAACTATTCCCATGTCGCTCATATCGCATGTATTGGGAAGGCGTATAAGCGCAGCCATAGTAGAGGGCGAGGGTAATACAGAAGATATTATGAGTATTATGAGTAGGAAATTGTCTTCCACTCTGTTCTTTCAAAATTCAGTGCTTGATAAGAATGTATTTTTGTGTACCATTTGTTACCAAGGTAGGCACCTCTCTTGCATTTAACGTGATTTTGATGTGATTGTTCCTTTCCAATATATATTTTTAAAATAGGAGATACATTAATTATACTCTTATTGGGCCACTATGAAATTTATTTTCTCAGCTGTTTCTTGTTTAGACCTATGTATTTCCCTTACTTCTTTATCCTACTTTTCTTATTTCTTACTTATAGCCTTCCAAAGATATTAAGGAGGAAATATTCATAGAAGAACATACTGATGATCAGCTGTTGCCATACATCAAAGAAGAAACAAAGTACGTACACCACAAATCCTATACAATATGGAATGTATTGTACCTATTCACAGCGGTGTTCAGTAGTGGTTGGCTTATCTCCAAAACTGGCCATTTTCATTGGTTTAATCCTTTCTTTATAAGGTTACATATAAACGCAAATATCTTAAAATTCTACTAGTTAAAACTATCTAAAATATTCAGGAACTTTAAGATCATACTTAATATTCCATCATGTAGTTTTATTGAATATATATCTACAAAAATAATCTCTGGTAAAGCTAGATATTTTTGAAGTGTATTTGTTTACAATACCTTTAAGCAACTATGAAAAATGTGTTCTTTCTTTCACTGTCTCTGCATCATTTGTTCAACATATTCTTATCATCTGAAATGCAGTCTGAATCTGTTGCCTCCAAATATTCTGAGTAAGTTTTCGTACGTTCATACCAACAGTGACACACACAAAAAGCGACGTTTGTAGATTATAAATTAAATCTACAAATTCAAAATTGTTAAGTTTAATGTACATTGTAAACAATATAATTATTTCAAACTAACATAATCACTTTCATTGATCAATATAATGATGGCTGTATTCAATAATGTGATAACTCAAAGAATGTCATTTTTAAATTATTTTGGTAGATTCCTTTTTTAATTGATCATTTCTGTTCTCTTGTGTGTTAAGTCAGATTCCTCCATTTGTAGACACCAAAGCAGATAATGTGTTGTAGAAATGAAACAATGAGGTCAGTTTGCTACATCTTCAATATCATAGTGTTCAAATAAAACTTCTGCATTGTTGTAAGCATAAAAAAATTGTGGTATTGAATTTATGTTCGTTCCAGTGTTGTGGTCACACTTACTGATTCATTTTAGTGTTCATTGTCAGTCAAGTGCTGGTAGTGTGTTGATTGCAAACATACTTACACAATTAGTATAAACTAATAAAATGGACAGCTACAAGTGGAGTTTAAAATTTGCGCAGGTTGCCTAAAAGATTCAGAATTCATCAAGTAAGTGAGTTTATTATCTCATAAAAGTAGTTAAATAGGGGTACATTATTATTTCACGTCTGTGGGTTTAACCTCAAAGTGTCTTACACGTGACCCCCGGGTGGTGCTAAGAAAGCAATAACTGTGGCTGGTGGACCTATCCTTTTAAAGATTTCCCAACAGTGACTGATGTATTTCATGGAAATAGCTCTTCTCGGAGCTACCAGACATGAAAAATTGAACCTTTTAACCGTGTCTTCCAGCTTAACGTAGAAAGCATCAGCAAACTAAAATGTGACTACCTATCCAAAGTTCTCCTGGATAATAATATAGATGTTGTGGCTATACAGGAAACCCATACATCCAATGAAGAATAGTTTCGGAAAAGGGGCCGCATTAACGGTTACACAGCTCTTGGTGCTGCACATTACAGTGCACATGCTATAGCTACTTATGTTCATAATAATATCCAAGATGCCTCACTGCTCTTTCAAAATGAAGACGAAGACTCCCATTGAGTTGCTGTGCGAGTGGATGATGTTACTATTTTTAACATTTATGAACCCCCAAATGCACAGTGGCCAAGTAACATTCTACCTGCGGCTCAACACCCTGCAGTTTATACAAGAATTGGGGCAAAAATCATGGCAACTATTTTTTTCTTGTAGATATGTGAACGGATCACAAACGTGTATGTTTCGTGTGGAAGTTCTGCAGGCATAGTCTGTATGCAGAACAACAGATGGCTCTGTGATAGCTGGTAGTAGCGCAGCGAGTGCTGTGAAATCAGTCAGTTGGCGAGTGTTATGCGAAATGGAAGTATCCCGTGTTGAGCAGCGCGTTTACATGAAAATAGCCGTTCTCCGAGGGAGAAATGCGATGGAATGTCACAGTGAATTAGTGGAAGCTCTTGGGAATAATGCTATACCATACCGTACAGTAGCACGGTGGATAAAAATGTTTCAGTAAGGACGTTTGTCAACCAGTGATGAGCAACGTTCGGGGCGACCTGTCAGTTTGCGGACCGACGTGGCACGTGCCGTAATCGAGCAGCTGCTGGATGAAGACAGACGATGGACGCTACTGGAGTTAGAGAGGACAAGTGACGTCGAGAAACGCACCGTCCTAAATCGTCGCAAAATCGCATCGCGGTGGGTACCGCATTCACTGACGGAAGTTCAAAGGTGGGTGCGCCATGCAATATGCTCCGACCACCTTGCATGCCGGGAACAGAATGGCGATCATTTCTTGTCACGAATAATCGCCATCGATGAATTTTGAACCAGGGCATATGAACCAGAACTGAAACTTCAGTCCGCGGAATGGCGACATGCTGGATCACCAAGGAGGCAGAAGGTCCGTCAGAATCCTTCCCCAGTCAGATTGATGGTTATCGTCGCGTATGACGTCAGGGGTGTCATTGTTTGTCACTTTGTTCCACATGGCAGAACAGTGACCGCACAGTACTACTACAGAGACTTCCTGGTGCCACAGGTACGACGTGGCGTTCGGGAGAAACGTCAGGATCTCGTGGACAGTGCAATAACCCTGCACGTCAATGCAAAACCACATAAAGCAGAGTGTGTAGGGCAGCTACTGTGACGTTGGGGATGGGAAGAATTGGAGCACCCACCGTAATCTCCCGACATTTCGCCCTGTGACTTTGATCTCATTCCAAAAGATTAAAGAACCATTACGTGGTAGACGGTTTGCAACACGAGAGGACATTGCTAATGCTGTGCGCTAACTGGTGACCCGATTCACACATGTGCGGCAAATGCTGAGGTAGATGGTATTCAGCGCCTCCCACATCGTTGGCAGTGTGTGGTGTCTGAAGCAGGGGACTACTTTGAGGGCCTTCATGCCCAGGTTTGTCATGTCAACTTTATATATACTGTGTTGTCATTCTGTTGCACCGGGAAGGCCATATTGCCCTGTATACTACAGGAATACATTAGGGTGTTACGGTATTTAAGTGATATTCATTGTCCACACATGTAGTTAACACCTTGTCCTTTCGTCTGTATATGTCACATTTCCCAACCGGACTGGTATCTTCAGGAAAAATATTGTTGCCATGACTTTGTCCCACAACCCTCGTATAGGCGACTTCAACAGCCATCACCAACTATGGAAGTACTCGAATTACAATGAATGGGGAACGAAACTCGTAGAATGGACAGAAATGAACAATCTCCATCTGATTTTTTACCCAAAAGATCTTGGTACTTTCCAATCAGCTGCATGGAATAGGGATTCCAATCCTGACCTGTTTTGTTAGCTGCAATGAGGGAGTACAGTCCTTACATACCAGTCGTAAAGTGTTAAGACATTTTCCCTACAGTCAACATCGGCCCATTATAGTGGATATTGGCATCAAAATTCCTGTTGTACGGTCA
The DNA here is from genome assembly GCF_040414725.1 of Anabrus simplex. Taxonomy (NCBI): domain Eukaryota; kingdom Metazoa; phylum Arthropoda; class Insecta; order Orthoptera; family Tettigoniidae; genus Anabrus; species Anabrus simplex. The sequence continues at coordinate 10,374,223 of NC_090278.1, read as the reverse complement.
ATACCACATGCTCGGTGGAACTTCAGGAAAGTAAATTGGTCAACATTCACCACTGAACTGGATAAATGCGTTCGGTGGATTGCTCCCAAGCACAAAAATTACAAGCGTTTCATAGGTACAGTTATAATGGCGACTAAGAAGACTATGCCTAGAGGCTATAGAAAAGAATACATCCCTGTTTGGAACGTTGAGACTGATGCCCTCTATAATGAATATCTGCAGAGTGGTGATGAAGGCATAGCAGATGAACTTCTTTCCAGCACGGATACTACCCGGAGAGAACGGTGGATTGAAACAGTGGAGAATATCCACCTAACTCATTCCAGTAGAAGAGCTGGGGGCACCTCAGAAAACTTGGAGGAAGCACACCTTTGGTGAAGCAACAGCCTGGAGGTACTTCGGATGAAGTAGCATCTCACATCGTCACAACTTCCCGAACTCCATCAGATAAGAAACATACCAAATACAAACGGCGCCATCTCCAAACTGAACTCAAGAACACCACCCACATCAAGGTATTCACAACCGCTTAGAATGCAAGACATCAATGCGGCTCTCAAAGACTTTAAACCAAATAAAGCTCCAGGTTTCGATAGCATTCATCAAGAATTTCTCATTCATTGAGAGAAGAATGCAAGAAGTTGGCTGGCAAGATTTTATACCGCCCTTCTGCAGAACGGACAACTCCCGACAGAATTCAAATAAACGAAAGTGATTTCCATCTTGAAACCAGGTAACCCTGCCAATGACCCGAGCAATTATAGACCAGTTGCCCTTTTTAGTTCTTATAAGCTTTTTGAGAGGCTAATCTACAACGGAATCAGCGGAAATATTTTTCATCATATTCCAGTTGATCAAGCCGGATTCAGGCCCAATCGCAGCTGCTGCGATCAAGTGCTTTCACAGACATCCCACATTGAAGCAGGTTTCCAGAAACAACTCAAGACCTCAGCTGCATTCACTGATCTTACAGCAGCATTTGACACAGTCTGGAGGGAATGATTAATTCACAAGCTTCTCCGAACTTTACCCTGTAGGACCATCGTGCAGGTTATAAGTAATATGCCCAATGACAGAAGGTTTCGAGTGTGCATGGGAAACAGTATGAGTTGAGAAGGAAGCTAAAAATGGATTACGTCAAGGATCGGTACTGTCCCCCCTACTGTTCAGTTTGTATATCTCCGACCTCCCAGAAACATCATTAAGAAAATTCTGTTTTGCTGATGATATAACACTAGCCACTCATCGTCGAGACCTTAGTATGACAGAAGAAGTGCTACAAAGAGACCTAATTTCACTTAAAACGTACTTCAAGAAATGACAACTGAATCCTAACCCTAACAAAACAGAAGTGTCACGTTTTCACCTGAATAATCGCCAAGCTGGCATTAAGCTTCACATACGTTTTTGTCATCGTGAACTTTGGCACAGCTGGTATCCCAAGTATTTTGGCATTACAGTTGATCGCACACTATCTTACAAACAACATCTTATGAATCTGTCCGAAAAGATCAAAACACGTAATATTATCCTTCAGATATTGTGTGGCTCAAGTTGGGGTTCATCAGCAAAGACTGTATGATCTGCTTTGGGACTGGTTTTCTCGTGTGCTGAGTACTGTGCACCAGTTTGGCTGATAGCCCATATACAAGACTCATTTGTACTCAACTGAATGCTAGCATGCAGTTAATATCTGGTGCCACGCAGTCCACACCTCTCTATTGGCTCACAATTCTGTCCGGTATAATGCTCCTGATTTTAAGAAGATTACATGCTCTCATTCGAGAGTTAAAAAAGATAGAAATGAACCCTCAACTGCCTGTTTTGGATAATATTCCTGTTCTCAAGATGACGAGGCTCAACATCCATCTTTGCGTGATGCTGTCACATTGGCTGATGGGAATTTTCACCCTTTAGAAGAATGGAGAAGTCGCTGGAAAGTTGCCATCGACAGTTCCCTACACAGCATCGTATCTGGTGAACATCTTCCTATTGGACATCATCTACCGCGTAACATTTGGACCACTCTGAATCGGGTGAGAACAAATTATGGACGATGCAGGGATGCCCTTCATAAGTGGAAATATATCTCCTCACCAGAGTGCGACTGTGGTGCATCTCGGCAGACGATCCCCCATATTGTAAGTGAATGTACACGATGTTCCTAGACAGGTAGCCCCAGTGAATTTTTGGAACCAACAAAGGAAGTCAAACAGTGGATCACCCAGGTGGATATTCTGCCATGAAACCTGTTTTTATCTATGCTTATTTGTAAATATCATATACTTGTATATGTGTATCTAACTTGTTGCCATACACAAAACACAACAACAGCAATAATAATAGGTAAATAATATAATGATATAATATGCAATAGTGTTTTTTGAACTGCAGTTGTGCCATTGCTAATTAATTTTTTGCTGTCACACCTTTGTTGGTTACTGTGTGAAATGATCTTTGATAATCGTTGGGAAATGATTGTATAGTCTCGGATTGGTGCTCTTAGCCTAAGGTTTGACTTCAAACCAGATTAGTGATGGAAACTAAGAATTCTGAAAGGTTTATTTGATTTTATGGGTGGTTAGTGTCTACTCGGCTGTTATGCGACGCATTGACTTGTTCCTACTATACATTCCCAACTAAAGGCAAGACATATTCATTTCAGTCCTCAGAACTGCCCATTACCAGCTTACGCTCTCTCATTAGTCAGACTAGAACATTTCACACATCTGAAGATCGCCCTCAAATTGTGCTGTTTCTTTGCTATTGTGTAAAAGGACACAGTAGGCTACGTTGGAGAACAATCTTGCATTGTGAACACCAATAAAAATTATGCTTATGAATACTTTTCACGCACAAAATGCATATTTCTGTTATTTGATGTAGTCTGAATGAGCTTTCTACTTCCTAAACATATCATGTGCAAAGGCACTCTCGGACCAGCAAAGCGACATGCATTTTGTGTCTTCTTTTTCCTTGGTATATAGGGCAGAAGACAGTCCATTGTATATCATAGATTTTAGATGCTTCTGAAGGATTCAGTCGACCGGATCTTATCTACTGCTTCCCACCTTGTTTTATATCTCACTTCAGGCGCTATCGTATGCTGACTCTCATTTCAACAGTCTACAAATATCATGCAGCAACTTAAATGACTTCTTTTAAAATGTCTATAATATTTGCCATGCCAGTTTGGTACTGAATTACATAAGAACAGGTTTTAAGATTCATAAAATTTCCTAATTGCTGACTTGTGGAAATACACGTATTTCTGAGCTTACCACTTAGGGATGAGATTACCTTCCATTTGTGGAGAGACACGTCGTCCTGAGCTAAATAATTATTGATGAGGCTAACTTTCGTTTGTGTAGAGACACATGGTCCTGAACTAACCACTTAGTGAAGCGGTTTCCTTCCAGCTTTAGAGTGTCTAGTGTCCCATGGCCCTGAGATGACCACTTTGTGTCACTATTCCATAGTCTTCATATTTGTAGACGTGATCGGAGTGAAAATAACAAACTGATTGTTATGATCGTCTGCTATCTATGACGGATGTATGCAGAAATATAAATTGCAAAATTCCATTCAGGCTAGAATACGCTGACGGACTCCCCTCTTGTTGGTACTCATAGAATTTCACTGGATATTCAAACTGTCCCTCATATTTAACACAGATAATCCTGAATTTTTTATTTTGTTCAGTTATATATTTTTCTTTATAATGCATATATAGGAGTCACTTAAAACACGAAATACAGAAGCGTTCTGCCATTCAAACACTATTTTGTGAAAATAAGTCTTTATAGATATCGGACATAGGATGCAGGGGAGAGATTTTGAACCTTGAACATATTAAGCTGAATGATAGGATGTGTAAAATATCCATTGCATCCCATTTTTATAACAGAATATTCATCAATCTGCTTCTTGTTATTCTGCTTGTTTAGTGTTAGGCTGCCTGGTGGCAGGGTCAGGTGTTGTTATTCATTGTCTCCAGTTAATTTGGTCTCGCTGCATGTCTGCATGTAGTCTCACAACTTTCAGGCCGCTGCGCGCTTTATATGTCCTTTGCTGTCTTGTTCGTCCCTAGCGCCTCTTTTCACCGACTTTCTGTGTATACGCTGACTTTCCCAATATATCGTCCTCTGTACGCAACACATGCCCAGACCAGCGCACTCGCCTTTCCCCAATTTTCTTCTGGATCGGTGCAATGCCAAAACGTTTTCTAATAACATAATTTGAAATGTGATCTAGTGTAGTTACGCCAGACTTCCACCTAAGTATCTTCGTATCCTTGATGCATATATGGCGTTCTACCTACTCTTTAGCTGGCCAGCATTCGTTGCCGTAGAAAACGACAGGACAGATATCAGTTCGGTAGATCTTAGATTTCAGATGGTCCTTCATCCGACTGTCGTTAGGATGACATTTATTAATCTCAACTTCAGCCACACTTTGTATATCCTTAAGTTGACTTCATCAGCAAGTCGGCCATCATCAGAGATTGTGGAGCCAATATACTTAAATTTCCCTACTCGTGCTGTATATTCAACGTCAACATGCATGGTTCCAACTGCTCGACGATGTAATGCAATGTATTGTGTCTTGTTATTGTTGAGGCGCGGGGCTTATTGCGCCAGTCTTCTGTTCGACGCGGAGGTCGTCTTCTGTTCGACGCGGAGGTCAAGCTTATTCTCTTCAACCAAAATGATATAATTTGCTTAGACAAGTGTCCATGGTATTGGAGTATGCAGGTTTGATGTAATGGTGTCCATCACAAGAATGAATAGCAGTGGTGATACGGCAGGGCCTTGGTGGACTCCTACTGTTATGCGGAAGTCATCAGACACTCCTGCGGCTGCTTAAACATAACTCCTTTGTTCTTTGTTGAACAGTTATACCCTCTCAACAAGGTGCTCTGGAATGCAATGTTCTTGTAGTGTTGACTGATTAGGTTGTGAGGTACCCGATGGAAGGATTTCTCAGGATCCAGAAATTCGTGATGTAGCCTGTTATACTTTTCACAGTGTCTCTCAAATAACAGCCCTGCAGTGTGGGTTTCTCTTATTGCGCCATAATCTTACACAAATCCTGCTTGGATTTTTGCATGTTTGGCTAAATATCTAATTCTTTTTTCGAATATTTGTTCTAAATCTGTCATTGCGTGGCTCAGAAGTATGATGGGCGATAAATGAAAAAAACCGCAGAGCTTCTTTTATTTTTGAATGGATACTCCGTCGCCAGTCTGTTTTTGACCTTCTTTGATGATCTGGTTGAAAAGCTTGCTTTAACCACACTGTTGCATCCCCCGATTGAGAGAAACAAATCTCTGCCGGAAGATAATCAGCACAGATGGCTTTCCCTGGTTTCATTTCCTTCAGCATACCCTGGACATTGGTGACGTCATTTTCCTACATTGGACCATCAACAGTGGAGGTGATTAGGATTGGTAGATACGGAAATTCCATGATTGAAATTTTGTCAAAATAGTTGCGCCAATGTACTCGCGCTTCCCTAGTCGAGTAGCAAATCGTCTGTTTCCTCATCGAAGCCGTAAAAATGTTGGACTTCTTCCGTTTTGCGATGCCTCGATTGGACTAGCCGTTAAATATTCCGCTCGTTTTTGCGCATGTCAGGTTTCACATACAGACCTGCCTACCGGTTTGCTTTTGTTACAGCAACTACCTCGTTCACATTACTAGTGGCTGCTTTGTACGCATTCTAACGAGCAAGAAACTCGTGGTACAGCTGTTCCTTCAACCGTACCGCATACTTAACATCTTCATTCCTTAGCTATATGTCGTGATTAATCCCTCGTTGTCGTCGCCCTGACTTTATTTGTCAAAGAATAGAGCGTGCGGCATCGTTCAGTTTAGTCCTGCTCACTTCAGTTGTGGTGATTTGTGGCTCTGTAGCATTTGCAAACACGTTAGTTTCCTCCATCAGGGGTCACCATTAGGTCCCAATTGGTCCATTTCCTGCGAAGTATTGTGCTCTTGGTGACTTTATCCGCAGCATCCAGATGACTGGTCGATGTTGCATCGCAACGATTTAATAAGGGACAACTGTTGTCTCTAGAACACCTTTCTCTCACAAGGATGCAGTCAATGTCAGTTGGATGGGAGCCACTGTAGTACTGAGTAGATGAATATCACTCTTTTTGAACCGTGTGTTCGCGATGATCAGTTTCTGCATAATCGCGAATTTGGCCATCGTCGTTCTTCTTTCCATATTCTCGAACGCCATGGACAGTTTGTTCCTCTTTCATTCGTCCGACACATCCATTCAGATCATCGGCAGCGATGAGGTAGTCAGCGGTCTTCCTGTCAGGCAGTGCCCAGAACGCATCTTTGGTTTCCGTGCGCACGCCAGTTTGTGGAGCGTTGCACTCAATACATTATAATTTCCTTCTCTCCCCAATGCGAACGAGTTACATCAAGCGTTTTTCATACTTTTGCACCTCTCAGGCTGAACCGTCAAATTTTGATGATATGACAATATCAACACCATGAGCTGTTCTTCGGCTTCCGTTGTACATCACTTAGTAACCGCACCCCTTTTCCCATGACTTTTCTCCACTCCGGCTTGTGTTGAAGCATTTTAGAGTTTATGAGAGCAGGTCGTTACGTCGCTCCGGACATGGGGAACAGTAGCCTTTTGTAGCCGCTCCTCTAGAGAAGAAACGCTACGCTCTTTTCTGCATTAACTTCCAGAAAGGTAGATTACCTCTTCTGCTAAATGCTCCGTACGGAACGTCTTCATCTCCGCCAAAATTGCCATTAAAGACTTTGTACGTGTTAGGAGCGCGATAGCTAGTATATTGCTCAAGTTCGTCGGCAGGCCAGTGGGGAACCAGTATCCGTCACCTGGGACACGCCGCGTGTTACAGCAAAGTGGCTGGTTCGTGACGAATGTTCATCAATGCAAAACGAAACACCATTTTACTGAAAAACTAATTGTGAAGCTGATAATTCACTTGTCACAAGAATCACGTAAAGAAGAAAGGTTACAGACTTTTGCACCTTTTGCTTGGCGTGATATGCCATAAAACGTATGGCATATAATTCAGTGTCTAGTGGTGTCAACATCAATATATTGTGAGATGATCAAGAGGTCTAGTCTGTCATATGGAATCAGTGTCCCCTTTTATTTGTCCAATTATTTTCTCCTAAGTGTGCAGCAAGAACACGTGGTCGAGCCTCCCATTACTTTGCTTGTGAGCAAGTCATGCATTCGACTGGACCATGTGAATTCAGTGCATAGAGCATGAATTGGGAAGTACCAGTTCATATTACCATATATTTTGGCCTGCGTTATCGACTTTTCCAACGTGCCAGCTGTAAGCGGATCTCACTTTTAACCAAGAAATTTGTATTTCTCGCCCTTCTTTCCTAGAATATGTAGAACCACTCTGCGTTCGGGAGACAGGCACATAATTGGAGGCTATCCAACTATGTTATTAATCCACTAAAAATAATCGCGTTGACCGTGATCTTTTGAAATAAATAGAATCTCATTCCTTCCTTTACATAGCAGCAATATCCAGTACGATGCAGTTCAACGTCTTGTCATCTCGGATTTTGGCTCAAGCCTTGATTTTCGTGCTCCTTCTAGCCGTGTTGTTGTTCTTCTAAGAATACTCAAGGGCATGAGAGGTTGCGTTTGGTTTCAAATTCACCATATCAGAACATTGTAAAGAAAACATTACTACCAAAGCCATATTCTTTGTCGCCTTCATAATTTCTATGGCAGCAGTGTCTGGATGAGAAAGGACAGTATCAGTGTTAGCGAGAGAGCCGTCGTATACTTGTTATATTTCAGGTTTTCGAGGATTTCATCAGGATTAATGCTGCATACGGCTTGTGTTAGAGACAGCAATTAAGACGTAGACTGACATAATACACGTTAGTAAGTATGAACGTCCTTGTATAAACCTACGCTAATATGCTTGTTAGCTCTGTTTGATTGCGCATCGAAGCTGCATATTTAGGAATATCCACACAGTGACGTATTAGAATGCTACACTGACATGATTACAATGTACAAATAACATATATATATATTTGTGTGACAAAATAACATCCATAAAAGATTAGCAATGGTTCAGCAGATCTTGCTGGCTGTCGGCAAACAATGTTCTCGACTTTATTAATATCTACAACACTGACATTCCCTCGAACCACCTCAACAACAAGGTCTTTTACAAAAATTATTACTTGCCTGCCACAAAGCGCAGAGTAGTTGAACAAGATCAAAACTCCAAAGCATATGCCGTCCTTTATGTAGGAAAGCAGTCATATACGGATTTCAGTTGGTAAATGTGTGCCGGATGAAAGAGCATGTATTTCTCCTTGTAGGCTGGACCACTTCTCATGCAGTCTTTAACTGAGGTTGTCTATTAATTCGTACATTCCTAAATCGTGACGAGTTTTTTGCGCGTCATAACGTGATTCGGGAGAAAAGACGCAGCACATCCTCGTAACAAGTGAGAAGTGTTGAAATTTAAGTCTACACTCTGAATTTGACCTCAGATGATGTTTACTCTCGGGAATGTGATGTTGATGAGTAACGAGCTCTCTGCACGTGATATCAGTATTTGGAATGTCCAGTAGAAATTCCTTTGTGTGAGAGTCAGTGGAGTTGGTTGTTGAAATATTGGTCACGTGGTTTTAATTTGTCACTGTAGATCGCGACCCGAGGTGAGCAATAGAGATCGTCAACCTCTGGATGGCGGAGCAACTTGTTTTAGGTGCAGGGTGTGCGCTAAAATCCTGGCTCGGAAGTTGGGCCTCTTGCGACATCTGAAGAGACACAAAGATGACCGTCTCTTCAAGTGCGATCACTGCGGAAAGCTCTTCGGCAGCGGGAGCAGTTTGTCGGAACACCACAGTATCCACCCGCTCTTAGTGTGCGGATTTTGTGATAAATGCTTTACAAAAAGGAACATGTTGACAGAGCACACGCGATTCCATACAGGTGTGATTATAAGCGGATGCTCAGTATGTCAAAAAGTGTTAAGGAAAAGTTCAGAACTTATACGGACTCAGACAGACTTTAAGTCACACTGCTGCGATATTTGTGGCAGCTCCTTCAGAACGATAGCCCACCAAGCTATTCAAATGCGGTCGCACACGGGCGAGATTCCATACTGGTGCAACGTCTGTGGGAGATCCTTTAGCCAGAAAGACCATCTAAAAGTACACGTGCATGCTCACACAGGGGTAATGCATTACAAGTGCGATGTCTGTTGCAAATCATTCAACCACAAAGGCGACTTAACAGCTCACGTGCGGTCGCACACAGGCGAGAAGCCTTTCTGTTGCAGTATTTGTGGCAAATTCTTTACCATGAAAGCTAACCTTGTAGTGCACATACGGACTCACACAGTCGATAAACCGTTCTGCTGCAATGTATGTGGTAAATCATTCATCCAGAAACATGGTCTATTGTATCACATGGTGGCGCACACAGGCGACAAGCCATACTGTTGCACTGTTTGTGGCAAATCCTTCATCACCAAAGCATATCATACTATTCACATGCGTTCTCACACGGGCGAGAAGCCGTACTGTTGCAATGTCTGTGGTAGATCTTTCAGCAGTAAATCCCGACGAACAAGTCACGTGCGGACTCACACTGACCAGAAACCATTCTGTTGCAGCGTCTGTAAGAAGTCCTACAGCCAGAAAGTATATCTAACAGATCACATGCGAACTCACACAGGCGACAAGCCATTCTGCTGCAATATCTGTGGCAAATCATTCTTCCAGAGACGCCATCTAGTATATCACTTACGGTCTCACACAGGCTAGAAGGCATGCTTTGCTGTGTCTGTGCAAATCCTTAAGCACGAAAGCCAACCATACTATTCACATGCGTTCTCACACGGCGAGAAGCCATTCTGATGCAGTGTCATTGGCAAATCACTGACATTAAATCGGTCCAAGCAAGGCGCATGCTGACACACACAGACGATAAAAGATATTGTTGCAACGTCTGTGGAAATGCCTTCAACCTGAAGTCCATCTTACTGGTCACAGGCGTTAAGCCACAGTATCGCAATGTCTGTGGCAAATCCTTTATCCAGAAACGTGACTTCGCAATTCACGAGCGGAAAAACTCAGGTGAAAAGCCATTCTGCTGCAGTATCTGTGGCAAATTCTTCAGCATCAAAGCCTACCAGGTTGTTCACATGTTGACTCACACAGGCGAGAGGGCTTGTGCTGCAATGTCCGTGGCGAGTTATTCAGCAGGAGAACTCACTTAGCACGTCACATGCGGACCCATACGGTTGAAGGACGCACTGGTGCAATGTCTGAGAAAAATCATTCTTCCCGTAAGGCATGCTTAATAACACGGGCGATAAGCTTTACTACTGCAATATCTGTTGTCAATCACTCATCCAGAGAAGTGAGCTACCAGTTTACAAGCGGACTCACACAGCCGAGAAGCTATACTGCTGTAATGTCTGTGGCAAATATTCAGCCAGGAGTAATTCTAACAGTTCAGAACAGAACACATACGAGTGCTTAATAGTACGATAAAATGTTCAGAGAATCATGTAACAACCAGGCACATGTGAACCACACCGGAGACTTGCCGCACTGCTCCGTGTTTTGTGGCAAATCGTTGTCACGCAGCACCACGCTGTCGGTGCACACCGCCGAGTCGGCGAACAAGCGTTACGTCACGCCATGATGAAGCTGCACGTGATTTAATAAAAATCTTATTTTGCTTTACGTCCCACTAACTACTGCACGAGAGTTCGGAATTCCTCAGGACCTTGTCCAATTCTGGATATGTAGCCAGGCACATGCGATCGCCCACAGCAGAGAAATAATTTCCTCAGCCAGAACAGCACCTTTTCTGTACACCGGTGAGCGGTCAAATCCTTTGTGCCATTTTCTCTGAGAGAGTATCTTCAGGTAACATAATGCCAGATCCGTGTGCGAAATGGGCAAAGGACATTTCATGAATTATCTCCCAACCAATCGCAGATATATGCGACCGCTTGTTCTCAGCCATGGACGACCCCTTTCTGTATTCGGACTATAGTAGAAGCGTGCTCATTAACACTCATTGGGGAGCCGTCAAGGTGCCAGGATAAGAAGTAATCCGGATGAGCACAGAATCATACGGCAAAGACAAGTGGTCAAAGACCTGAAGCGCAGGAAAGAAATATTCATATGTTTGAATAAACAATTCAAGGGAATAAACAAGTTCCGTATCAAGTCATAACCGGGTATGCAATTGTAGAAATTATAGCTGAAGTCTGAGCATACCTGTGCTCCCCTTCCTACATGTCGTTTGTTCCTTTAATTATGAGTAGACCAGTGGCTCAAAACTGTACATGCTCCCTCGGCACTTGAACGATATTGTGTCTGTCAACCGGTTCTGAATGTAAATTGAAAGTTCAATTTAAGTGCCCGTAGCTATTCATGAAGATCAAGTAGTTCTCGAGGGGGCGTCTTTAAGTAAGGACTCGTATGTCGACAGCTGCAATATACTCGCTCTTAAGTTTCTCCATTTTTCTTTACCTGGTGGCAAAGAATTGGCCTCGCGCTTTTCTCTAATGAAGCCACGAGAAAGTCACAAAAAATCTCTGATATCTCACCGTTGCTTGTGTTGAAGGGACATACTGAGTAATGGACCCTTTTCCTCATGTCGAACTGATGTTTGCCTGTTTCAGGTCTTCAGCATGAATAGTTAACTCTTGCGTCTCAGCAGGTGTTAATGGCTCTTCGTCACTTCCATTGGGTATCAAGGACAGCCTACATACATTAAAAGCTTACGTAATCTGACTATATTCATTTATTCAAAAAAATGAATATGATGGCGCGTGTGTTTACAAATACGGCCATAAACAGTGGCCTGTGGTCAGTGATATTAATATAACACTGCGGCTGGACAATTTCAGGTTGAGATTAATATTCACCACAAAAGAAAGCCTGAAGGGCTATTTACAGAAAACCACTTTGTGGGTAAGTACAAAAGAACAACATGAGACTCAACCTGTTCGGCTCCATAAACAACTGTGCTTTATGCTTCCGATTTCTTGATCGTCTAAATATCGGGAAGTGATCTCCGGACCTTTTCAATTTAGGCTGTCGGCTGACTGACCATCTGCATAGGACGAGACACCTGGACCCTCAATTGGACCTGAGTAACCTCGAATTTACATCACTGAGCTATCATGGTCACCCACAATATTAATGTCTAAGGTTCAGGAAACGTGCCTGATGACCATAGTGACCTCTCATTGAAGTTAATTGAGCGTGCCTGATGACAAATATAGCCCTCCAAAGCAAGAGGACTTCAAGTGCCAGTGAATTAATAGCGTAAAATTACACAACAAAAATAGTGTTATTTGTATTATTTGAATGAATTTTCATGAGTCAAAAGAACTGGTTGAAGTTGGTGATTGGAATAAACTAATGAAACCTGTGAAAAGAAATCCTGTTATCATTTAGTTAAAACGTTCAGTTAAACCCCAAAATAAACTCGACTCATGGATGACCCTTATATATTATAGGTCACGGAGTTCAACTGCATCCACTTATAAAGTCCTACTAAAATATAAACACACAAAATATTGCAACTCCTTTATGAAATACATGCCCACAAATCATAGGTAGCCCAAGGACTAATGGCAGATTGCTACTACATCTTATGGAATACCATGTGGTACCAGCTCTTAGCGTCAAACTGGGATACTCACCTGTCATCTAGGAACAGTTGGCTAATTACATAATTTGACGGTCCTAGCATGACTATCCTACTTTCCACTGGAGGACACGCCATCGGTGCACTACGAACATAATAAGAATTGGAAATCCTAAATATCTAAGGACATCCTTCCGACACCAGAATAATAATTTAAATGGTCAGTGGCAATACGAACTATGTGTTAAGGGAACACCGAAAATAGAACACATAGTCAAATGTTCGGGAATGTTACTGAGAATCCACTCTTATCATTCGCCTATGCAATAGGATTGAAATTCAAATAACTCCCCACTTATTTCAACATCAATAATGTTGCAACATGCCCTTCTATTTCCGAACAGGGTCTCCTCATATAAGTGTGAACACCCATTATCTCGTTAAACAGTTTTATACCTGACGCTCTCCACTGTTCTACAAGTGAGCAAACAAATCTCGCCACGGATGGCCTTTTACTACAGCACAAATCTTCGTCCGAATCCTTGTATTATCTGACAATTTATCGGTCAACATTATCGCCATCACGAATGAACTCAAGTCTAGTGGGATCTGTGGAATATGATATGAGTGTCACTGGTATTAATGGAGTTATTAGGTGAACAAGGATCCCTCTGGATATAGGATCCTATTCAATGTTCTAACCATGGACCTTACCGTTTTTCAAAACGTTCTGTCCTGACGATTTTCCCTCTGGCATTTTTACAAAGAAACCTCGGCATTATCTACACTATTACCTCTGGAGTATCCATTAGGAACATATCTCACTAACTGAGTCGCATGGTTTCATGACTGCATGGATATATAGAACATATCTACCACCGACAGTTATGGACAGTTACGAAGTTTCTCACTTAACTTGGAAATACAATACTCCAGACGCATGACACTGACTTCATCATCGACCCAAACCACATTAGACCGAACCCTGTGCTATCACCACCTGACAAATGTATCGCAGACTGACTTTCACAAAACCAAGCATATCACACGCGTAGTAACTATTACTCACTCCATTGATTATTATTATTTCAAAGTTTTGTGCCAAAATCTGGAGCGCGATTGTACTTATTTTGCAGGTGAGTGTGCTTTCTTCTCTTCCCAGATTCTCTTCTTCCCTCGCTGTGTTTTTCATCCGTTCTTCCGTCCATGCAGGGGTGTTCTCATCTTGGATTTTTAGCAAAATTATGTTTGTTCATCAACGTTCTAAAGCTAGCCCTGTCCCAAACAGTTTCACCTGGTATACTGATTTCTTGAAGTTCATTTTTCAATTTCGATTTTCCAGTTATTCTTGACTTTTAGTGAGGAGGCATTATTAAATATATTTTTAGTGAATCTTTCGTCATCCATTCTTTGAATAGAGCCATCAAATTTCAATCGCATTTTTCCAATTTTGTCTGATATTTCCTTAGTGTGTTGATATAATTCCAGAGACCTCCTATTCATCCAAACTCCATATATGCATACTGGGTGAAAGATTTCCCTGAGGACTTCACTTTCTTCTTTTTTGATAATTTTGTATAGTGATCTTTCTCCAATGATGAAGTTTTCTGACGTGTGTAATGCTTCGGGCTTAATTGCGGTGTTATAATGTTTTAATTTGGCGTTCCGGGATATTGAGTTTTTGTCATACCTTTTCCATGTGATTCTATTGCCTACTTGTAATATAGAAACCTCTCTCTGTTTGTCTTATCATTTAATGCAGATGGTTGGATGATTTCTCCTTGTATTTGAAATTATTTACCTGAGTAATTTTGCCAAACTGAGTTACCAGATTTTGTTTGTGTAAGTATCGAGTACATCCTTCCATATATCGGATTTTCTTATATGAGATTTGGATTCGTATTAGATGCACTTGCATGAAGTTTTTCCAGGAACTGAATTCATTCTTGCCTATTGTTGGATGGAATACAATAACTAGACCATCGTGAAAGCCAAATATTTAATAAGAATTTTATGATTAACTACCTTGCCAGAAAATGTCTTGAGGCAACCTTTAATGCGAAATACCTTAGTTATACTGCTTAGATAGATTAAAACCGAACTCTACTAGCGTGATGGCATCAGTTATTACTGTTATTGTTATTAGGACGAGATAATTATTGTAAATATTAATTGTTTTAGCGATGTAGCCGTACGCCGAATAAATAATAATTATTGGTATTTATAAATTACAAGTTGACCAAAACTTTCCAATTTGCATACATAACTGATTCTACGTATGTGGACGTGAAATCTTGCAAATTAACGTACTTAAAATTCCTTTAAACTTAACTACTTTACTGCAAACATTTTCCCCATTACGTCTGAACAAATTCTATGAGAATTGCACTAAATATAACTTCCCATCCTGAAGAAGAATATGACAGAATTTCTGTTAAAAAGTGACACTTCTAACAGACGCAAGCATCGTAAATTTCTCCTCGTTTCTTCTCAGCATAAAATTGATAGTTTAAACTGTGATAAATTTCCACTAAAATAATACAAGGTCATATCTGCCCTACGCATGGCAAAATACACCGGACTACGTTGTAGAAGTTACTGGAATGCACAGACCTTATTTAACTCTTATAAGTTCCCATTTTCTGCTCTTCGTCGTCCTCTGCATGTATGGGTTTACTTGTTTATTTTACGCATGTTTGCATAATAGTATTTTTCATTTTGATTATTTTATTTCTAATATTGACTTAATTCTAAGAATCTGAAAGACAACGTAGAATATACACACTCACAATTTTCTCCATACGCTAATAATATGCATTCAGGAAACTCAACGAAATTAGAATCTTCGATGTCCAAAAATCTATAGCATGCGTTTAATGGTTGGACACACTCAGTGCTATCCAACGTCCAGAATCTCTCCCGTGATGACATTGAAACTCTTACCGGTACAGTAGGGATCAATTAATTAGCCACCAGGTACTGTATTTAGATTTGTGGAGCCTTCCAGCGTCATTATGTGTCATTTGTGGCTGGTGATTTCAACAGTACCGGGCGAGTTGGCCGTGCGCGTAGAGGCGCGCGGCTGTGAGCTTGCATCCGGGAGATAGTAGGTTCGAATCCCACTATCGGCAGCCCTGAAGATGGTTTTCCGTGGTTTCCCATTTTCACACCAGGCAAATGCTGGGGCTGTACCTTAATTAAGGCCACGGCCGCTTCCTTCCAACTCCTAGGCCTTTCCTATCCCATCGTCGCCATAAGACCTATCTGTGTCGGTGCGACGTAAAGCCCTTAGCAAAAAAAAAAAAAGATTTCAACAGTCATAATGCAACATGGGGCTACCCAGGTACCGTAAGAAGCGGAGAGGATGGGGTAGAATGGGAAAATTCGTGTGATCTAATTCTAGAGTATGATAACAAACTTCCAGCATTATTCACGTGTGCCAGATGGAGGCCTGAATATAATCCAGATTCGAAAGTTGATCAGAAAATAAGTTGCACTTCCCAGTTATGGCCATTTAATACACCACCTATACAACAGCAACACGACTATAAGGACATACACTGCTACGTCACTTTTCCACATAGTTTCCAAGAGACTCCAAATATTTCTGCGAACGCACAACCAACTTGTCGATGCCAGATGCATGGAAATTTCCTCCAGCGTTCTGCAACCACAGCGGCCTTCACCTCCTCATCGGTCTGGAAACGTCGACCACCGAGCTCCGTTTTGAGCTCACCGAACAGATGGAAGTCATCTGGCGTTAGGTCGGGACTGTAGGGTGGATGTTGCCGGACCTCCCACTTGAAACGCTGCAGCAGTCCTCTCGTTTGGCGGGCCTTGTGAGGTGTTGCGTTATCGTGCAACAAAAGTCACACCGGCGCTCAATTTCCCCAGGCGCTTCTCTTTAATCGCTTTACGCATCTGGTGCAACGTTTGACAATATGACGCCGCGTTGATCGTCGTTCCTTTCGGCATGAATTCCACGTGCAGCAAACCCTCCATGTCAAAGAACACTGTCGCCCTAACCTTACCGGCTGAAGGTTGAACCTTGGCCTTCTTTCGTTGTGGTGATGAGGGGTGCACCCATTCCATTGATGTTCTCTTCGTTTCGGGGGTGAAGTGGTGGACCCACGTTTCGTCGCCTGTGACGATTCGCCGCAGAAACCCGTTGCCGTCTGCGGTATAGCGCTGCAAAAATGCCAGGGAGGATTGGAAACGGTGTCCCGTGTGCTCATCGGTGAGAAGACGTGGGACCCATCTTTGACACAGCTTACGAAATCCAAGATCCTCATGAACAATGGCGAACACACTGCCATACATGTTCATCTGCGTCGCGATTTCTCTCAGTTTAATGCGCCGGTTCTGTCTAATGATCGCAGTCACACTGTTGACCTTTGCACGGGTCCTGAACGTTGCGGGCCTGGCTTCGCGATGGTTGTCCGTGATATCTGTGCGTCCGGCTTCGAATTGCTGACACCACTTTACGATACCTTGCCCGGAAATTGCCCACTCCCCATACATAGCACTAATTTCACTATTAAAATCCCTGCAATTCTTCCTTTTGGCCCATAGGAATCGGATGTCGCACGCACCACATATTTGGAGTTAATGTCCAGTTGACGCGCCATTGCATTTGGCCGCTGTTCACACAATACTAGACGAGACACCACAGCGACTTGCCTAACAGACGTCTGTGCAGTGTCTGCCCTTTCTCCGCTGTGCCCACGTTTGCGAGACACAGAGCGCTGCTGCGCCGCGGTAGTGCAACTAACCTTTTGATCCACCTACGTATTATCTTACAGTATCTGCGTAAGCTAACATATCTCAGTTATCAGCGCAATCCTTCATCGTCCTGTTATATGCTACAATGTGACCGCAGACAGTCCATTTCATACAGACATATTCATTATAGACTGTTACGCCTTTCGGTGTTCAGTCTGCGACCCTCTGTGAATATACTAAATGCCACCGCAATCCTCTATTTGCAAGTAGTCCTGTGGCCTCGTCTTAGTTCTATACGTCTTACCTTCAATCCGTTAGAATTTGAATTTCTCTTCGAGGAAGATATTTTAAGAAGGCTGATTGGGAGAAATGTACCAATTCACCGGTCGAGAACATTGTGAATACAGAGCTTTTTCTTGGATCATATGACGATTATGTAAATATCGTGAAGCATTGTTCTCGTTTCTTGATTCCATGAGAGTAGATACTTTTTACGGGTTCTGGCGCCGCCGCCTCCGCAGACCCTCGGCAGAGGCCTCCGCTGCATTGACCTCTGGCAAGGTTATTGCTATGCATGCTTAACCGCTCATCGCCTATCGTGGAGGGCCTAACCTCACTTTTATGGCGAGATGCCCTTCCTGACGCCTAAGTGAGCGAGCTTAACCTCACATCCGCCATCTTTGAGGAGCTTAACCTAACATTTTACCCACAGGACAGCAAACCTAACCTCAGAGCCGCTATCTTGGAGGGGCGTAACCTCAGAATGACGGCCAGATGCTCTTCCCGACGCCATCTTGAATAGTAGGACAATGGCTATTCTTGAGACGTTATTTTGAATAATAGGGCAATGCGATTCGCATAAAAGAGCACACCTAACCGTATGGAGGAGCCTAGCCGTAGTTTTACGGCAAGATGCCCTTACCGACGCCATTTGCACAAGATGGCGGCTATACACAACTCCTCATGAGACGGCATTAGGGCGCTTGAGAAGGTGACTGCTGCTCTTATGAGACTCCCTAGGGACGCTTGGGCAGGATGGCGCCTATCTAATTCTGCAAGATGGTGGCTATACATTGGCTCTTATGAGGCGGCCCAAGTGCGCTTGTGCAAGATGGCTGCCATACATAGGCTCTTATGAGACGCCCTAGGGACGCTTGCGCGAGATAGCGGCTATCTAATTGCGCAAGATAGCTGCTATACATGGGCTCTTATGAGACGGCTTAACCCACCGGCTTGCTTAACCGTCGAATCGACGGGGTAATGCAGCGTCCTGCTTTATCGATGGTAAAGGGAGGGTAGTACACTAAAAACTCAACAGATGGCATCACAATCATTCGTTATATCTGGAGGAAGTCTCTTCAGCTGTATTTGAATCATGTTTAGGGGATTAACCGCATAAATTGAAGATAGCAATGAGCTGATGTCACGGGTATTCAGTGAGTAAGGATGAGCACGCGCGAGGCTATTACTGAGCGAGAAGTCGTGGATATTTTACTGACTAGTGATTGGGAAGAAGATTATAATATATTGTGCTCAGTGAAGTTAGAGATAGTAGTCAAATGAAGAAGGAGATGTAAATATTACGAACGTAAATGTTCCGACGCACCGTAAGAAAAACAGAAAGTTTAAGAGTGAAAATGGGAATCTACTTGTCCATTACAAGGTATTCCTACCAGAATACCATTCACTGGTATTCCTGGGGTAAATCCTGTTTTTCATTATATCGAAATTACGCCTAAACATATGTTTTATAAATTTCTTAGTGATGATTTCTGGAAAAGTGTGTGTGATGAGACAAACAGGTACGCGAATACTTGTATCAGTATTAACGTGCCTTCTGCAAGTACCAGCCTGGATTCAAAGTGGTATGATGCAACTAGTGATGAAATAATGGCATTTATTTCATTATGCATTCTGCAATCACAAGTTAGGAAAGACAATCTTCATTCTTACTGGAGTAAACAGAAATCCACGGAAACTCCCGTCTTTCGATCTGTGATGCCATGTAAACGATTGTTGCTACTTTCCCGTTATTTGCATTTCGTAAGTAATGACGAGATAGATAAAACCGATTGTTTAGGTAAAATAAGGCTTTGCGTTGAATACGTGAATGACACATTTCAGAGCATGTACCCTCCGGATGAGGAACACCACAGGACAGGGACAGTGCATGTCCCTGAGGTCTATACAAGTATGTGAAGAACACCACGGGATTGCGTTCCGAGGTAAAGCACGTGTCGGATTTACCTGTCATTAGTACCTCTCTGTGTGAGGTACACCACAGGAGAGTTCGGGTCCTTGAGATTTGTACAACTGTGGGAGGAACACCATGGGTTTGGCATCCGAGAAACACCACGGGTTTGGCGTTTACCTGTGATTAATACCCACTCTGTGAGGAACAGCACGGGATAGTACGGTTCCCTGCGATTAGTACCACTATGTGTGGAACATCACGGGATAGTAGAGTTCCCTGTCATTAGTACCACTATATGCGGAACACCATGGGTTTGCGTTCCGAGGAACACCACGGGTCTGGCATTTACCTGTGATTAGTACCCACTATGCGCGGAATACCACGGGATAATACGGTTCCCTGTGATTAATACCACTATGTGTGGAACACCATGGGTTTGGCATCCGAGGAACACCACGGGTCTGGGTTTACCTGTGATTAGTACCCACTATGCGAGGAACTCCACGGTATAGTTCGGGTCCCTGAGATTTGTACCACTATGTGAAGAACACCATGGGATAGTACGGGTGCATGCGATTATTACCACTATATGAGGAATAACATGGGTTTGCGTTTCGAGGAAAACCACAGGTCTGGGTTTTACCTGTCATTATTACCACTATGTGAGGAATAACATGGGTTTACGTTTAGAGGAAAACCACGGGTCTGGGTTTTACCTGTCTTTAGTACCACTATATAAGGAACACCGCGGGATAGTCGGGTCCCTGTGATTAGTACCACTATGTGAGGAACACCACGGGATAGTACGGGTGCCTGTGATTATCACCACTATACGAGGAATAACGGGTTTACGTTTCGAGGGAAAACCACGAGTCTGGGTTTTACCTGTCTTTAGTACCACTATGTGAGGAACACCGCGGGATAGTCCGGTCCCTGTGATTAGTACCACTATGTGAGGAACACCATGGGTTTGTGTTCCGAGGAACACCGCGTGATAGTACGGGTCCACTATGTGAGGAACATCATGGGTAGAAAAACGGGACAATGATCGTTACAACAATAAAGTTCTTGAACGATTGAAAAGAACAGGAGCTGATCAAGGTGCCCACGGAAAAGCCAAAGTTAACTGATGATGCTAGGCAGTCGTCACAACACAGAAAAAAAGGTCAGGGGAACTATTTGGGGAGGTTGTGGTAGTGGTTCGGATCCCATTCTTGTCTGGTTGGCCATTTTTGTTCTGTACTTAACATCTCTTCAACACGTACTAAATGTACGTAACACGACCTAATAGTTTGAAAGCCGGTTTCGATCTTAAAATTTTGTTGGTTAAATTATCTAAAAGTATAGGAACTTGAAGATCATATTTAATGTTCTGTCATGTAGTTGTTTCGAATATATATGTACAAAAAGAATCTCTGATAAAGCTAGACATTTTTGAAGTGTATTTGTTTACAATACCTTTTAGGAACCATGAAAAATGTGTTCTTTCTTTCACAGTCATTCCATCGTTTGTTCATCACATTTTTATCATCTGAAATGCCATCTGCAACTATTACCTCCAGATATTCTCCGTAATTTTGTACGTTCATATCAACAGTGACACACAGAAAAAGCCATGTTTGTAGATTATAAACTAAATCTACAAATTCAAAATTTTAAAGTTTTATGTAGATTGTAAACAATATAATCATTTCAAACTAACATCATTAGGTTCATTAATCAATATAATGATCGCTCAGTTCAGTAGTGCGATAACTCAAAGAATGTTATATTTAAATTATTTGGTCAGATTCCTTTTTTAATGATTTTTCTGTTCTCTTGTGTGTTAAGTCAGATTCGTCGATTTGTGGATGCCGGAGCAGATAATGTGCTGTAAAAATGAAACGTTCAGATCAGTAGTGCTACATCTTAGATATCATAGTTTTCAAATAAAACTTCCACATTATGGTAAGCGTAAAGAATCATGGTATTGAATTTATGTTCGTTCCAGTTTTGTGGTGACACCTGCTGATTGTTGCCAGTTCCCACTTTTCATTTTAGTGCTCATCAGTCAATTGCTTGTAGTGCGTTGATTGCAAGCACATGTACACAATTAGTATAAACTAATAAAATGGACAGATACAAGTGAAGTATTTAATTTGTGCAGGTTGTCTAAAAATAATTCAGAATTCTTCAAGTAAGTGAATTTATTATCTCTTAAAAGTAAGGTAAATAATAAAGTAATGATATAATATTATTATTTCAAAATTGTAATTATTATCAGTGACGTTACGAAGTAGCACAAATGTATATCCTGTTTTCAAACTTTTAATGCAGTATTTATTTTTGGACTGTAGGTGTGCCATTGGATTACTTGCTAATTAATTTTTTGCTGTCATGCCTTTGTTGGTTACTGTGTGGAACCATCTTTGATAATCCCTGGGAAATGACGGTATAATCACGGATTGGTGCTCTTAACCGAGCCCTTGTATCGGTAGGTCTTGCAATGGCTAGTCATAGCCTAAGGTTTGACTTCAAACCGGATTAGTGATGGAAACTACAAATTCTGTAAGGTTTATTTGGTTTTGTGGGTGTTTGGAATTTTCTCGACTGTTCTGTGACGCATTGACTTGTTCCTAGTGTACATTCACAACTGGCGGCAAGAAATATTCATTTCAGTCCTCAGAACTGCCCTGTACCTGCTTAAACTCTCTCATTAGTCAGAGTAGCACCATACACACAACTGAAGTTCGCCCAAATACATCAACTCTTTGGTATACTAATTCTGCTGTTTCTTCGTAATTCATGCATAAGAGGACACAATATACTACGTTAGAGAACTATCGTATATTATGACCACCACCAATAATGTTGCTTATGAATATATTTCACACACTTTGCATGTTTCTATTTTTGGATGGGGTTTAAATTAACTTTCTTCCTCCTGAACATACCTTGTGCAGAGCCACTCTCGGACTAGCAAGCGACAAGCCTTTTATGTGTATTGTTTTTCCTTGGCATATAAAGCAGAAAACAGTCCGTTATCTCCATAGCTTAGCCCATTGTATATCGCAGATTTTTGATGCTTTTCGAGGATTCAGTCGGCCGGATCTTATCTGCTGCTTCCTAATATGTTTTATATCTCACCTCAGGAGCTATGTTATCCTTACTCTCATTTCAGAAGTCTACAAATATCATGCAGCAACTTACATTACCTCTTAAAATGTCTAAGGTATTTGCCATGTTAATATGGTACTGAATTATGTATGAACAGGTTTTATGATTCATAAAATTTCCTAAATGCTGACTTGTGGAAAGACACATATTTCTGTGCTTACTAATTAGTGATGGGATTACCTTCTATTTGTGCAGAGCCACATGGTCCTGAACTAACCAGTTAGTGATGGGTTTTCCTTTCACTTGTATAGTGTCGAGTGTCGCATGACCCTGAGCTGACCACTTTGTGCCACACCTCCGTGGTCCTCATATTTGTAGACTTTATCAGAGTAAAAGTAACAGATTGATTATTCTTATCGTCTGCTATCTATGATGGATGTAAGCAGAAATATTAATTGCAAAATTCCATTCAGGCTAGTATACACTGACGGATGGCCCTCTTGTTGGTACTCATAGAATTTCACCAGAATATTCAGATATTCACTCCCAAGTAATACAGACAATCCTGAAATTTTTATTTTGTTGAGTTATATATTTTTCTTTATAATGCATTTATTGGAGTCACATAAATACGAAATCCAGAAGCATACTGCCATTCAAACACTATATTGTCTTTATATATATTGGACATAGGATTTAGGGGGAGAATTTGAACATACTAAGTTGAATGATAGGGTGTGTATAATATACATTGTATCTCATTTATAAAAAGATATTCAACAATCTGCTTCTTGTTATTCTGCTTCTTTGGTGTTAGTCCTGCCTGGTGGCATGCTGTCCTGTTCGCCTCTCTTCACCGACTTTCTGTGTATACGCTGTTTTTCTCAATATATCATCCTCTGCACGCAACCCATGTTCAAACCAGCGCACACGCCATTCCTCAGTTTTCTTCTGGATTTATGCAATGCCAAAACGTTTTCTAATACTGTAACATCATTCGAAATGTGATCCAGTCTTGTTACACCTGCCTTCCACATAAGCATCTTCGTATCCATGATGCTTTGTTGGCGTTCTACCTCTTTAATTGACCAATATTCGTTGCCGTAGAAAACGACGTGACGGATAACAGTACGGTAGATCTTACAGATGGTCCTTCATCGAACGGTTGCAAGGGAGCCCGTTGTCGTTCTCCACTTCAGCCAGGCTTAGTATATCTTTAAGATGACCTCACCAGTAACTCAACCATCATCAGAGATTATGGAGCCGAGATACTTACATTTCTCTACTCGTGCTGCATCTTCACCGTCAACATGCGTGGTTCCAACTTCTCGACGATTTAATGACCTGTGTCTGTCTTCTTTTTGTGGAGGCGCGGGATGTATTGCGCTAGTCGATTGTTCCAGTCTTTTGTTTGACGCTAGAGATCAAGCTTATTCTCTGTAGCCAAAGTGACATCATTTTCATAGGGAAGTGTCCATGGTACTGGACTGTGCAGGTCTGATGTAATGGTGTCCATCACAAGAATGAACAGCAGTGGTGATAGGGCAGGGCCTTTGTGGACTCCTACAATTATGCGGCATTCATCAGACGCTCTTGCGGCTGCTTGAAAATAGCTCTTTGGTTCTTCATAGAACAATTATACCCTCTCAACCAGGTGCCCTGGAATGTCACGTTCTTGTAGTGCTAACTAAGTAGGTTATGAGGTACCCGATGGGAGGCCTTCTCAAGGTCCAGAAAGTCATGATGAAGCCTCTTATCCTTTTCACAGTGTCTCTCGAGTAACAGCCCTGGAGCTTGGTTTGCTACTGTTGCGCCACACTTTTTTACAAATCCAGCTTGGATAGTAGGTTTGGATATATCGATAATCGTTTTATCGAATATTTTTTCAAAATATCTCATTGTGTGGCTCTGAAGTATGATCGGCTGGTAATTAGAAAAATCGGCAAGACTTTCCTTATTTTTGAATGGATACCCCGTCGTCAGTCTGTTAGCTTTTGACCTCCTTTGACGATCTGATTGAAAATATTACTTTAGCCACACTGCTGTATCCCCCATTGGGAGAAACAAAACTGTGCCGCAAAATAATCGGGGCAGATGGCTTTTCTTGGTTTCATTTCCTTCAGCATAGCCTGTACTTTGGTGACGTCAATTTCCTACATTGGGCGTTCAAAAGCGGAGGTGACTGGGATAGGGTAGATACATGAATTTCAAGATTGAGATTTTGTCAAAATAGTTCCACCAGTGTCCTCGCGCTTCCCGCCAGTCGAGTAGCAAATTGTCTGTTTCCTCATTGATGCCGTAAAAACGTTGTACTTCTTCCGGTTTGCAATGCCTTGATTATCCTATCTGTTAAATATTCCGCTCATTTTCGTCCGTGGCAAGTTTCACATATAGACCTGCTTTCCGGTTTGCTTTTGTTACAGCAATGACCTCCTTCACTTTACTTGTGGCTGCTTTTTAGGCATTCCAACAAGCAAGAAACTCGTGGTACAGCTGTTTCTTCAACCGTACCGCGTACTTCACATCGTCATTCCGGAGCAACGTGTCATAGTTAATCCGTCGTTGTCATCGCCCTGACTTATTTGTTCCAATAGTAGGGCGTGTGGCGTCTTTCCATTCACTCTGGCTCACTTCAGGTATGGTGATTTGTGTCACTGTAACTTTGGCAATAATGTTGGTCTCTTTCAGGCCCCACTATTTGATCCCATTTGGTCCTCTTGATGACTTTATCCGCAGCTTACAGATGACTGGTCGATGTTGGATCGCAACGGTTTTATAATGAACAACGGTCCTCTTTAGAACATCATTGTGAATCCTTCATCTCACAAGGATGTAGTCATTGTGAATTGGTGGGAGCCACTGTAATACGTGACTAGACGAATATCACGCTTTTTGAACCGTGTGTTCGCAATGATCAGTTTCTGTATAATTTGCAATTTGTTGGCCGTCGTCGTTCTTCTGTCCATATCTATGTCTGCCCTGGACTGTGTGTTCTTCCTTCCTCCGTCCGACACGTCCATTCAGATCACCGGCAACGATATAGTCAACGGTCTTCTTGTCAGGCAGTGCCCAGAAGGCGTCTCTGGTTTCCGTGCCCAGGCCAGTTTGTGGAACGTTCCATTGAAAGTTAGAATTTTTTCTTCTCTCCCCAATGTGGAAGAGTTCATCAAGCGATTGTCATACTTTTGCACGTCGGAGACTGAACCGTTAAATTTTGCTGATAGAACAGTGCCAACACCATTAGTTGTTCTTTGGCGTTGCACATCAATTAGTAACCGCACCCCGTTTTGCATGACATTTCTCCACTCCATCTTTTTTCCTGCACATCACAGATGCCTATATGCTTTCTCTCATTTGCTGTGGCTAATTTGTTACTTCATCCAGACATGGTTCAGTGATGGGATACAGAATGGGGTACTCGCTTGCTCAGCCGTCACAGACCGTGCGACGGTAACCCTTGCATACTTTTTATGTTGACTTGGCCCTGCTAGCGTGCGTCCCTTCCTGAGGAGCCCTCACCTTGGATCGGATTCCATGAGACATGTTTCAGTAATCATGTGACGGTATTATTTTACGGCCGGCTTGTCTTGAAGCATTCTAGAGCTCATGACAGCAGGTAGCAACGCAGATTTGGACATGGGGAACAGACGCCTTTTGCAGCCGCTTCTCTAGAGATGAAACGCTACGCTCCTTTCTGCATTAACTTCCAGAAAGGAAGTGCCAGGTGCTCCGTACCGAACGTCTCCATCTCCGCCGAAATTGCCATTGAAGATTTTGTGCATGTTTGGTGCTCAAGTCTGCCGGCAGGCCAGTGGGGAACCTGTATCCGTCACCTGGTACGCGCCACGTGTTACAGCAATCTGGTTCGTGGGGAATATTTATTAGTGCAAAATGAAATACCATTTTACTGAAAATCTAATTGTGAACCTGATAAATCACTTGTGACAAAAATCACGTAATCACGTAAAGAAGAATGACCACAGAATTCTGCACCTTTTGCATGACATGATATGCCACAAAACAAATGACATACTGTAACCTTAAAAGTTTGTTTAGATGGCTAGCTGAACACAAGACTCGGCACAGGGGTGACCGGTCCTTATCTGACTTGTTACAGAGGAGAGGGTAAGCAAGATAAGTATAATGGAACACTAACTTCTAAAAAAAGTTTATTCATGAAATAAAGTCAGAATTTAACATCACCTCAGCACAACAGTTACAATGAGTACTTCTCCTTGAGTTGAACTGGTCCTGATACATTGCGGGATTACAATGTTTACACATGGTGCCACCATCTTCCGAGCCGGTCTCGAATATCTCGGAGGTCTGGATGGTCTAGGAGCATTCGTAGTCTTAGTTGTAACGTGGCACTGGGGTATGAAATGGACTCGAAGGAATTGGTCTGCACAAATGAGAAAATGGTTAGTAGCGATTTTTAACAAGTCACAAGCTTCACTCAATTGTCTTCTAGTTGGATTTCACCAATTAGTTAGATGAACACAGTCATTGCTGATGGATTAAATTGAACTCAAAACCGACTTGTGATATATTAATCACGTAAAACAAAAGTCACCTTATTAAAGTTAAGTGTTGGAATATTGTTCGAATAACGATGTAGAAAACAAGGTATCCCGTTAATACTTCTCACAACATCAAATGAAAGGAATAAGTTCCGTGAATTTAGTCCCGTTCACTATCAGAAATGGAAAAGAAAACACTGCCCTTCCGTCCTGGGTTCGACACAAGTCTTATTAAAGAATGTTAAATGCACCAGATCGTTTAAATATAGTACTGAGTTTATGCTAACTTAAGAATCTGGACACTTGTAAAAGAGAATCAAAGTTCGACGACACTGTTAATCCCTCAACGTCGCAGCCATTTAAAGAGCTTCCTTCCCCGCGGCCGGATGATTTCAACTACGCGCGTCTGAAATACACTGACTGACAGTGACAATGCAACACCAAGGAGGAGTGGTTCGAAAGGGATGAAAGTTGGGGAAAAAACAGAGACGGCACGGATGAATAATTGATGTTTATTTCAAACCGATATGCAGGTTACACAATGCGCACGGCATCGACTCAGTAGGATGTAGGACCACCGCGAGCGGCGATGCACGCAGAAACACGTCGAGGTACAGAGTCAATAAGAGTGCGGATGGTGTCCTGAGGGATGGTTCTCCATTCTCTGTCAACCATTTGCCACAGTTGGTCGTCCGTACGAGGCTGGGGCAGAGTTTGCAAACGGCGTCCAATGAGATCCCACACGTGTTCGATTGGTGAGAGATCCGGAGAGTACGCTGGCCACGGAAGCATCTGTACACCTCGTAGAGCCTGTTGGGAGATGCGAGCAGTGTGTGGGCGGGCATTATCCTGCTGAAACAGAGCATTGGGCAGCCCCTGAAGGTACGGGAGTGCCACCGGCCGCAGCACATGCTGCACGTAGCGGTGGGCATTTAACGTGCCTTGAATACGCACTAGAGGTGACGTGGAATCATACGCAATAGCGCCCCAAACCATGATGCCGCGTTGTCTAGCGGTAGGGCGCTCCACAGTTACTGCCGGATTTGACTTTTCTCCACGCCGACGCCACACTCGTCTGCGGTGACTATCACTGACAGAACAGAAGCGTGACTCATCGGAGAACACGACGTTCCGCCATTCCCTCATCCAAGTCGCTCTAGCCCGGCACCATGCCAGGCGTGCACGTCTATGCTGTGGAGTCAATGGTAGTCTTCTGAGCGGACGCCGGGAGTGCAGGCCTCCTTCAGCGGGGCTGCCACCGCTTGGCGGCGGATGCGCCGATCATCGCGTGCTGACGTCACTCGGGCTGCGCCTGGACCCCTCGGACGTGCCACATGTCCCTGCGCCAACCATCTTCGCCACAGGCGCTGCACCGTGGACACATCCCTATGGGTATCGGCTGCGATTTGAGGAAGCGACCAACCTGCCCTTCTCAGCCCGATCACCATACCCCTCGTAAAGTCGTCTGTCTGCTGGAAATGCCTCCGTTGACGGCGGCCTGGCATTCTTAGCTATACACGTGTCCTGTGGCACACGACAACACGTTCTACAATGATTGTCGGCTGAGAAATCACGGTACGAAGTGGGCCATTCGCCAACGCCGTGTCCCATTTATCGTTCGCTACGTGCGCAGCACAGCGGCGCATTTCACATCATGAACATACCTCAGTGACGTCAGTCTACCCTGCAATTGGCATAAAGTTCTGACCACTCCTTCTTGGTGTTGCATTTGCTCTGTCAGTCAGTGTACATTGATTCACTTAAAGCGTTACTACAAGTATAAGAGTAGCACGATATTTACGAAATTTCGAATTCCTTATGATAGAACTATGTACATGCAGATAATTACATAATTTATTCACATTACCTTAGTAATTTAGTTTCGTGTGATAGAGTTCGAAGCACTCTTCGAGACAGAGACCCACGTCACACTCCTGACAGCATTACACCGACGTCTTCTTTTTGCCGTGTTTTGAATACACGATACAACAGTAGTATAATACTGGGATTCGGCCGCCACCACCTCCTCCGGCTCCCAGAGGCCTCCTCCACCACCACCACAGCCAGAGGCCTCCCAGAGGCCTCCTCCACCACCACCACAGCCAGAGGCCTCCCAGAGGTCTCCTCAACCACCCGCGGGAAATTTGAACGTGTAAACAAAGCCACGTGCTTTTTGACAGCTATCAACGAAAACAACGCATCGCTAACCTCACTGCTGCCATCTTGACGGGCCTAAACCTCAGTAGTACCAACTTAACCTAACTAGCGCGAGATTTGAATTGGTAAACAAATCCACGTGTTTTTGACAGCCACGTGCTTTTTGACAGACAACAACGCATCGCTAACCTCAGTACTGCCATCTTGACGGGCCTAAACCTCAGTAGTACCAACTTAACCTAACTAGCGCGAGATTTGTATAGGTAACCAAATCCACGTGCTTTTTTGACAGGTGTCATCCGCCTTCTTTAAAACACAGAACACTGTGCTGCCCTCTTTATCGCAGTAGCTGCAAATTCGTCACCTGTCATCCGCAGTGCTGCCATCTTAACGGGCCTAAACCTTAGTGCTACCATCTTAACCTCACTAGCGCGAGATTTGAATCGGTAAACAAATCCACGTGCTTTTTGACAGCTGTCATTCGCCATCTTTAATCTATAGAGCACAGTGCTGCCCTCTTTAGCTACTTACCTTTGAAATGTGGTGCCGGATAATGTGAAAAATGCTTTTTGACAGAAGCCATCTTTAATCTAGAGAGCACCGTGCTGCCCTCTTTAGCTAGATACCTTTGAAATGTGGTGGCAGCAATTCCACATGACAGCGGCCATCTTTAATCAAGAGAGCACCGTGCTGCCCTCTATGTGGTGGCGGCAATTTGAAAAATTCTACATGCTCTTGTTTGGAAACAAACTCACGCGCTTTTTTGACAGCCGTCATACGCCATCTTTAATCAACAGAGCACAGTGCTAGATACCTTTAGCTAGATACCTTTGAAATGTAGTGGCGGAAAATTCCGCGTGCTCTTGTTTGGAAACAAAGCCATGTGCTTTTTTGACAGCTGTCATCCGCCATCTTTAATCAACAGAGCACCGTGCTGCTATCACGCGGGCAATCTCGTCAGCTGTCATCCTCCATCTTTAATCCACAGAACACCGTGCTGCTCTCTGTAGTAGCGGGCAATTTGAAAAGTTCTGTTAGCTATCATCCGCCATCTTTAATCAAGAGAGCACCGCGCTGCCATCTTTAGCTAGATACCTTTGAAGTGTGGTGGCGGCAAATTGAAAAATTCCACGTGCTCTTGTTTGGAAACAAACCCACGTGCTTTTTTGACAGCTACCATCCGCCATCTTTAATCAACAGAGCATAGTGCTGCCCTCTTTAGTTAGATACCTTTGAAATGTGGTGGCGGCAAATTCCACGTGCTCTTGTTTGGAAACAAAGCCATGTGCTTTTTTTGACAGGTGTCATCTGCCATCTTTAATCAACAGAGCACCGTGCTGCTATCATGCGGGTAATTTCGTCAGCTGTCATTCGCCATCTTTAATATACAGAGCACCGTGCTGCCCTCTGTAGTAGCGGGCAATTTCAAAAGTTTTGTTAGCTGTCATCCGCCATCTTTAATCAAGAGAGCACCGTGTTGTCATCTTTAGCTAGATACCTTTGAAATGTGGTGGTGGATAATTTAAAAAGAAAAATTCTACAGCAGCCATCTCTCGACGCTAATTGCATAAGATGGTGGCTATTTATGACTCCTTAAGGGTGCTTACGCAAGATGGCTGCTATACATAGGTTCTTATGAGACGCTCTTAGGATGATTGCACAAGGTGGCAGTTATACATGACTCCTTATGAGATGCCCTAGGGATGCTTGCTCAAGATAGCGGCTGCTCTTATAGGACGGCTTAAGGGTCCTTGCATAAGATGGCTTGAGACGCCGTAAGGATGCTTGCGCAAGATCGCGGACACAAGATGGCGGCTATACACAACTCCTTATGAGACGCTTTAAGGGTGCTTGCGCAAGATGGCTGCCACTCTTATGAAGAAAGCTAGCTTAGAGGCTAACGTGTCGTGCTAGTTCGATTCATTAAATTTAGGGCTTAAATGCAAAATGTTAAATATCTCGAAAACGGTGCACTGTAGAGCAAAACGGACAAACTTTTTCCGCCTAATACCCAGGTTCGCAGTATGAGGAACAAGAAAACCATAGTCTAATGATGGGATCAACGGTTCGGTTCCTACTTAGGCCCTTTGGCATTTGCTCTGTTTTAGCTTGTATTGAAGCGAGTCTTCGTAAGATGATCAGGTCTAGCTATGGAAGAGAGTATAACGTACCGTGCTGGTTCGATTCATTAAATTTGGAGGCTTAAATGCAAAATGTTAAATATCTCGAAAACGGTGCATCGTAGAGCAAAACGGACAAAAATTTTCCGCCTTATACGTAGGTTCGTAGTATCAGGAACAAGAAAAAGACATAGTCTAATGATGAGATCAACGGTTCGATTCCTACTTAAGCCCTTTGGCATTGGCAGCTATCTATTTCTACATGATGGTGGCTGCTCTTATGAGACACAAGATGGCTTGAAACGTCCTAGGGATGCTTACGCAAGATTGCGGACACAAAATGGTGACTATACATAGCTCTGTATGAGACAGCCTACGGGTGCTCGCACAAGATGGCGGCTACTCTTATGAAGAAACCTAGCTTAGACGCTACTGCGCAAGATAACAGCTGCTGTTATGCATGCGGTGGAGGGCAATTTGAAATTCTATGTACTTAATCAACAGAGCACCCTGCTGCCCTCTTTAGCTGAAATGTGGTGGCGGATAATTTGAAAAATTCTTTTGACAGCTGTCATCTTTAAACAATGGCGACTATACATAGGCTGTTAAGGCCTTACCATCCTCTTCCTTCTCTACCTCCTCCTCCTCCGCCTCTTATGTCAAGGCATAGCTTTATATCGAACAAGTGTAAACCTGCATCGCGAAGGTAAGCGTGTGCAGCGATAACATTATTGTGCATGTTTAGACTTTCGAAACATAAGAAGAGTAGAATCAAACGCTGTACTCGATACAACATGTGATCAGAACATTGATTGATGTGTTCAGAAAACAAAATAAGTGATCAAGACTAGAATCGAACACTGTACTCAATACATCATGTGTTTACAATATGTTCTAAGAAGATCAGATTGAAACATAACAAGACTGGAATAGAACACTGTAATCGATGTTGTTAACTTCAACATGTGATCAGAACATTGATTGATGTGTTCAGAACACAAAATAAGTGATCATGACTAGAATCGAACACTGTACTCGATACAACATGTGATCAGAACATTGATCGATGTGTTCAGAACACAAAATAAGTGATCAAGACTAGAATCGAACACTGTACTCAATACAACATGTGTTTGGAACATGTTAGGGGGTACCCTTGTTCTAAGAAGATCAGAATGAAACATAACAAGACTAGAATCGAACACTGTAATCGATGTTGTTAACTTCAACATATGATCAGAACATTGTTTGATGTGTTCAGAGCAAAAGTACAATTTTGCTGATTTGCTTAGTGTAAAATCAAAAACTATGGAAACACACTGTGCACATATCGCGTAGCTAACTCGCTCAGTAAGCAATATTGCAAAACTACAACTTCAATGATTTGCCTTGTGTAAAAATAAAAAACACACTGTACCCATACTGCGCAGCTAACTCGCTCGGTAAACGATATAGCAAAAGTATAACTTCAAATTATTTACCTTCCATTATTCGTCTTGTGTGAAAATCAGTCGAACAAGTTATCGCATAAACATGTAACATGAAATATCAGTCAATCTGTTGGCATGGGTTACAAGCATGTAGCTTATGCGGGAAGTAAAATTGAACAGAACGCTAGTACTATAAGGAATACTCAGCTTACATTTAAGTCCCAAGATGTTGAACAAGTTATTACATAAATATGTAACATGAAATATCGGTTCGGAAACATATTGTTCCAATCTGTTGCCATAAATTACAAGCATGTAGCTTGTGCAGGCGAGGGCTACTATGCAAAATGCTAAGCCGAAAAAAATCGTGATAGGGTATGGAACCCAGGGGTTACATCTTATCAGAAGGGCAAAAAGGATGAAAGGACTCTTCCTCCTCCTTTCCGCACATTCCTTGTATGGCTAATTGGCTAAAGGGCTAATGGGCAAAAGGGCTATTAGGTTAAAGGGCTAATGGGCAAAAGGGCTAATGGGCTAAAGGGCTAATGGGCTAAAGGAGCAACAACCTCATCGATCGTTATCAGCAAGAACGCTTGTACTTTGTTAAGTGTAGACAATTAATCTTTATTGGTAAATGGTTTTATTTTCAGAACAAGGAATAGAACTTAGGGGTTACGTCTTACCTAATAAAATCCCCGAGGTGCGATGAGTTACGTTTTTCTAACTAGTGTTTGGAACACTGAACTTTTCAAGATGGCAAGAGTGAGGTTAGCAATGTTCTGTTGTTGGATTTTTAATTCTACGCATAAGGTGGCAGCCTTGAGGTTTACCGCCGTAAAGGCCTCCTCCACCTCCACCACAGCCAGAGGCCTCCCAGAAGCCTCCTCCACCTCCACCACAGCCAGAGGCCTCCTCCACCTCCCGCGGCAAATTTGTAAACAAAGCCACGTGTTTTTGACAGCTATCATCGACAACAACGCATCGCTAACCTCAGTACTGCCATCTTGACGTGCCTAAACCTAAGTGGTA
This sequence comes from Anabrus simplex, assembly GCF_040414725.1. Classification (NCBI taxonomy): domain Eukaryota; kingdom Metazoa; phylum Arthropoda; class Insecta; order Orthoptera; family Tettigoniidae; genus Anabrus; species Anabrus simplex. The sequence continues at coordinate 10,340,292 of NC_090278.1, read as the reverse complement.
CCAACTTAACCTAACTAGCGCGAGATTTGAATTAGTAAACAAATCCACGTGTTTTTGACGGCCACGTGCATTTTGACAGACAACAACGCATCGCTAACCTCACTGCTGCCATCTTGATGGGCCTAAACCTCAGTAGTACCAACTTAACCTAACTAGCGCGAGATTTGAATTTGTAAACAAATCCACATGCTTTTTTGACAGCTGTCATCCTGCATCTTTAAACTACAGAGCACCGTGCTGCCCTCTTTAGCTACTTACCTTTGAAATGTGGTGGCGGATAATTTGAAAAATGCTTTTTGACAGCAGCCATCTTTGAGCACCGTGCTGCCCTCTTTAGCTAGATACCTTTTAAATGTGGTGGCAGACAATTCCACGTGACAGCAGCACAGTGCTGCCCTCTTTGTGGTGGCGGGAAATTCCACGTGCTCTCGTTTGGAAACAAACTCACGTGCTTTTTTCTGACAGCTGTCATCCCCCTTCTTGCATCACAAACCTCAGTGCTGCACTCTTTAGCTAGATGCCTTTGAAATGTGGTGGCGGCAATTTGAAAAATTCTACATTTTCTTGTTTGGAAACTAACCTATGCGATTTTTTGACAGCTATCATCCGCCATCTTTAATCCAGAGAGCACCGTGCTGCCCTCTTTAGTTGAAATGTGGTGGCGGCAAATTCTACGTGCTCTTGTTTGGAAACAAACCCATGTGCTTTTCTGACAGCTGTCAACCGCCATCTTTAATCCAGAGAGAACAGTGCTGCACTCTTTAGTTGAAATGTGGTGGCGGCAAATTCTACGTGCTCTTCAGCTGTCATCCACCATCTTTAATCAAGAGAGCACCGTGCTGCCCTCTTTGTGGTGGCGGATAATTTGAAAAATTCTTTTTGACAAGCAGTCATCTTTAATCCAGAGAGAACAGTGCTGCCCTCTTTAGCTACTTACCTTTGAGGCGGTTAATTTGAAAAATTATATTTGGCAAGCTGCCATCTTTAATGAAAAGAGCATCATACTGCTATCTTGCGGGTAATTTTTACGTCACAGCTGTCATCCACCATCTTGCATTGCTAACCTTAGTGCTGCCCTCTTTAGCTACTTACCTTTGAGGCGGACTATTTGAAAAAAAATCTATTTGACAAGCTGTCACCCACCATCTTGCATCGCAAACCTCAGTGCTGCACTCTTTAGTTGAAATGTGGTAGCGGATAATTTGAAAAAAATCTTTTTTGACAAGCAGCCATCTTTGAACACCGTGCCGCTATCTTTATCGTAATAGCGAGCAATTTAAAATCTAGATGCTTTTTTCTAACAGCTATCATCCGCCATCTTTAATCTAGAGAGCACCGTGCTGCCCTCTTTGTGGTGGTGGTAAATTCCACGTGCTTTTTGTCATCCGCCATCTTTAATCAAGAGAGCGCAGTGCCGCACTCTATGTAGTAGCGGATAATTTGAAAAATTCTTTTTGACAAACAGCCATCTTTATTCAACACAGTTACCGCTATCTTACATCGCTTACCTCGGTGCTACACTCTTTAGTTGAAATGTGGTGGCGGTAAATTCGAACAAGTTTAATCATACATCGGGGGAGCTAGAGTAAGCACGTGCTGCAGTGATGACGTCATCATGCATGTTTAGACTTGTCCGTTTTCTTAAGAGTAAGTCGTGTAAAGGAATGAAATATGTATGCATCATAAAAACAAGAGTTTTCATGTGCTGGAGCGATGACGTTATTGTAGGTGCGCTTAGTCTTCGAGAAACAGTGATAGAGAGTGGAGTGCAAACATGACGAAAATATTAATAGTTGATGTGCAAGGCTTTAAAGTAAACGGAAACAAATTTGTGTTTAAAGAGGTGGCTGTGTTAGATTGCAGTGTGTTGTGGGCACCAAAACTTGTTAGTTTAGTATTTAGCCCACCGTTCCCTTACTGTTTGCAAACAGATGAAGATAAAAAGCAGACTCAGTTGATTGAAAACAATTTAGGTTTGAAGTGGGAAGAAAAAGGAATACCTTATCGTTTTCTACCTTTAATGATGAATGCACATTTGTCAAGAGCAGATCTTGTTCTTTTAACCCTCTTGGAGCCAAGAGCCGATCTAGTCGGCCGCTCCCCATCAGCTGGAAGAGGCCAGAATTCCGCCTCCACTCTACTACTGTAAAGTGCCAGGCCGTTTTCAGTGGAAATACATGTATTTTAAAATTCGCGTATATCTACCGGTGTATAGCAAATACCGGCATGGCATTTTCTACATATCGACTATGTAGAATAAGAAACTGGTCTGGAGAGATATAAAGAGTCAAAGACGTTTTATTCTTGATTTATAGTTGTCGATAACGTTTATTTTTATCAAGAGAAAGATATTTTCGCACTTTCTCTCTCAATATCTAGTTTGAAAAAAAATTTACGATACAAAAGAATATATGTAATTATGTATAATGTATTTCTAAATACAATTCTATAGAATAACTAATTTGAACGAGAAAAATGAAAACGTAAAAAATAAAAATTCAAGCATATGTCACTAGTAAAAACAAGACAATTTTACTCACCGATAAAATTCGCGTGTATGTATCGATCTTTGGCAAATACTGACAACAAATTTTCTATGTGCGGACAAGACAGTATAAAATAATTCTGAATTATTAAATAAGTAAAAAATAATAGTTGATATTATAGTTTTTGTTTTCAGAAAAAGTAGTTTCTCGATTTCGGTTGTAGTATATATTAGAAAAGTAATTTTACAATACAACAGAATTTACGAAATTAAGAAATGTATGGCACTAAATCCCTGATTTGCTTTGACCTACTAAGCGACCGCTGCTCAGTTCGGTACCTGCAGTTTACGAGGTGAATCATGGTCATTGAGACAGATCCTCTCAGTAATTATTCTTGGTTTTCCAGACCGGGGTCCTCTCACCCTCAGATATCTCCTCAATTGCAATCACTTAGGGTCACTTAGATTGAGCGAACCTCGAACCAACCTTCAGGACCAGGCGAAAATTCTTGACCTGGGTGGGAATCGAACCCATGACCTCCGGGTGGGAGGCAGGCACGCTACACTTGGCCCGCGGAGACCGGCATTTAGGTAATGATAGAGGACTATATGTGACTATAAGGTTTAGCAGAGAGTAAGTGAAAAGTAAATTGAAGTGTGATATGGGCGGAAAATCAGACGGTAGGGCATGTTTAGGTCCAAGAACTTCCTTGAAGGAGACAGGAGGTTGAGGAATGTTGTCGGGTTCGTTGGGACAAATTTCCATAAAATGTTCTCCAGAGACATCATCATCATCATCATCATCATCATCATCATCATATTCGTTATCACTAGTTTTATCTACCACCATATACAGAGTAGCTTTAGTGCTGTTAGACACAATTAAACGTCTCTTCTTTAGCTGCGGTGATTCCGCGGACGTGTCCGGTATAATTCCGTCGCTACTCTCTGAACTAAATTCCCTATCGATATCCGATAAATCATCAGCGTTAACTTCGCACTGTTCTAAATACTGCATTAATTTATTGTCATCAATACCTGCTGAAAAATTATCACGTGAATAACATGCCATTTTCCTGTCACAAATCCACTCACTGCAAGGAGCAATCTCTTACTGACCGGTTAGCGGTATTTGTAAACACAGGAAACGACTCTTGTGAAAGGTATAACACCCTCTTTGAACTGCCAAAGCAAGGCCAGGCACACAATAACGTGTAGCCCCTTTACTACAGGTTGTAACAAACGTATGCACTCCACTATAGGTTGCCTCAAAATTACGTATATCACAGAATTTTAAGCCGGCCGATGTAATCGGCTCTGGCAACTTCCGACTGGATTGTTAACGGCCGACCAGATCGGCTCTGGCAATTTAAAGGGCGGAGCTCGCAATACCGCCTGGCACCAATACAGTTAAAGGGTTGTGAAAAGAAAGAATGGTTGCGTGATTTTCTACCATCATTGTGTGAAATTATCGACATGCATGAATTGGGGTGCCCATCATTTAAAACTCTTCCGAAAGAGCATAGTAGAGAAACAAGTAAACAGTCTTTACAACATGTATGCATGCTCTTTGATTGGTTGTGTTGCAGTGCATGCCGGGAAGTGAACAACATATGTAAACTGCAGTGTCGAAATAACCTTAGTGTTAAAGAAACATGTGTAGAGTAAAGACATCATGTCATTTCTAACAAATACTAAGTGTAACGCAGTTGAAAAGGCGATCATAAAGTTTTATGCATGCAAAAAGAAACTAAACACTTTTACTGAAGAAGAGTTAAATGCATTACCAAAGGCATTTTTGGTTAATGTAGCTGCGAATGCTGTAAAGAAGATTTGGGATAAGGTGCCTCGTGAGTGGACTCAAGATCCTGTTTTGTCAGAGCTTCAAACGTGTAGTTTACATCATGAACACGTGAGTTTAGGTAGAAGACCTTCTGTGAGACAGTGCCGTACATGTCAACTAATTAAACTGTATCACGGACCTAAAACTAACGAGTTGTCTTCGCTTATAAACACTTATCATGGCTGTGGAGAGAATAAACAAGGAAAAGGTGAAGAAACGTGCTGGGAAAAAGATGAGGAAGCATGTTGGGCGTGGACTCATCAATAGAGTGATTGATCTTCTTTTCTTCGTGCTTCATCTCCCCTGGGGCCCTAGAACACGTTCGCCTGACACGTAGTTACATGCTGCCTGCATAGAGTATGTCGTGTAGCTGTTAAAATCTGCTTCTTAAAGTTGTGCTGTGTGTGTGTGTGTGTGTGTGTGTGTGTGTGTGTGTGTGTGTGTGTGTGTTATTACCTAGTGCTTTAGCTGCTCAGAAGATAGCAGCACTTGTCGTTGTTGGTGCAACAAAACGAAAACTGAGTGACAAAGACCGTAAAATTAGACAAAGGATAAAATTGTATATATATTCTAAAATAAATATGAATTGTCAAAACATATTACAGGTGTTGTTTAATCCTACAGCATGTCCTAGTGACTTAGAAGGAAGGAAACGTAGAGGATTAAAAGAAAACACACATAAGATTTAAAGTACATCCTCTTTATTAATCCATGAATTAAAGCTGTTGTTAAGACCAAGCCATTTAACATACAGTTTATTGCCACGACGTCGAATAACACGTTCTACTAAATAGTGATCACGATATTTTGTTTTCTGCAGTTCTTCGATGTAGAATCCTCCTTCAATAGGTTGTCCTCTGAGAGCGCGAAGTAAATACGTAACTGGATTAGTAAGCTTAATACTTCTGATTTGAAAAATTTCAGTGCTCCAGTTAGGTGTGTATCCTTTTGCAAAGATAGACTTGTGTTTGCTGATGCGAACAAAATCACCTTCTTTAAAGCGATAGCGACGTGGATCAGCTGTTTTGATTACAAGATGAATAGCATCTAGACGAGGTGTATTCTTTGTAACAAGACGTGGCTTTGTTCCGATAGTGCGATGAGGTGTGTCGTTGTAGGTAGATAAAAGTCTAGGTAGCAGATCAATCCAACGATATGTGAACCTTGCGCTGTAAATTCTCGCCACATCATTGTTTTGAGTGTACGATTAAAGCGTTATACAACACTTGCTTTGAGATTGCTGAACGTAGAGTAGTGTTGAATGCCAAGTAACTTGAGGTAAGGAGAAAAATCCTTGTTGTAAAACTTTTTACCTTGATCAGTTTGAAGAAGCCTAGGGCAGCGTTTCGATTCTTCAACAATATGTTTAAATGCTTCTTTAACTTGAGCTGCTGTTTTAGAACGCACGGGTTGTGCAAAAGCAAACTTCGAGTACACATCGATAACAGTAAGTAGATACTTATACCCCTTATTACTAGAGGAATATGGAATCATTTCTACTAAGTCTGCTTGCCAGAGATCATCTCTTCCTCGAGTAATAACGCGTCTGCGACAGTAGGTGCGACGTGCTGGTTTATGTAACTCATGTGCGATATTTACCTTTACAGGTGAGATTTTCTCTTGACGAGCCATTACAAAATAATACCGGCATAACGTAGTTCTCTTTCTATTTCTAGAATTTCTGATCCGTGATCTGTGTGACCAGACTCTTGCGATGCTCTTAAAAGTTGTAATCGTTCAACGAGTAAGTTTGGGTCATTCCAGTATCTCACATCCACATACGGCAACAAAGGCTTGTAGATAACATCAAGACTACGTGCAGTCGTAAACAGCTTAGAAATAAACTCACGATACTTGTAACTCTTATTCGCACTTACAGCTTCTGTTATCTTGTAATTACGTCGTGTTGCGTCAGTAGCAAAAAGTATTGCTTTATATTTTTTAATATCATCTTGTAAAATTATATCCTTGTCAGGTATTCGTGAGAAAAGAAGTTCTAAGAGTCCTTTCGTAGGTTTATATGTAACACCTTTTACAATGAGTTTGTTGTTATTAATCTTAACATTTGAATTTCTTATCCAGAAACAGTCATCATCGTATCGAATACCGTAGGTAGTGTCAGATTTTCCTGTAAAACGTTTTTCTATATAAGGCGCAAAGAGAGATCCATAGGTATCTTGAATAAAAGTTCTAAACTGATTGCGATACTCTGGTGTAATCATAACCTCAGACAAAGATGGTAGATTTTGCGTCGATGTAGTAGGTGTTTCAGCAATAACATCTGTAGTTAAAAACTCAACACGCTTAGATGGTGATGTATCATTAAGTTCTTCTTCTTCTTCCTTATCTTCCTCTTCCTCTTCTTGATCTACATCCTGCTCCTCATCCTTATCTTGTTCTTGCTTTTCTTCTTCTTCATGCTTCTCTTTATGATATGATGTTTGCATAGAAGCAAAACTTGAAGTAGACTGCGGTAATGAAGTAGAATTAAAACTTTCTTTGAGTGGTGTACTTAGTTGTGTTCTTAAAAATAAATCCGTGTCTGCTTGAATACGTTTAAGCTCTTTAAATTTCCGTCGAATATTGTTTCGAGCTTGGATGATATGTTTTGTGATCTCCTTGCTAGATGTTAACATGATGATGGTTTTTAATCAAGTAGTTACTGTAATTCTGTGTTAATGCATATAAAATGATCGAAACCCATGCGATATCGTCCATGCTGTACATCACTTTCTTTATCAATAAGTAAAAAGCTGTAACGGTGTAATGACCAACATTTAGCACACATACGTTTAAAGTCATCGAATGTCATATCAGTGTTAACATGATCGTTATACACATGTCGCATGTTGCGCTCATCTTGCCGAAAAAGCACAATAACATTTGCGTTGTCGCGTATCAACTGCTTAGGCACACGAGAATAGGTTTGGCACAAATAGATGCAATCAACATATTTATGCCGACCCATACTAAAGAATGCACGAATATCGTTTTGCTGTTCTGTTGCGACATCATCAAAGATCATAAGAGAATTAGGAAGCACATCGTCTGGTGATGGTACTTGCTCATGTGAATTAAATTTAAAATATCTTATTCCATCTTTAACTAGATCGTGCATTACAGTTTGTAGAATAGTATATAGCGGCTGATAGAGTGACTTTGCGAAAACGTAAATATTACCGAAGCGTACACCATTTACAGAAGTAATAAGTGTGAGTAAAAGATTTGTTTTACCGCATCCCGACGGACCTGATATAATACATCGAACAGTAAAAGCAAACAACGTTCCATGACGTTTTCTTGTAGTTGTACTAGAACTAGGTAAGAGATGTGGTACGATGTCGGTAACAGGTAGTGTGTCTTGCTGCTTTATAATCTTCATGATAACTGAATCATAAAGTACGTAATAGTAATATATATATTAAACGAAACAAGAGGCGACGGTTAGTTTATGATTTGTTCTTGACTAGTAAAGTCGTGTACAGCATGGTGAAACAACGATATCCAAACGACATGAAGAAGAAGATGAAAGTAAAAACTGTTGGATGGAAAGATGTTATAAAGGCTGCGCAAAAAGCTATTCGAGGGGAATACAATCCTCGTGTAGCTGTTACTAAAGCGTTACGCGCAGCAAGAGCGAGAATTTCTCCAAAGTGCAGAGCAATATTTAGTAAACGTGCACGAATTATTCCTGTACCAAAACGAGGAGGATTTCTTCCTGCGCTGTTTGCTGGCTTAGCAGCTTTATGGTCATTGCTAGGTGGTGCTAGTGCTGTAGCGAGAACTGTCAAAGCTGTAGAAGAAGCGAAACAACAGTTGAAAGAGAGTGAACGTCGTAACAAGATGATGGAGGCAATTGCGTTACGAGGCAAAGGTGTGAACATGAAGCTAGCGCCATACAAGAAAGGGCTTGGTATCTACATTTCTCCAAAAAACGTCTACTGAATGCACTGCCACATCGAGCTCTAACGCATGATGAAGTTTTTACGTTTGCTAAACAACTAGGAATTCATTATTTTCGAGGAGTGTATATGCGTGATCAACTACCAGCGCGCCCACGTGAACGTGAAAGTGCCGTAATTAACTTGGACGACAGTTGGACCTGGAACTCATTACGTTGCTTATGTAAAACGTAAATCTAAAGTATGGTATTTTGATAGCTATGGAGACTTACCTCCTCCTTTTGAGCTCATACGTTATTTCGGAAGCAGTGCAGACATTGTTTACAATAAAAGCTGTGTGCAAAACTTTAATACACGCATGTGCGGACGATTATGTCTTATGTTCTTATATCAAACCCAGACAGTAGAGAAAGTGCATTAGTGTCTACGTGATGACGAACAGTGAAAGAACGTTTGCTGTACGTGGAGAAGGACCTGAAACAACCGTCTATTTTAATCCACAAATAAAACTTGGTTATCTAGTATCGTTTGAAAGCTACAATAAAATCTATAATGTGCGTGATAGTGTAAACAAGTTCTATTACGATGAGTATGTGCTAACACTACCCTCAGGTAGTTATACAGTAGACGATATTCACGACTATATTGAAAGTACGTTAATTGATCAGTTTGGGGAAGATAGTTTCAGTAATCATAATTGCAAGTTCTCAATCACAATAAGCAACATTACACATAAATGTGTTATTGAATCATCATTTAAGATTGACTTCAAATACAACCTGATTCGATTGGACCACTGCTTGGATTTTCATCGAGGGAGCTCCTACCGAACGAACGTTACGAGTCTGATCAACTCTCACCGGTCACCACCCTCTAGGACCCCGGTACCACCTAGGGGTGATGAGGTGAATAACCTTACCCACCAGGGTGAGAGAAGAAGAGAGAGGAAGAGAGAGAGAGAGAGAGAGAGATAGATAGAGACCCTGGCGAGAAGGTTGTTAGCGTGCCCGCCCCAAAATGGGAGTTATAGCGAACACGAGGAAGGGTGATGGGCACAAGAAGAACAACAACAAGTACAGTCACAATATAAAAAAACAAGAACCATAGAAAACTTACCGGAAACAGCGGAGGAAGACGACTAAAAGGCCGTGGAAGAAAAAGCACAAGAAAAACGGTGGCAGTGCTCCACCGAACGTGGCGAATGAAAAACGACACTTCAATTAAGTTGAAAAAATTTAATGGAAGGGCAAAAGGGTGGTAACAAACCAAGTCATAAAGATGATAAAGCCTAAGTTTATTTTAAAACGTAATGCCAAAATGTAAATAAAATCAACGTAAGGTTGAAAAAAGGAAAAGGTAATCAACAATAAGTAAAATAAATTAGAATATGCCCAGGTAGGGTTTAAAAGACAATAAATTCGTTACTAATTAACAATTAATGGAAAATAAATACTCTTTAACAGATAATAAATAGAGAACTTTATGAAAACAACAAGAAAGAAAGGATGACCTCCGTACCTAATAAAATGTGATCAGAAAACAACGGAAAACCAATAGACTTTCTTACATAAATGTTACCTTGAAATTAAATGTGATCGATCACGGATAGCTATTTAATAAAAAACTAAGTTAACAATTATTCAATAAAATGGATCTTCAACGCGGCCGTTTCTCATAATTACCAAATTTGAAAACGTTCAGTTTTCACCAAGGACAGTTTCCAAGACAAACAGAATTTTACGTTAAAATACCTCCTCACGCGGGGCAAGGAAATGGTAACACAACATAAAAGGAGGAGAAAATAAAATAAATTAATTAATTTAAACAGTAAACGATACACTCAACCCCGAAATATATAATTCAAGATCCACACCGGCTCAACACGCCAGACAACTCTTAACCCGACAACAATACACACCCGAACCGTTGCCAAGGTAACCACTAAACAAAAGCAACGCCTCCTAAAACACGGAGGAAACCAGGCAAGAGAAAATAAATTTAATTCACCCAAAAACCCCAGAAGGGGGAGGGGAGAAGAAAACATACCAAACAAATTAGAAAACAAAACACAGGAAAGCAAACAGAAAGCCGAAGAAGGTAAAGCTCGGTACCTTGGAGACTGTACCTTGGTTTACAAAGAAGGTTACAATTTGAAGTGCCAAAAGTAGATCAGTAAAATTTTAAATTAATAATTCCAATTTACTTCATGGTGAACCTTCTACATTACTGTGATTAGCTGCCGAAACTGTTTTTCAGATTTTCGATACCACACACGCAAATAGGAATTAATTTAACGGCGAAGTCCAAATATTTATTATTATTATTATTATTATTATTTTTCCAGAAATCTTCGAAAATATCAAAATCCTCTTCAGGACGACGTTTAAAGTGTGTCAAACACTGGTACATACCTTTGGTGATGACGAAAAGAGAAGAATTTTAACCTGACATTGTTGACGAAGAAATACAGTCACACCACTGGCATCCAGACCTCGTTGTGAAGTATCCAGACGAAAAATAAATCCAAAAACATGATCAGAAGGAATGGCAGGAGGTCTCCAATTAGATTACCTGGGGAAAATCCCCGTTAACATCGAAATTACGGAGGTTTCCAGGTACTCCACGACTCCATGACGCCGGACACAAAACCACACCAGTTCGACATGGCTGACTGAAGCTAACTGCCTCTCGCGTCGGCAAGCAAGGAGCGGGCAAGTTTGCCTGGTCGTAGGCCAGCGCATGCGCAACCAAACAGAGCTAGGAGATACTGCGCGCGGCCTACATTAGTTTAAAACGGTATGTCGAGCAGTCAATTGACACAGATATTCTAGGGCTCACAGGCCAGTTCAAAATGTTTATAAGGGGGAGGCTCACATTATTTAATATTGTCTCAGCCCTCCCGCCCCGAATCGACGACAAAATCTCATGCATATGCCATCAATGATGAGGTGGTCACACATACACTAAATTTGGGCGGAGTAGTCCAACAGAAAACGACCACCAAGATTAACTAGTTTTAGTTAGAAGTTCACATGACCAGGTTAATAGACCAAGACACAGTTCCATATCACATAGTTTTTAGAAATAATTGGCGGGGTGCAATCAACATCAGTGTCCACAAACGTTAACCGATCACTCGGTAAATCACCAGAGTAATGTTTGTCATCAAATAGAGAGCACAATGACCAGAGTTCGCCAAATATTCAGTTTCACCCAATACACATTGTTTCAATGCATCACACTATGATACAGTTTATGACACATGACGCAGTTCACCTTGAGGTTTGGCAACTCTCACACTAATCACAGATATACTGACCAAAATTAAACAAAACCACATGATTATAAGTCCACGAATCCAGGTTATTTTCTCAAGCACGGTGGTAAATTAATTTTTAATGCATGAATACCTTTACAAGTCTCCTTTGAAATTAAGGAAACGCATGATCTTGTGTTGCAAAGGGAGACTACAGGGGAAATGAAACGCACCGGAAAACCCGAATGGGGGCAAAACCACAAGAAGAGGGAGGAACAAAAAACAAATCAGGAAATTAAAGTAGGTGAGTATTCCGTTACAGGATCCACAGATCCGCCAATTAACTTTACATAGGCTAGTTACCAACAAACTAGCTGAAGCCCAGAGCTTTCCACTTGGTCCGATATAGCACCAAAGGAAAAGAAGGGTCCATACAACGACAATTAAGAAATCAAAGGGAAACTACATAAAATATACCATGTTACTCTGCCACGAAGAACACTTAGCCATGACACGAAGAGAAACAATTAACAAGAACACATAGAAACATAGGGTACAATCCAACACATAATACCAACTAGGACTAAGACAGATATCCCTAAGGATCAAGAACATAACGGAAGGGAAATCAGTAATATTACTCAAGCACAAATCACCCACAAGAAAAATATATAAGTAAAGGTACAGGACCACTCCAAAGAATAGACGTCCTTGGAACATATGGTTTAGAATAGCAGGAGTTAAACTAAGAGGGCACATGAATGACCTATCACATTACACATTTAGATATTGGAGTGACACACACACAACCACAGAGTGGCGAACTCGTCAATCGGTCCAAGGGTCAAGAACGAGGGGTTGAGCGAAATACAAACCACACTGGGATCGGCAACTTATCCTAGTTCACCAACAAACACAGGTAAGGACTCAAGCATAGAAACCTAATTTTGAACAAACCAACGGAAAACCATCAGAGAGAAGGGACGCAGAAACCACTCGAGTTACAGAGAGGTAAGACAGGCAACAGTAGCATCGATGGGCAATCAGGAGACTCCTATAGGTTACCAGATGGAAAAATCGCGATCAGTCAGTCATCCATAACGGCCACATCAAGGTACAACTACAAGAAATAAATGCACGGGGCAACGGGTACAGAATAGTAACCACAAACCTAATTCTGCGTGAGGAAGAACAAGTCGAAAATCCCAGACCCAACAGATAACTAAGAAATGCCCACCCGAAGGGGAGTAGGGGAGTAGTGGATACCAAACCAAGAGCCAAATCTACCATGACACAGAGGTAAATTAAAGGACAAATCACATCCCAACCAAGGTGTCTTGACAGCCAAACAACGTAATCCAAAACACGATTACCTAAATAATGACAAGCTAGCAGCACGGGTTATTCATAGAGAGATAAAGGATAACTATCCTCAACGCGTGCTCACAGACCACAACCTAACAGCACAATACCAAGCAGACATTGCAACAGCAAACCCGGTACAGATTAAGGACTAGGTCCATCCCACAGAAGCACAAAGGAGAAATATCCTCAGGAAGGAAGTCCAACAGTACCACCGAAAACTCCACACGCCAACCGGTAGATAAGGAAAATTACACTACGTTACAAATGGTCCACAATTCAAAAGGATCCTAACAACTCACTACGACATTACCAAGTTACAACACAGGAGATACAACCATAATGCTGGCAGGAGTGCACCAACCGAACGCCCACAGGGAAAAAAACCGAGACAGATTTTCTACATAACCCCAAAACGACCCCCACAATCAAAAGGTTAGGAAGATAAATTCAGCCCAAAAACCCATTACAGGAAAAATAATATAGAGGGTTCACGCATAGAAAACCACTTTTAGAACAGCCGCGAAGGGTGCCCAAAAGGAGGAGTGTCAGATCACTCGATCATGGATGAATACAAACATCAGTATCCGGAAAAGAAACACCTTTAAGACACGCGGTCCATGCAGAAGGCAAGCAGGGAACTTTTCTGATACCAATAGATCGAAACACACCACAATCAGAAATCGTGAAATACTAAAATGGCACAAATAGCAACCCAATCATGACTAAGCACCACACATCTTCAGACACGCGCACACAATGAAAGGATGACAAAATGGTAAACACTCAGGCACCAGACACACTCCCTTACATTCCATCCCAGGCACACCATAGCTCAGCAATGATTAAGTCACAAGATGATCAAAGGGTTCAGCGGAAGGAATCCGATGCGGAGCCACAGAAGAAACAAGTCATTGAAATTACATAAGCCTAGAGAAAACAGAGGGACAACAAAGCACAATTTAAGTTAGATGTCATCAGATTTCCCCAAAGGAACTTCGTTAGCGCACTACATAAGCATAAGGTTAGATAACGAGGATATCAATTCCAAGGTATTAATACCACCATCACAAGACAATTAAGGAAAGACAATCTCTAACTACAAGGATCCACACCTAGAAACAGTACATACAAGAAGTACTAAATTAGAATCACCAACACGAGGCACAGAAAGGACCAGATTGACTCGCTCGCCAACCCACAGTATGTGTGCTAAATTCACTAACGATACAGGTCAGTTACCAAAGGTGCATCCATCCAGCGGAAGATGCGGTACAATTTGCCAGATCAACCGGGTTTAATTTGAGAAACATGAACGCGCCTAATACGCTTTGCTACAGGGTCACTTACCAAAATAGAAACGGGAGACAAGAACTCCAACACAGTGCACGGGCCTTGGTACCTAGGGGCAAGTTTTGCCGAAAACTTATTCACGGCCTTACTCATTGGGTAGCACTTAACATACACGAGATCACCAACATTGAATTTTGACGGTTTCCTACCTTTATCGTACTGCCTTTTGACCTTTTCGTATGACACAGCTAGATTCCTTTTTGCTTCGTTCCAGATCTTTTGAACATCATTAGGTCTAGATAGGTCTGGGAGAAGATCCTCAATACATAGCAGGTTAGACATAGGGGAGTACGGAGTATAGCCAAACATTAAAGACATAGGCGTCTTACCATGGGACTCATGAGTAGCGGAATTGAAAGCATGGGCCAACCAATGCAGACAGGAGTCCCATTTGGACTGGTTGTCATGATGATACGCTATCAACGCAGATTTTAAGTTCCGATTCAACCTCTCTGCATAAGAAGGATTTGGATAATATGGAATAGTGGTGACATGTGAAATGCCCAACTCAAACAGATACCTTTTGAAGGAGTTACTGGTGAAAGAACTAGCGTTGTCAGACACTAAGAACTTAGGTGGGCCAAATGATGCAAAGATGGAGTTTAGACAGGAGATAGAGGTACGTGAATTAGTAGACCTGGTGGGAAAGATCCAACAGAACCGGGAGAAGGCATCTATACAGACAAAAATGTGGGTGTTTCCCAAGGAAGATCGGGGGAGGGGTCCTACGAAATCTATGAACAGTCGTTCCATGGGGCGCGAAGCTTGTGATGAAGACAATAATCCCACCCGGTTATTCAAATTAGGTTTGCTGATGGCGCAAGATTTACAAGATTTGACCATGTTCCTGATATCACTATCCATTTTCTTCCAAACAAAGAATTGCCTGATTTTCAAACGAGTTTTGAAATTTCCTAGATGACCGCCAAGGGGTGAACAGTGGTAATACTTGAAAATGACAGGTACCAGGACCTTAGGAACGACAATTTTGGAATTATGGTCCTTGCGACCCTTACAACAGAGAACACCCTTAGATAAGGAGTAAGGTTTCACTTCGATCCCGCTACTGATTGTATCAATGATCCTTTTCAGATCCGGATCAGTTTTTTGATGATCTCCAATTTCTTGATACAGCAATGGGGAGTCGGTGAGGATGGCACTAACTCCAACGGTATTGACAGCAAGCTCATCGACACATGGGTTGGCTTCCGCACAAGGATGACCTTCAAACATCCTGCTCAAGCCATCGGCAATGACGTTCTCAGACCCACGAATGTGGCGAACATTGAAATTAAAGGATGAGATCCGTAATGCCCATCTAGTTATCCTACCGGTCCTTTTTGGTCGGTTCAAAACCCAAGAAAGAGCCTGATTATCGGTTTCCAGATCAAAGTTGACGTGTTCAATGAAAGATCGAAATTTCTCCAGAGCAAATAGCACAGCTAGACACTCTAGTTCATAAATAGAGTACTTAGACTCCAGATCATTGAGGACCCTGGATACGTAGCCCACGGGCCTACGCCCATCTTCATGTTCTTGTAACAGAACGCCAGCAATAGCACGCCCGGAGGCATCAGTTTGGACAATGAAACGTTTCTCGAAATCAGGAATAGCTAACAAAGGTGCATTAATCAGTGCGACCTTCAATGAATTGAAAGCTTCCTCCTGGGCTTTACCCCAAGTAAATTTTACATTCTTTTTCCTGAGGTCGTTCAACGGGGCAGCCACTTCAGCAAAGTTAGGGATGAATTTTCTAAAGAAATTGACCATACCAATGAATCGAGCAACGCCCTTGACATCTTTGGGAGGTGGAAAATCCCTAACGGCTTGAGTTCTGGAATGATCTATGGAAACGCCTTCAGAAGAAACTACATGTCCCAAGAAAGACATGCTGGGTCTGGCGAAAGCTACCTTTGATAACTTCACTGTAAGGCCGGCTTTCCTTAACCGTAGCAATACTTCCCTAACGTGCACCATATGTTCCTCGAAGGTATTCGAATAAATTAATAAATCGTCCAGGTAATTAAAGACATAGCTGAACTTAATGTCAGAGAGAATGGAATTTAACAACCTTGACAACACAGCTGCTCCACAGCTGAGCCCGAACGGGAGTCTGAGGAACTCATACAAGTTCCAGTCGGTGATGAAGGCAGTGAGGGGAATTGATCTCTTCGATAAGGGCACTTGGTAATAAGCCTGGTTCAAATCCAGGACAGTGAAAAATTTTGCACCTGAGAACCATCCAAAACAAGTATGAAGGTCGGGTAGAGGAATAGATTGGAGTACAATCTTACTATTTAGGGCCCTATAGTCAATCACAGCGCGATAACCACCAGAAGGTTTGGGTACCAAGAACACAGGGGACGCATACGGGGAAGTCGAAGGTCTGATCACTCCGTCTCTTTCCATTTGATCAATGATTTTCTTTAACTCCAACATACGGGGTGGGGAAAGGCGATAAGGAGGGGATCGAACAGGCTGCAGGTCAGACAACTCAATGTCATACTCTAGTACGTCGGTCAAGCCTAACTTGCTAGTGAACACATCGGGAAATTCCCTGCAAAGATCACGAACTTGCCGTGCTTCGGCATCTCCTAAATGATTCAGGTCAAGCCGATCGATGTCACTAGACTCATCTGACTCAGGGTAACCCACACACAAAACTTTAGGCATTTTCAAGGGAACGTTAATTAATTCAAATTTCAGGTCAGGAGAAAATTTTAAAAAGAAATTTCGACACTGAGGATCCAAAACGACACCGGCCCAAGATAGAAAATTGGTACCCAGAATAATGTTACATGATAAATTGGATGTCACCAAGCACTTGATCTTCCAAGTGAAATTCCCAATCCTCAACTTGACCTTCACAGTCCCCAAAATATTTAAAAACTGACAATTAGCCGAAACGCATCTTAGATTAGTGGGTTTTATTTCCGGAAGTTTACACGAAGATTTCTTTTGACAATACCAGGCATAATTCATCAAGCATACTACGCTTCCAGTATCAAGAAGGGCATCTACAGGTTCATTGTTGACCTCGACAAATGTGCACGTGCCAGAGGAGGGGGCATGAGCAGAAATACTATTGCACCTTGGGGGACACACCGGTTTCTTACGAGATTCAGGGTTTACAAACTTAGAATTGGCAGACTTTGCCCTTTCCCTTTCTAGTCATTGAGTACCATTTCTGTCTACCAAGGGGCAATTTCTTTTAACATGCTGTCTAGAGCCACAGGAATAGCAAGCGCCTGGACCACGTCTAACGTCAGGGCAGGAATTTCTTAGATGATTTCGGGACCCACAGTTGTAACATTTACGGGCATTCACTACTTTAGGTGTTGACGGAAGGACGGGACAATTGGTAGTAGTAGGGGGAGGGAAATTCACAGGTCTGAAGGCATCCCCATGTTTGACATCTTCAGCAAAGGAACAGGCCTCTTCCAATTCTTGAAAGGTAGTAGGGCAACGGGTTAAGGAAAGATAGGAGCGGTACGCAGGAGATATTCCTTTTAAAATTCTAGAGACCATTTCACATTCTGGCACAGAAATTCTAAAAACCTTGCAAAAGAATCGCTGATCCAGCACATAAGTTAGCAAGTTCTCATGCAGGAACTGGGTCCGGAAACAATGTTGGGGAACAAGACTTTGGAGAGCAAGAGAGGGAATGAATTTGGAAAGGACAAGTTCATGAAAGGTGCTAATCGAAAAATTTTTAGAGATAGCTTCAGAAATTTCTCTCTTTAGAATCCCTTCACAATGAGGGAAGAGGGCGCGGAAAATCCCCAAATCATCGACTGAGTACACATTACCAGTCTCGGTCAACTCCACCAAAAACCGTAGGAATCGAATACACTCATCGATAGAATTTACAG
Source organism: Anabrus simplex (assembly GCF_040414725.1). NCBI lineage: Eukaryota > Metazoa > Arthropoda > Insecta > Orthoptera > Tettigoniidae > Anabrus > Anabrus simplex. The sequence continues at coordinate 10,322,219 of NC_090278.1, read as the reverse complement.
AAAAGGACTTCACTCCCCGAAAAACTTCCTTTAAACAGTTAGGCGATGACGCCGAATTTAGCTTAGAGACTAAGGTTTCCAGTAAAGGAGCAGTCACACAACACGGACCTTGGGCATGGGTCGAGGACGCAATTTGGTGGGAAGAGACACTCTGGGTAGGTACAGAAGGGTTAAGTGCAGTAGAAATAGAACAATTCTCCATAGCTCTGTTAATTAACAGCAAATCTAAATCAGAGGTGATGCCAGAAACCACCGTTAACAATCTAGCACATTCTGACACAAAAACAGAATCAGGCTTAATAGATAATATATCCTGAATTCGGCCCGAGTAGTGGTCAGCTCTGGCCCTCAGCCGGTTTACTTGGGCTTTGGACGGAGGCAATTCAATAAACTCTTCACGAATAATATTAATTTCGTTAAGATTGTCACAGATCAGGTTAAGGTACTCACCCACTCGACTCCTGTCAATAGAAAATACATTAATGGGGACCTGGGAGTTGGCTGATAGCAAGGCAGCGCACTCAGCAACAGTACGGGCAGGTTCAAGGCCACGAATGGATAACTCGTACTCCAATTCGGCACGACGCAGGAAGGAGGGGTTCGTAACGGCACGTGCCATGGTAGCAAACATGGAACAAAATAATCAAAAAATTACACAAGATCCTTGCACTCCCTTTTACAATAGTTATTGACAATAACACTTTTAGTTTTTTAATTTTTGATTTCCATCCGCCAACATTCGCCACAGCACTGCACCAAGCAAGGGTAGGAGGGGAGGAAAGTTAGGCTGCAGAAGGCAGAAACAACAGAGATTAGGCAGCAGAGCAACAACAACAACAACAACAACAAGTCTGCTACCACACAAATCGGGTTCAGAACAACAGTGGAACAACAAACAACCACCGCTCTGATACCACTCTCACCGGTCACCACCCTCTAGGACCCCGGTACCACCTAGGGGTGATGAGGTGAATAACCTTACCCACCAGGGTGAGAGAAGAAGAGAGAGGAAGAGAGAGAGAGAGAGAGAGAGATAGATAGAGACCCTGGCGAGAAGGTTGTTAGCGTGCCCGCCCCAAAATGGGAGTTATAGCGAACACGAGGAAGGGTGATGGGCACAAGAAGAACAACAACAAGTACAGTCACAATATAAAAAAACAAGAACCATAGAAAACTTACCGGAAACAGCGGAGGAAGACGACTAAAAGGCCGTGGAAGAAAAAGCACAAGAAAAACGGTGGCAGTGCTCCACCGAACGTGGCGAATGAAAAACGACACTTCAATTAAGTTGAAAAAATTTAATGGAAGGGCAAAAGGGTGGTAACAAACCAAGTCATAAAGATGATAAAGCCTAAGTTTATTTTAAAACGTAATGCCAAAATGTAAATAAAATCAACGTAAGGTTGAAAAAAGGAAAAGGTAATCAACAATAAGTAAAATAAATTAGAATATGCCCAGGTAGGGTTTAAAAGACAATAAATTCGTTACTAATTAACAATTAATGGAAAATAAATACTCTTTAACAGATAATAAATAGAGAACTTTATGAAAACAACAAGAAAGAAAGGATGACCTCCGTACCTAATAAAATGTGATCAGAAAACAACGGAAAACCAATAGACTTTCTTACATAAATGTTACCTTGAAATTAAATGTGATCGATCACGGATAGCTATTTAATAAAAAAACTAAGTTAACAATTATTCAATAAAATGGATCTTCAACGCGGCCGTTTCTCATAATTACCAAATTTGAAAACGTTCAGTTTTCACCAAGGACAGTTTCCAAGACAAACAGAATTTTACGTTAAAATACCTCCTCACGCGGGGCAAGGAAATGGTAACACAACATAAAAGGAGGAGAAAATAAAATAAATTAATTAATTTAAACAGTAAACGATACACTCAACCCCGAAATATATAATTCAAGATCCACACCGGCTCAACACGCCAGACAACTCTTAACCCGACAACAATACACACCCGAACCGTTGCCAAGGTAACCACTAAACAAAAGCAACGCCTCCTAAAACACGGAGGAAACCAGGCAAGAGAAAATAAATTTAATTCACCCAAAAACCCCAGAAGGGGGAGGGGAGAAGAAAACATACCAAACAAATTAGAAAACAAAACACAGGAAAGCAAACAGAAAGCCGAAGAAGGTAAAGCTCGGTACCTTGGAGACTGTACCTTGGTTTACAAAGAAGGTTACAATTTGAAGTGCCAAAAGTAGATCAGTAAAATTTTAAATTAATAATTCCAATTTACTTCATGGTGAACCTTCTACATTACTGTGATTAGCTGCCGAAACTGTTTTTCAGATTTTCGATACCACACACGCAAATAGGAATTAATTTAACGGCGAAGTCCAAATATTTATTATTATTATTATTATTATTTTTCCAGAAATCTTCGAAAATATCAAAATCCTCTTCAGGACGACGTTTAAAGTGTGTCAAACACTGGTACATACATTTGGTGATGACGAAAAGAGAAGAATTTTAACCTGACATTGTTGACGAAGAAATACAGTCACACCACTGGCATCCAGACCTCGTTGTGAAGTATCCAGACGAAAAATAAATCCAAAAACATGATCAGAAGGAATGGCAGGAGGTCTCCAATTAGATTACCTGGGGAAAATCCCCGTTAACATCGAAATTACGGAGGTTTCCAGGTACTCCACGACTCCATGACGCCGGACACAAAACCACACCAGTTCGACATGGCTGACTGAAGCTAACTGCCTCTCGCGTCGGCAAGCAAGGAGCGGGCAAGTTTGCCTGGTCGTAGGCCAGCGCATGCGCAACCAAACAGAGCTAGGAGATACTGCGCGCGGCCTACATTAGTTTAAAACGGTATGTCGAGCAGTCAATTGACACAGATATTCTAGGGCTCACAGGCCAGTTCAAAATGTTTATAAGGGGGAGGCTCACATTATTTAATATTGTCTCACAACCTATAAAACTCTTCGATGATTATAATGTGAACATTACTTGTAATATTATTACAGACTTGAATAGTAATCTACAACCTTCGCACGTCCTGCACGACTTTATTGTTACAGAGGAACGTGGATATACTATTTGTGAGAAACCAGCAGTACTTCTTTATCATCCTGTGTCTGTAAAACACATTACCAACATTACTCTTAGACTTGTAAATAAACATAATCAGCTTATTCATTTAGATCAGCACGCGTACGTAGCTTACAAACTACATCTTAAATCAGTATGAAAACCATCTATAAAACACGGTGTACATTCCGAAGACATACTACATGTGTGCAGAGACTCATCGAGTTAACAGATCTCATAAGCAGATACTCCAAGATTTAGGATATACACTACTACAACAGAATGGAAGAAATGCTAGACATTACGAATACAGTAGAAAGTCGTGAAGGTGTAGTACGAAGTGAGCTTCATTCCTATCAACCTTTCACGTTTGGATTAAATAACAAGGATGAAATTCACAGGAATAGAACCAGCTTTTGGGTGGTTAGGCCGTGTGCATTATGCAGAGTTTCGTCCAGACGTGCCATTTGGACTCATCAGCTGGAATGGCAAGCCCCTCCAGGACTCTGCTTAGCAGTGGCGGACCAAACTGTGTGGCCCCGCCGTGTTAGCAAATCAAGTTTGCTAACCTGCTAAAGGAGAAATGACTTCTCCGTTTAAAAAATGCTCCCCCATTGGAGATACAAATTCAAAAAAGGCTTTCACAGCCGCAGATCTAAAAATCACAGGAATAGAACCAGCTTTTGGGTGGCTAGGCCGTGTGCATTATGCAGAGTTTCGTCCAGACGTGCCATTTGGACTCATCAGCTGGAATGGCACGCCCCTCCAGGACTCTGCTTAGCAGTGGCAGACCAAACTGTGTGGCCCCGCCGTGTTAGCAAATCAAGTTTGCTAACCTGCTAAAGGAGAAATGACTTCTCCGTTTAAAAAATGCTCCCCCATTGGAGATACAAATTCAAAAAAGGCTTTCACAGCCGAAGATCTAAAAATCACAGGAATAGAACCAGCTTTTGGGTGGCTAGGCCGTGTGCATTATGCAGAGTTTCGTCCAGACGTGCCATTTGGACTCATCAGCTGGAATGGCACGCCCCTCCAGGACTCTGCTTAGCAGTGGCAGACCAAACTGTGTGGCCCCGCCGTGTTAGCAAATCAAGTTTGCTAACCTGCTAAAGGAGAAATGACTTCTCCGTTTAAAAAATGCTCCCCCATTGGAGATACAAATTCAAAAAAGGCTTTCACAGCCGCAGATCTAAAAATCACAGGAATAGAACCAGCTTTTGGGTGGTTAGGCCGTGTGCATTATGCAGAGTTTCGTCCAGACGTGCCATTTGGACTCATCAGCTGGAATGGCACGCCCCTCCAGGACTCTGCTTAGCAGTGGCAGACCAAACTGTGTGGCCCCGCCTTGTTAGCAAATCAAGTTTGCTCACCTGCTAAAGGAGAAATGACTTCTCCGTTTAAAAAATGCTCCCCCATTGGAGATACAAATTCAAAAAAGGCTTTCACAGCCGCAGATCTAAAAATCACAGGATTGGAACCAGCTTTTGGGTGGTTAGGCCGTATGCATTATGCAGAGTTTCGTCCAGACGTGCCATTTGGACTCATCAGCTGGAATGGCACGCCCCTCCAGGACTCTGCTTAGCAGTGGCAGACCAAACTGTGTGGCCCCGCCGTGTTAGCAAATCAAGTTTGCTAACCTGCTAAAGGAGAAATGACTTCTCCGTTAAAAAAATGCTCCCCCATTGGAGATACAAATTCAAAAAAAGGCTTTCACAGCCGCAGATCTAAAAATCACAGGAATAGAACCAGCTTTTGGGTGGTTAGGCCGTGTGCATTATGCAGAGTTTCGTCCAGACGTGCCATTTGGACTCATCAGCTGGAATGGCACGCCCCTCCAGGACTCTGCTTAGCAGTGGCAGACCAAACTGCTTGCTTGCTTCAATGCTTTCATTCCCCACCCTGAAGGGGTGGGGCGGGCCACCTAGAGGGTGTCGCCCTCTCTCTGGCCAGGAGAGATGACGGGGTTGAGGAGGGGTATTAGAAGAAGGAGATGGGAGTAGGTGAGGTAATTAAAGTGTGGAGGTGGCGAAGTGGGGTAATTATACTGGGTTAGATTGAGATTGGATACAAGACATGAATAGATAGGACAGCGATGCTATGTAGCGAAGGTTTAGACAAGGTGGGAGGGAAATAGGTGAAGTGCAACGCTATGATAGAAGGAGGAGAAGTTAACAAGAGAAGTGAGGAGAAGTCGAATGATGTCAAAGGAAGGTGGTGGTGGTGAAAAATAACCGGGTGGAGGTGGGGGTGGATAAGATCGAAGATATGGACTAGGTGGTTGGGGAGGTGGGGCAGGCCGGGGACGGCTACGAGATGTGGTGGGACGAGGCGAAGTTTGGGGAGGTGAACGAGATGGTTCGATCCGATGGTGACGGCCGTTGAGGTGGATCCCAGTGGCGATGAGTCGTGCGGCGTCGTCAGAAGTTGGAAGGAGAAGTCTGACTAGATATGTTGGACCGTCGGCGTTGTAAATGCGGAAAGCTCTTCGCACGGGTAGTCCTGCCTGGCGGAGTTCCTGGGCGATGATTGCAGATGGTATGCTAGGCTCTACACCGCAAACCACGCAGCTATAGGTGTTAGCATAGGCAGAAGGCGGTGGTATCGGTGGAAGATGTACGATGTTTCCAGGAGCATCTGTAGTAGAATTTCCCTCGGCAGGTGACTGAAGAGATGCGCTCTGCGGATGTGTTAGATCAGGGTTGGGAGGGAAGGGAAGAATAGACGTCATAAGAGGGAAGGAATGAGACATGACAGTAGTAGTAATAGGCAGGTGGGCTGAAGTGGTAATGGTGGTGATAGTAGTGGTAGTAGTGGCAGGAGTGGTGGAAATGGAAGACGAAGGTTGTGGTGATGAGGTGGAGGAAGATAGCGTGGTTACGGCGATCAGAGCGGCTGTTGCAGGCTGAGAGGGTTCGTCGTCCTGTAGCTGGAGCTGGACTTGAATATCCTCTGGAGTGGGTTCTGCTGGATAAAGACGACCACGAATACGGGCTCCAGTCTTGTAGATGGTGGAGAGGTCTGCTGAAGAGTGAAAATACACAAGTATAGCTGGTGCTGGTTGAGTCCCTTCGTAGAGCCTGGTGACAGAATAGGCGCCGGTGGGATGAAGTTCAGTAAGGAGGTCATCTTCAGAAAGTACAACGGGAACGTCGTGAAGAACACAGGTGAACAGCATGATGGGAAGGCCGACCTCCAACTTGGTGCCAGCCTATGTGCTTTATTGTCTCGGCGGGGTGCTAAATTAAAGATGAGCAGTCACCCGGCCGAAAAAAAAGTTACGTTCCCCCGGAGTTGCAAAAGATTCGAGTATGGAGAGGAGATGTCATCGACCAAACTGTGTGGCCCCGCCGTGTTAGCAAATCAAGTTTGCTAACCTGCTAAAGGAGAAATGACTTCTCCGTTTAAAAAATGCTCCCCCATTGGAGATGCAAATTCAAAAAAGGCTTTCACAGCCGCAGATCTAAAAATCACAGGAATAGAACCAGCTTTTGGGTGGTTAGGCCGTGTGCATTATGCAGAGTTTCGTCCAGACGTGCCATTTGGACTCATCAGCTGGAATGGCACGCCCCTCCAGGACTCTGCTTAGCAGTGGCAGACCAAACTGTGTGGCCCCGCCGTGTTAGCAAATCAAGTTTGCTAACCTGCTAAAGGAGAAATGACTTCTCCGTTTAGAAAATGCTCCCCCGTTGGAGATACAAATTCAAAAAAAGGCTTTCACAGCCGCAGATCTAAAAATCACAGGAATAGAACCAGCTTTTGGGTGGTTAGGCCGTATGCATTATGCAGAGTTTCGTCCAGACGTGCCATTTGGACTCATCAGCTGGAATGGCACGCCCCTCCAGGACTCTGCTTAGCAGTGGCAGACCAAACTGCTGCTGCTGCTGCAGAGCTTTCATTCCCCGCCCGAAGGACGGGGCGGGCCCCCTAGATCGTGTCGCGATCTCTCGGGCCGGGAGATGTGGAGAGAAGAGTGAGAGGTGTCAAATGAAGAAGAGGGAAAAACGGTGTGAAAATTTGGAGATTTATACAGGAGTGTCGAGAAGGAAGTTTCGTGGGAGTGTAAGGTGGTGAAGTGTTGAAGCGATGTGATAAAGGACAGTTGTGAGGTGTCGGAGATGTTCAAGGGTCGGTGGGGGTGGGAGGGAGATATTGGCAGAAGAAGGAGTTGGACGGACATAGATAGAGCGTTGGAAGGGAGGATGATCAGGCCGGGTATGGTGACGAGAGGTGGAGTGGTGATATCTAGGGCGGGGAGGTGAACGAGAGGGTTCGACGGGATGACGACGGCCGTAGAGAAGTGCTCCGCTGGAGATCAGGTGGGCGACGGCTGCTGCACTGGAAAGCTGAAGTCTGATTAAATACGTCGGACCGGTGGAGTTGTAGATACGGAATGCCCTCTTGACGGGTATGGCTTGAAGGCGAAGTTGTTCTTGAATGTCAGTTGCCGGGAAGAGTGGGCTGACGCCGCGGACGACGCAACTGAAGACTTCGTTTGTGGCTGATGTGTCTGACGGTGTTGGAGGTTGATGAGCGGCTGCTGCTGTTACGACGGACAGTGGTGGTGGTGATGTCGTGGTCGGCAAGGCAGATGTAGACAGCGTAGAAGGGCGGGTGAAGTAGCGGGGAGGAATACGTAATAGTCGAGGTGGATCAACAGGAGGTAGCGCGGGGAGAGAGGTGGATAGGAGCGGCGATGAATGGGACGACGTAACAGTTGTGATGGAAAGCGAGGAAAAGGTGTGAGCAGCGGTCGCAAAGGTAGTGGTGATGGTCGTGGTGGTGGTCGTCATGGTGGTGGGTGGTAGGGAGGCTAACATCCAACGAGGAGTCGGCCTATATGCTTTGTTGGCTCGGCGCGAGTGGAAAGTAAAGATGTGTAGCCACCCGGCCGATCAAAAATAACAGGAGTGTCTTCTGCGACGAGTTGTGGAGTTCACTTAAGGTTTACCCAGATTTGAGATCCTGGAGAGAAGCCAGAGCGGACCAAACTGTGTGGCCCCGCCGTGTTAGCAAATCAAGTTTGCTAACCTGCTAAAGGAGAAATGACTTCTCCGTTTAAAAAAATGCTCCCCCATTGGAGATACAAATTCAAAAAAGGCTTTCACAGCCGCAGATCTAAAAATCACAGGAATAGAACCAGCTTTTGGGTGGTTAGGCCGTGTGCATTATGCAAAGTTTCGTCCAGACGTGCCATTTGGACTCATCAGCTGGAATGGCACGCCCCTCCAGGACTCTGCTTAGCAGTGGCAGACCAAACTGTTGTTGTTGTTTAAATGCTTTCATTCCCCACCCTGAAGGGGTGGGGCGGGCCACCTAGAGGGTGTCGCCCTCTCTCTGGCCAGGAGAGATGACGGGGTTGAGAAGATGTGAGAAAAGAGGGAGGTGGGTAATTTGATGTATGGAATTAGGAGGTGTGTGCGGATAGTATTGAATGATCGGAGATGTGTGTAAGGATTAAATATTTAGAGGAGAGTGCAATGATTGACAAGTTTTAGGTGAGAGGGCTAGGATGGAATTGAAGAGTTAGAAGGTGTAATGTTGCGGTTATATTGCATAAGGAGGTGGTGAGGAGTCTGAGGAGTTCAAGTTGCAGAGGAGGTTGATAGAAGAAGTTAGGTGGAGGTAGGGGTGGACGGACGGATTGACAAGGTTGAAATGAAGGACTGGCTGGCCGGGGGCGACGAAAGGGAGTGTTGGAAGTGTGACGAAAAGGTTGGGGTGGGGAACGTGAGGGCTCCACTTTGAAGCGACGTTGAAAGATGTAGGCACCAGTGTTGATAAGTTGTTCCACATCATTGGCGGTGGGAAGGTGAATGCGGACCATAAAAGTAGGGCCGGAGGCGTTGTAAATCCTGAACGCACGACGAGCGGGGATGTCTGCTTCCTGGAGTTCTTGGAGAATTTCCCGTTCTGAGATGGTAGGTTCTACGCCGCGGATGACACAGCTTGACATAGTGTCCAGAGGTGGTGGTTGCGAACGTTGCGACGATGTTGCGGCGGCTGTTGTGGTGTCGTCTGGTGGTGACACGGCAGGGGAGTCTAGGATGTTGTCGGGAATTTGCTGGGAACGAGGTTGTACAGAAGTCAGGGTAGAAGAGAGGGAGGATATCATTACAGGGGAAGGATGGCATGACGTAACGGTAGTAACAGGAATATGGTGGCGAGTAGTGGCTGACATCGTAGTGGTCGCGGTGGTAGTAGTAGGTGGTGTATGATGAGGGGGAAAGGAGGGCGATGTTTGTTGTAGCAGAGGCTTGTGGTGAGGCGCGTTGACGACAGGCAATGTGGTGGGATCTGCTGTAAGCTGGGCTAATATAGGCTGGCTGGTAGGCTCCACTAGGTAGTATCGGTCGTGAATAGACACTCCCGTGTCAAGGAGGCGCTTCCAGTCGTCCAACGTAGGTAGATAAAGAAGAACCTGCGATGATGGTGATGAAGTTGAGGCATCCAACATCCGGTGGGCATCGTGGACTGGGTAGCCAGCGGTGCGAAGGGCGTAGCAAATCTCGTCTTCGGATATGGCAGGATTAACATCGGGGATGACACAGGTGCGCATGGTGTGGGAACGGCCGACTTCCAACTCGGTGTCAGGCCTATATTCTTTAGAGTCCGGCGGGGAGCTGAGTTAAAGATGTAGAGCCACCCGGCCGGCAACAAAAAATAAGGAGAGTCTTCAGAGATTTTTGAAACCAGCGCTCCTCGAGAATGCAGCGGTGATCGGACCAAACTGTGTGGCCCCGCCGTGTTAGCAAATCAAGTTTGCTAACCTGCTAAAGGAGAAATGACTTCTCCGTTTAAAAAATGCTCCCCCATTGGAGATACAAATTCAAAAAAGGCTTTCACAGCCGCAGATCTAAAAATCACAGGAATAGAACCAGCTTTTGGGTGGCTAGGCCGTGTGCATTATGCAGAGTTTCGTCCAGACGTGCCATTTGGACTCATCAGTTGGAATGGCACGCCCCTCCAGGACTCTGCTTAGCAGTGGCAGACCAAACTGTTGTTGTTGTTTCAATGCTTTCATTCCCCACCCTGAAGGGGTGGGGCGGGCCACCTAGAGGGTGTCGCCCTCTCTCTGGCCAGGAGAGATGACGGGGTTGGGAAGAAGTGAGAAAAAAAGGGAGATGGGGAAAATGCGATGTGAGTAAGTAATGGAGATGAGAAGAAAGGACGTGTCGGTTATCGATGGTTTTAATGACAGATTTACAAGGACAGATGGGCTATGTACGAGGTGTGGAGGTTAGAGCGGTGTGCCTGGGTGGAGATGAAAGGTTAGAAGATTGAGGGTAGCGGTGAGATTACAAAGGGAGGTAGTGAGGAGACGAAGGAGTTCGTACGTCGGAAGGGGTGTAGCGAAGAAACTTGTCGGGGGAAGGGGCGGGCAGACTGGTTGACGAGGTTCGATGGATGGAGGGGCTGGCCGGGGGCGACGAGACGTGTTGGGAAGGGAATTACGAGGTTGTAGGGGCGATGAACGAGAGGGTTCCACTTTATACCGATGGCGGTAGATAGTTGCTCCGGTGTGAATAAGATGGTGTACATCGTTGGCAGTTGGAAGGTGTAGTCTGACCATGTATGTAGGACCGGAGTCGTTCTGGATCCTGGACGCACGGCGGGCGGGGACACCAGCTGCTTGAAGTTCCCGGAGTATTTCCTGTGATGAGATTGTAGGGTCAATGCCGCGAAGTACACAGCTAGGCATAGCAGTGGTTGATGGTGGTAGTTGCGTGGGCGATGACAGAGACTCGGCGGTTGCTGCGGCGTCAGGGCATGGAGATAGTGGCGGTGGCGGTGCTGCGTGGGAATCCAAGACGTTCGTAGCGGGTTGCTGGGGGATAGATTGTGCGGGAAGTGAAGTAAGAGGAAGGGATGATATCATTATTGACGAAGGATGACAGGTTGTTACAGTAGCGGGGGGAGTATTGGAAGGGGTAGAGACTGAAGTCGTAATGGTGGTGGTGGTAGTGGTGGTCGTGGAAGTGGGAAAAGGGGGCAGTGACTCTTCTTGCGGCGTCCTGGGTGGAGAATCAACTTCGGCGAGCAGGTTAGCAGGATCTGTGTTGAGTTGGGCGATGATGTTCGGAGGAGTAGGCTCCACTTGGTAAAAGCGTTGATAGATAGTAACGCCGGTGTCGAGGAGACGGGTCACATCGTCCACTCTGGGGAGATAAAGAAGAACCTTTGATGACCGTAATCCAGTAGTGCCATCCAACAGTCTGCAGGCATCGTAGACGGGGGCGCCGGTTGAGCGGAGTTCGTGATATATGTCGGTATCGGTGAGAGCGGGATCAACACCGCTGAGAAGACAGGTGTGCATGGTGGTGTTGGGAAGGCTGACCTCCAACTAGGTGCCAGCCTATATGTTTGAATTGAGGTCGGCTGGGTAGCGAATATAGATGAAGGCCACCCGGCCGAGCAAAAGATTTGAAGTTGCTGCGACGGGAAGTATGCGTCCGCTCCCCAAGAGAAGTGAAGTCGTCTCCCCTACTTCCCAAACTGCTGCTGCTTAAATGCTTTCATTCCCCACCCTGAAGGGGTGGGGCGGGCCACCTAGAGGGTGTCGCCCTCTCTCTGGCCAAGAGATGCGGGCGGGTTGGGGAGATGTGATGGAAGAAGGAGGTGGGTAAAGGATGTGGAGAGTTAGGAGATGGGAGGGGAATTGCGTCTATTCCTAAGTATTTATTCTTTATTGAAGTGAGAATACAGTTGTGATTATGTCAAAATGAGCTGTGAACAAAGAGGAGAGGGGTTATACAAGGTGAGAGGAAAATAAATGAAGGGCAAGGGTGTTATAAAAGGAGGAGAAGCTAACAAGCGAAGTTAGAAAAAGGCGAAGGATATCAAAAGTGGGAGGTGGGGGAAAGTAAGGAGGTGGGGGCGGGAAGAGATAAGGATGAAATGATGGAGGAGGTGGTTGGGGAGGTGGGGCCGGCCGGGGACTACTTCGAGGTGTGGAGGGATGAGATGAAGGTTGTGGAGGTGAGCGAGATGGTTCTATGCGGTGATGACGGCCGTTGAGGTGGATCCCGGTGGCGATGAGGCGTTCAACGTCTTCAGCAGTCGGCAGATGAAGGCGGACGAGATAGGTGGGTCCAGCGGAGTTATAGATCCGAAAGGCTCGGCGCACTGGTATCCCTGTCTGGCGGAGTGTTTGGATGATAGATGCTGATGGAAGACTGGGCTCCACACCGCAGACGACACAGCTAAAGGTGGTAGTGCCGGTGGAAGGCGGTGGGACCAATGGTGGCTGTACCAAGTTGCCAGGAGTATCTTGATGGGAATATCCCTCTTCAGATGACGGAAGTGATGAGCGCTGGGGGTGTGTGGGGTCAGTGGAGGGAGGTAAGGGGAAAGGAAATGTCATGAGAGGGGAAGGATGAGTGGTAACAGTAGTAGTGATAGGAAGGGAAGAGGAGGTGTGAACTGAGGTGGTAATGGTGGAGGTAGCAGTGGTTAGAGTAGTGGCAGAGGTAACAGGAGGGAAGGACAAAGGGGGCGGGGGTGAGCAGTAGGGAGGTGGTGTGGTCGTAGCGGGCGGATCGATGGTTTCAGGCGGAGGGTCGTCCGTGTCCGGTAGCTCAGCCAAAAGATCCTCTGGAGTAGGTTCAACTGCATAGAGATGGTTGTGGATGCGTGCGCCATTCTTGATGATGGTAGAGACGTCGGCTGGAGTGGATAAATAGAGAAGTACATCGGATAGTGGTTGAGCTTCGTCGTCGACTAGCCGGCAGGCACCATAGGCACCCGCCGGACGAAGAGCAGCGAGGACATCTTGGTCTGAGAAGACGAGAGGAACGTTGCGGGCAAGGCAGGTGTAGAGCATTGTGGGAAGGCCGACCTCCTACGTGGTGCCAGCCTATATGCTTTGTTGTCTCGGCAGGGTGATAAGTAAAGTTGAGCAGTCACCCGGCCGAAGAAAAAATATGCGTTGCGTTGAAGCAGAGGAGAGCAGTCGTCGTGTCCCCAACCAGAGCTCTTGAATGTTAAAAGCCTCTTGGAGATTGAAGCAGAGCTCCCCCCCCAAACTGTGTGGCCCCGCCGTGTTAGCAAATCAAGTTTGCTAACCTGCTAAAGGAGAAATGACTTCTCCGTTTAAAAAATGCTCCCCCATTGGAGATACAAATTCAAAAAAGGCTTTCACAGCCGCAGATCTAAAAATCACAGGAATAGAACCAGCTTTTGGGTGGTTAGGCCGTATGCATTATGCAGAGTTTCGTCCAGACGTGCCATTTGGACTCATCAGCTGGAATGGCACGCCCCTCCAGGACTCTGCTTAGCAGTGGCAGACCAAACTGCTGCTGCTTGCTTCAATGCTTTCATTCCCCACCCTGAAGGGGTGGGGCGGGCCACCTAGAGGGTGTCGCCCTCTCTCTGGCCAAGAGATGCGGGCGGGTTGGGGAGATGTGATGGAAGAAGGAGGTGGGTAAAGGATGTGGAGAGTTAGGAGATGGGAGAGGATTTGCGTCTTGTCTAAGTGCTGGTATATAAGACTTTATTGATATTTTGGTGAGTTTTACAATGCAGACTGATGGATGAGGTGATACAATTCTTAAAGATGAGTATGATGTGCCTAAGTCGGTCGGACGTAGGGTCCGGGGTAGCTATGAGAGGTTAGGAACTGGAGGGTGGTGGTGATGTTATGGAGAGATATAATGAGGAGGCGAAGAAGGTCGTATGTTTGGAGAGGTAGAGGGATGGGTCCAGTTGGGAGAGGGAACGGAGTTTGTTGTAGATATGGGGGAACACAGGGGAGGGTTGGCTGGGGGCGGCGGTGTGAATTGATCGATGGTTGGCGGTTTCGTGGGGGTAGGGGTGGGGAGTGGGAGGGTTCTACTCGATGGCGGCGACCATAGACTTGTGCGCCGGTACTGATGAGGTGCTGGGCGTCTTCTTTACTGGGCATCTGGAGGCGCATCATGAAAGTAGGTCCATGGCTGTTGTAAATTCTGATGGCTCTAAGTACATTGACTCCAGTTTTCCGTAGTTCTTGGATTATGTTTTGCTCGGTAACTTCTGGAGATATCCCACGTAGTACACAGCTGAAGACGGCTGGTGGGGGCGTCTGTTGTTGGTTTGCTGGTGGTGAGACTGCGGCGTCCGGCGGAAATTGCAGTGGTGGGGTGGCTGGGGTCTGCTGGGATGATGACATTACTGAGGATGGGTGGGAAGTTGTGACGGTGGTGAATATGTCTGGGGAGGGGGTACAAGTTGACGGAGTTATGGTTGTGAGGGTAGTTGTTGTTGTTGTTGTTGTGGGTAAGGTTGGTAGGGGCGATGGGGGCACCTGGATGATGGGGATGTGATAAGGGTCGGCTTTTATTTGGTTCAGGATGCATGGGGGGGGTTGGCACCACTGCGTAGGTTTTATTATGGATGTTTGCTCCGGTGGTGAACAGGCGGCGTTAGGCTGCTTCTCCTTCTAGTTGGACTAAAACGTGAGTAGATGGTGCTGCGGTCTGACCGTCCTGTAGTCTGAAGGCGTTGAGAACTGGAACGTCGTCTGCTTGGAGGTCTTCAAATATGTGATCTTCGGGAATGTGGAGTTCCACGCCAGGGATGAGGCAGTAGGTCATGATGAGGATAGGCGACTGCCAACTAGGCGTCTGCCTGTTTGTGTTTATAGTGGGCCGACTGAGTGAGCTATTAAAGATGATGGCCACCCAGCCGAAAAATTTCGGGCGTGTGTTAGGTGTGTCCCCTCTCCAACCAGAGCAGGTGTTCCGACCAAACTGTGTGGCCCCGCCGTGTTAGCAAATCAAGTTTGCTAACCTGCTAAAGGAGAAATGACTTCTCCGTTTAAAAAATGCTCCCCCATTGGAGATACAAATTCAAAAAAGGCTTTCACAGCCGCAGATCTAAAAATCACAGGAATAGAACCAGCTTTTGGGTGGTTAGGCCGTGTGCATTATGCAGAGTTTCGTCCAGACGTGCCATTTGGACTCATCAGCTGGAATGGCACGCCCCTCCAGGACTCTGCTTAGCAGTGGCAGACCAAACTGTGTGGCCCCGCCGTGTTAGCAAATCAAGTTTGCTAACCTGCTAAAGGAGAAATGACTTCTCCGTTTAAAAAATGCTCCCCCATTGGAGATACAAATTCAAAAAAGGCTTTCACAGCCGCAGATCTAAAAATCACAGGAATAGAACCAGCTTTTGGGTGGCTAGGCCGTGTGCATTATGCAGAGTTTCGTCCAGACGTGCCATTTGGACTCATCAGTTGGAATGGCACGCCCCTCCAGGACTCTGCTTAGCAGTGGCAGACCAAACTGTGTGGCCCCGCCGTGTTAGCAAATCAAGTTTGCTAACCTGCTAAAGGAGAAATGACTTCTCCGTTTAAAAAATGCTCCCCCATTGGAGATACAAATTCAAAAAAGGCTTTCACAGCCGCAATTCTAAAAATCACAGGAATAGAACCAGCTTTTGGGTGGCTAGGCCGTGTGCATTATGCAGAGTTTCGTCCAGACGTGCCATTTGGACTCATCAGCTGGAATGGCACGCCCCTCCAGGACTCTGCTTAGCAGTGGCAGACCAAACTGTGTGGCCCCGCCGTGTTAGCAAATCAAGTTTGCTAACCTGCTAAAGGAGAAATGACTTCTCCGTTTAAAAAATGCTCCCCCATTGGAGATACAAATTCAAAAAAGGCTTTCACAGCCGCAGATCTAAAAATCACAGGAATAGAACCAGCTTTTGGGTGGTTAGGCCGTGTGCATTATGCAGAGTTTCGTCCAGACGTGCCATTTGGACTCATCAGCTGGAATGGCACGCCCCTCCAGGTTTCTGCTTAGCAGTGGCAGACCAAACTGCTGCTGCTGCTGCTTGAGAGTTTTCATTCCCCGCCCGAAGGACGGGGCGGGCCCCCTAGATCGTGTCGCGATCTCTCGGGCCAAGGGGAGCGACGATAACTGTGAGGAGCAAGGAATGAGTGAGATGGGAGGAGCGATGTGACAAATTTAAGGAGGTGGGCTACGGATGTGCGAATTTTAGGGGATTTTCGCTAGGATTGAAATTTAGAGAAGATTGTGAGGATAGCATTGAAAGGTGAGGAGATGCAAGGACGTAGTGAGATTATGAAGGGAAGATATTAAGTACCGGATGAGATGGAGTGGTGGAGGTGGGTAAGGAAAGAAGCTATATGGGTGAGGAGGTGGACTGACAGATTGACTAGGTGAGAAGTTGGCTGCCTGGGGGCGACGGGGAGAATTGTTGGTGGGTTGTCTGACAGGATTAGGGGGAGAGATGGACGGTTCTACTCGATGACGTTGGCCATATATGTAAGCTCCGTGGTCAATGAGGTGTTGAACATCTGTGGCGCTCGGGACATGGATGCGTACCATGAATGTTGGCCCTGTTGCATTCTTGATGCGGAAGACTCGGCGGACTGGGATGTCTTTAGCTTGTAGTTGCTGAAATATGGTCCGTTCGGAGAGAGCCGGGTCCACTCCACGGATGACACAGCTGGACATTCTGTGAGAAGTTGTTGGTGCCTGCGAGGGCGATGATGTTGCGGAGGCTGCTGTTCTGGGTGAAGCTGGCGAAGGCGGTGCGTCGACTGTGGTATTCGTTGTTCCAGGAAATACATAGGGATGTGAAGGGAAGGGCGAAGTGAGGAGTGAAGAGGTCATTAGTGAAGGTGGGTGGCATGGGACAACTGTTGTAACAGCGATCTGGGAAGTACGGAGGGTAGATGTTGGAGTGGTCGAGGTGACAGTGGTGGTCGTGGTGGTGTAGGTGGTGGTAATGGGAGTGATGTAGAAATTTGACGAAGTCTGTAGTTGTGGTGGTTTCTGTGATGGTGTAGTGGTAGGCTCGGCTGTAGTATAGGCAGTTGGCTGGGCGGACGTAG
Organism: Anabrus simplex; assembly: GCF_040414725.1. NCBI lineage: Eukaryota > Metazoa > Arthropoda > Insecta > Orthoptera > Tettigoniidae > Anabrus > Anabrus simplex. The sequence continues at coordinate 10,305,306 of NC_090278.1, read as the reverse complement.
TTGTTGCCGGAATTTCTTCTACTCGATGGAGCTTGCCTTGAATATAAACGCCATTATCAACAGCATTCCAGAAGTCAGCTGCAGATGGAGTATAGAGTAGCACATCAGTTGATGGTCCTGGGCCAGCGGAAGATCGTATGGCATGGTGGATGCCAATCGCACGGAGTTCTGCTTCAATTTCTTCTTCGGGGATAGCTGGATTGACATTCCTGGCGAGACATATATACAGAGTGGGGAGGCCGACTTCCATCTTGGTGTCAGCCTGATATGCTTTTTTGGGTTCGGCGAGGCAGCAAAGTTAGAGTTGGTGAGCCACCAGGCCGAAGAAAAAGTAATTGGAGATGCGCAGGGAATAAGGCAGTCAAGTTTCGAGTTGCGCGAGAAGGATGGACCAAACTGTGTGGCCCCGCCTTGTTAGCAAATCAAGTTTGCTCACCTGCTAAAGGAGAAATGACTTCTCCGTTTAAAAAATGCTCCCCCATTGGAGATACAAATTCAAAAAAGGCTTTCACAGCCGCAGATCTAAAAATCACAGGATTGGAACCAGCTTTTGGGTGGTTAGGCCGTATGCATTATGCAGAGTTTCGTCCAGACGTGCCATTTGGACTCATCAGCTGGAATGGCACGCCCCTCCAGGACTCTGCTTAGCAGTGGCAGACCAAACTGTCCGTCCGTCCATGAGGTCATTTCATTCCTCCCGAAGGGGAGGCGGGCCATCAGCTGAACAAAGCAGCTCTTCGGCCAGAGGGTAAAGCAATAAATAGTAAAAATGACATGTAGAAGGCATGTACCGTACACGCCGAAAAGGGATGAATGTAAGTGAAGTGGCGCAGGGAGACCGTGACAACAAGCCGGGACCCAGGGAGGAGCCGCAAAGCACCCGATCGAGCGAACCCCCGCGAACACCAGAGGGAAGAGGGGCGAGAAATTTATTAACAGAGAAAATCTCAGGCGCGCATTACAGAAAAGTGAAAGTGTTACAGTGAGTTATACAAAGTACAGAGAGCCACAAAAGAGTATTACAGAGGATGAGGTGGGGCAGGGGGTGGGTACGATGGAACAGTAGTGAAAGGAGAACAAGAGGGGTAAGATTGGAGGAGGAGATAATAGAGTGTAGTAGTGATATTGGTGATGGAGGTGGCAAGTAAACGGAGAAGTTCGAAAAAGGAAAGAGGCGGCGGGCTGGAAAGCGGGTGCGAAATAGGAGGGTAAAAAGCGGGCGACGGGGGGTCGGGTGGCGGTGTTGATCGTGAGCGGGCGGAGGGGGAAGGGGGAGGGGAGCTCGGGGCACGGGGTGGGGAACGGGAAGGTTCCACACGATAAGTCCGCCGATGAAGATGGACGCCGCTGGTGATCAATCGTTGGACGTCTTCTGCGGTGGGAAGCTGAAGACGAACCATGTACGTCGGCCCATGGATGTTGAAAATGCGGAAAACTCGCCGCGCCGGGACGCCTGCCTGATGGAGGTCTAGCAGGAGGTCGTGGTCAGTAAGGGCGGGGTCAACGCCACGAAGAACACAGCTGAATAAAGACGGAGGATGCGTCGTAGGAGCGCCGGACTCGCGGACAGAGGCTGGCGGAGTGGCGCTGGCAGGAGCAACAGAATCGGCAGGGGGCCGCTGGGGACTCAGAATAGCCGTGGAGACGGAGGATACAGTGGGAGATGGCAACGGGGAGGAGTGACTAGACGTAAGAGTGAGAGTGGAAGAAGATGGGGAAAGATGAACGGAAGTGGTGACGGTAGTGGTAGTGATAGTAAGAGTGGGGGAAGCAGCTGTAGAAGTAGGGAGGGGAGACGGTACAGAGAGAGGGAAGGCAGGATCAGAGGCCAGGTGCTGTAAAATATGGGCAGGGGTAGGAAGAACGGCATGTGCGACATTAAATATCACTAAGTCACCACGAAGAAGGGCCAAAGATTCCATGTTGGGATCACTGAAGAACACCACGATGTCAGGTGACGGCTGTCCAGAGAAGGCATCCTGAAGACGAAGGACCACTCGAACGTCAGTCCCGACGTCACAAAGCCACTTGCGAATGGCGGCAGGGGAAAAGGCAGTGTCCACATTCTTCACAAGACAAGAGGAAGTCATGGTGGAGAGGCGACAGCCAACGAGGCGTCTGCCCAATTCTTGTTGGTTAAGGCGGTTGAGATAGCAGAAATTGGCGATGAGAAGAGCGCCACCCAACCGAAAAAATATGTGGACAGGAGTATGACCAAACTGTGTGGCCCCGCCGTGTTAGCAAATCAAGTTTGCTAACCTGCTAAAGGAGAAATGACTTCTCCGTTTAAAAAATGCTCCCCCATTGGAGATACAAATTCAAAAAAGGCTTTCACAGCCGCAGATCTAAAAATCACAGGAATAGAACCAGCTTTTGGGTGGTTAGGCCGTGTGCATTATGCAGAGTTTCGTCCAGACGTGCCATTTGGACTCATCAGCTGGAATGGCACGCCCCTCCAGGACTCTGCTTAGCAGTGGCAGACCAAACTGTGTGGCCCCGCCGTGTTAGCAAATCAAGTTTTGCTAACCTGCTAAAGGAGAAATGACTTCTCCGTTTAAAAAATGCTCCCCCATTGGAGATACAAATTCAAAAAAGGCTTTCACAGCCGCAGATCTAAAAATCACAGGAATAGAACCAGCTTTTGGGTGGTTAGGCCGTGTGCATTATGCAGAGTTTCGTCCAGACGTGCCATTTGGACTCATCAGCTGGAATGGCACGCCCCTCCAGGACTCTGCTTAGCAGTGGCAGACCAAACTGTGTGGCCCCGCCGTGTTAGCAAATCAAGTTTGCTAACCTGCTAAAGGAGAAATGACTTCTCCGTTTAGAAAATGCTCCCCCGTTGGAGATACAAATTCAAAAAAGGCTTTCACAGCCGCAGATCTAAAAATCACAGGAATAGAACCAGCTTTTGGGTGGTTAGGCCGTATGCATTATGCAGAGTTTCGTCCAGACGTGCCATTTGGACTCATCAGCTGGAATGGCACGCCCCTCCAGGACTCTGCTTAGCAGTGGCAGACCAAACTGTGTGGCCCCGCCGTGTTAGCAAATCAAGTTTGCTAACCTGCTAAAGGAGAAATGACTTCTCCGTTAAAAAAATGCTCCCCCATTGGAGATACAAATTCAAAAAAGGCTTTCACAGCCGCAGATCTAAAAATCACAGGAATAGAACCAGCTTTTGGGTGGTTAGGCCGTGTGCATTATGCAAAGTTTCGTCCAGACGTGCCATTTGGACTCATCAGCTGGAATGGCACGCCCCTCCAGGACTCTGCTTAGCAGTGGCAGACCAAACTGTGTGGCCCCGCCGTGTTAGCAAATCAAGTTTGCTAACCTGCTAAAGGAGAAATGACTTCTCCGTTTAAAAAATGCTCCCCCATTGGAGATACAAATTCAAAAAAGGCTTTCACAGCCGCAGATCTAAAAATCACAGGAATAGAACCAGCTTTTGGGTGGCTAGGCCGTGTGCATTATGCAGAGTTTCGTCCAGACGTGCCATTTGGACTCATCAGTTGGAATGGCACGCCCCTCCAGGACTCTGCTTAGCAGTGGCAGACCAAACTGTGTGGCCCCGCCGTGTTAGCAAATCAAGTTTGCTAACCTGCTAAAGGAGAAATGACTTCTCCGTTTAAAAAATGCTCCCCCATTGGAGATACAAATTCAAAAAAGGCTTTCACAGCCGCAGATCTAAAAATCACAGGAATAGAACCAGCTTTTGGGTGGTTAGGCCGTATGCATTATGCAGAGTTTCGTCCAGACGTGCCATTTGGACTCATCAGCTGGAATGGCACGCCCCTCCAGGACTCTGCTTAGCAGTGGCAGACCAAACTCGCTCGCTCGGACGCTTTCATTCCCCACCCTGAGGGGGTGGGGCGGGCCACCTAGAGGGTGTCGCCCTCTCCCTGGCCAGGGGATTGGACGGGGTTGTGTGGGATTGGAGGAAAAGAGAGATGGGGGGAAAAAAAGGATTAATGCGTTGGAGGAGATGTTGAAGTGCAAGAGTGACTGGAGGTGGGCGTAGGATTACTCTTTATTATATATGACGGGCATAGGGGGGGAGGCGGGACATTCTGTGAGCGTTTTTTTTTTTTTTTTTTTTTTTTTTTTTTTTTTTTTTTTTTTTTTTGTTCAGTACAGACATGATGCAAAAATGGATACAACAGACTTCGTGGGTAACATAAATTGACAGAGAAAAGAAAAAACACATAAGGTGATGAATATCATAAGTGCATGTTACAAAGTTTGGGAAAAATAAAAATAACAAGCATACTTAGTGACATAGCCTTCCTTAGCAGAGCCTAATGCAAAATATCGGACATGTACACTCCAGTTAATATACGTAAATTATACAGGAGGAGGCAGAAGCGAAGTATGTATATATGGTCTATCTTGGAGATATATAAAGTAAGGAATAGGTGATTAATTATCAGTACATTAAGTATGAATTGTATAAAGAGATTAAAGAAAATAGGTACTAAGTGAGAAAGTAGAGGACTTGGTAGCAATGTAAATGAAAAAATTTGCCCCTAGACAGTCTCCACACGCTGTCCGAGTGGAGGGGTCTGGTGGAGAGATTTGAAGATATGGAGTGGGGTGGGGATAAAGAGAGGGGTTTTGAGAGGGGAGTGCAGGAGAAGGGAGAGTATAGGATTGTTGCGGTCAAGGGAACGTTGGAAATAGCGGGCAGCAAGAATGGAGACGAAGGTATCTAGTTTGGGAATTGGGAATATGTTGTACAAGTCAGAGGTGTGAAAGAGTGGATGAAGGCGGAGGGCGATGCGAACTAGGCGGCGTTCCATGGATAGGAAAGGTTTAAGGAGGGTAGGGTGAGAGTCTGCAACAGCCAGCCAGGCGGTGAAACCATAGACGATGGCAGAACGAATGAAGGCGGTGTAGGTGAGTAGGAGAAGGTGGGAGTTAAGGCCCCAGGTAGTCCCGGCAAGCCGGCGAACCAACCGGGCTCGACGGGAAGATTTGGTTTGAAGGGTCCGGAAATGCGGGTGGAAAGTGAGGAATTCGTCTATGGTTACACCAAGGTACTTGAGGGAGGGTTGAACGGTAAGTGGGGTGTCGCGGATGGTGAGTCGGAGGAGGCCAGGGTCACGGGTCACTGAAAAGCGACGGCGGCTACGACGGATTAAGATTGATTGGGTTTTGGAGGGTTTTATACGGAGATGCCACTTGTCACACCAGGAGAGAAAGGAGTCAAGGTAAGGCTGTACAAGGTTATTCATGCTAGAGACGGAGGGAAGGGGTGCTAGAAGTGCAGTATCGTCCGCGAACTGAAGTAACTGAATGGGGGCGGGTGGTTGAGGAATATCTGCTACGAACAAGATGAAGAGTATTGGGGATAGCGGGGAGCCTTGAGGAACACCATAGGACATAGAAAATGAAGAGGAGAGTTCACGATTAATGGATATCCTAGCAGATCGGTGGGAGAGATAAGAGGCGATGAGGCGAATGTAGGTAGTAGGTAGGGCAAAAAAGTGAAGTTTAAAGATGAGGGCTGCGTGCCAAACAGAGTCGAAGGCCTGGTTGAAATCGAAAGTTATGAGAAGGGAAGGTTTTCCATGGTTGAGGTGATTGGAGGCTATTTGGATGAGCTTAAGGAGTTGGTCGGGTGAGGATAAGCCGGGACGGAAACCTCCTTGGGAAAGCGGGAGAAGGTGATGGGACGACAGGTGGGAGTGGAGGCGGCGGACCAGGATTTTATCTAGAAGTTTAGCTAGGACAGAAATGAGACATATTGGTCGGTATGAGTCTAAGTCGGACAAGGGTTTTCCGGATTTGGGGAACAGAAGCATGATGGATTTCTTCCAGGCGGTTGGATAGAAACCGGTATGGAGGATAAAAGTGAAAAGGGTGGCTAGAAGAGTGAAGAGGATGGGAGGGGCTTCACGTATATGGCGGTAACGGATATTATCGGGGCCGGGTGCGGTGTTGCGAGTTTTGGAGAGAGCGATATGAATATCGGTGGGGGTGATGGGAGAATTGAGAGGATGAGGGGAGGGTGTGTGTGTAGCAGAGGGAATGAGTTTAGGAGAAGCTTGAATATCATGATAGAGCGGTGTGTCAGCAAAGCAGAAGTGGTGGGAGATTTGGTTGTTGAAGCGCCAGGCGAAATGTTCAGAGAAGATCTCCAACTTTTCCGTGGTGTTAGCTGGAGACTTTCCTTGGTGAATGATAGGATAGGTAGGGGTGCTGTGTTGGCCGAGGAGGCTGGAAAGACGACGCCAGTATTGGGAGGGATGAGCATGTAAGGAGTTAAGTGTTGTACAGGTTTGAGACCATGAACGACGTTTATAAGAGATAAGGTAGTTACGTACTGTGCGGATTAGTTGGCGGTGCCGACGGAGAAAATAGGTGTCACGGGTGCGGGTGAAATCCTGGAGATAGGATTGAGAAAGTTTCTGGAGACGGAGAAATTTAGGCGGAAGGCGCGGTTTGGAGGGTGAATGTAAAGTGGTGGGGATGTGTGCTTGGGAAGCAGAGGAGATAGAAGAGTGCAGGAGATCCTGAAGTGAATCAACTGAGGTCTGGTCGGTCAGAGGTGGAGAAGAGTGTGGGAGCATGTTGGAAAGGGCGGAGCGATATGAATTCCAATTGGCTTGAGCAAAATTGGGTACTGGTTGGGGAGGTGATGTATTTGAGGAGTGGTGGTGAGTGGGGATTTGTAATAGAACAGGGATATGATCACTGCCAATGCTGGGAAGAAGTGTAATAGTGGTGAGATGTGTAAGAGAATTATGTGTGATGATGGCATCAGGTGTGGTCTGGGAGGAGGGGCGTGTTGGGCCGGGAAGGGGGAGAAGGGAGGAATCGATGGCACTGAGGAGGGAGTGGAGGCTGTGCATTTCTCGAACGGATCTGTCGGTGAGATTCAGGTCGGCAAGAAGAATGTAGTGCGGAAAGGTTCTGCTGAGGTGAGTGATGTAATCTAGTGGGAGGGGTTGGGTGGAACGCGTGTAAATTGTAGCGAGATGTAGGATGCGGGAGCGAAAGTAGATTGTGGCGGCGATGGATTCTGGAAAGTGAAGGGGATGAGGTGGAACATGAAGGCGAGTGGGAAGGGAACCTTTTATAGCTATTGCTGATCCCCCTCGTCCGCGGTCGTCGGGGTGATCTGCTCGATGAAGGATGTATCCAGGAAGATGAGCTGGAGTTCGTGGACGGAGCATGGTTTCGTTCAGTAAGATGGTGTGAACGGGGTACTGTTGGATGAGAGTCAGGAGGTGGAGACGCTTGGTGGAAAATGATTGGATATTGATGAAGAGAATGGAGATGGGAGGGGAGGAATTCACACGTTTGGATCGACAAGCCATCAAACAAGAGTCTCCAAGCGGGTGAATTGAAAATGGGAGTTTAGGCCTGAGTGGGAGGTGACAAAATGTAGGTTGAAAGTCTGATTGGCCGCTGCTTGCAGGTGAGAGAGGACTAATGGTCGGTGATATGGGAATAGGTTGAGGAGAGTGAGAGTGGTGAAGCGAATGATATCTTCGATGGTAGGAGGAGAGAACTGGGAACGGTTGAGATCTGTAGGTGGGTCAACGGTCCGGACGGGGGCGATAAGTTCGGGTCGGTTGTCAGGGGGAGGAGGACGGGCCTTACAGAGACGGGAGTAGGTGGGATGTGAGTCACCACACGTGTTGCAGTGAGGGGGTTGTGTGGTGTTGGGGCATTTTGGAGTAGGATGTTGCTGGGAACAGTGTCCGCAAATAGGTGTTGGTGCTTTGCAGTCGGCCGTTTTGTGGACGTTGTACTGTAGACACCGTTCGCAGCGTAGGGGTTGCGGAGGAGGGGCTTTGGAAGGCTCCACTCGGTGGTGCTGGCGATATATTGAGACACCTGTGGAAAGTAGTCTATCAAGATCTTCGGTGGTGGGGACCAGCACCCGCACCATGAAGGTCGGCCCGGATACGTTCTTAATTCGAAAGACTTTTCTTGCGGGAACGCCCTCGGCGTTAAGCTCCGCAAGGATCTCGGAGTCTGGAATATCCGGGTCGACCCCCCTGATCACACAGCTGAAGAGACTGTGGCGGGGTGGAGGGGGAGGGGTCTTTTGTTTGGGTTGTGAAAGGATTTTAAATGGTGAGCTGGAGCCCAGTTGATGAGCACCTACTAAATTGGAAAGATGACTGGCGGCTTCTGCACTGGTGACTTTGATGAGGTATCCATGGTTGGTAGGCCTGATGTCGGCGATGTCTTCACGACGAAGATTGAAGCGGAGAAGTGTTCGGAAGATCTTCTGCGATGAACGGAAATCAGGGGATGGGTTCTGAAGGAGGAAAGTATGGGTAGATTGGGGTGGTTTTTGCAGGAGACGGGGGTTGGTTATAGGACGATGACTGCCAGAGAGAGGAGGAAATTCGGTGGTGGATGATGTATTTATTGGTGGAATATTGGCTGTTTCCATGGAGTCAGTGTGCTGTGAAGGTGGAGGAGGCGGTGGCGGTGGCGGTGGCGGTGTCTCGATGGCGACGACTTTAGGTGGTACTGATTCCTTTGGTGTGGCGAGACGTCGTTTAACTCCCTGGGATGGCTCTCGTTGCGGCGCTGGTGGTACTAAGAGGTGACTTCCATGTGCAGAAGAGGGAATGGGATGCTCCTCGGAAGACATGAGGCCCGTGGCATGGGCTTGTGCTAGTGTCACAGAGGAAGGTGACAGTACGGCAGTGGTGGTGGTGGCTGTCGATGTGGTAGCGGCGATGGTGCTGGTGGCGATGAGATCCATTATGATAATATGGCTGTCTTAAAGACAGAATATTCCCTAGGGGGTAAAAACCCCCTGATGTGGAGAGGGGACCCCAGAGATTACCGAGTCCACAACTATGTAGCAGAGAAGAATGCAATGATGAATGCAGATTGCCTGGGGAAACCCTTACAGTAATAGAATTCCTCGACGTCGATGGCACGTCCCGAGGTGAAACCTCACGAATTACTATGTCCACCTGGCGAGACCACGTTTTCAAGGAGCCATAAACTCCCGTGACTGCTTGCGGTGTAGCGCAATCCGTTGGACGGTCAGCTTCGATCGTCAATGTCCTGGACCAAACTGTGTGGCCCCGCCGTGTTAGCAAATCAAGTTTGCTAACCTGCTAAAGGAGAAATGACTTCTCCGTTTAAAAAATGCTCCCCCATTGGAGATACAAATTCAAAAAAGGCTTTCACAGCCGCAGATCTAAAAATCACAGGAATAGAACCAGCTTTTGGGTGGTTAGGCCGTGTGCATTATGCAGAGTTTCGTCCAGACGTGCCATTTGGACTCATGAGCTGGAATGGCACGCCCCTCCAGGACTCTGCTTAGCAGTGGCAGACCAAACTGTGTGGCCCCGCCGTGTTAGCAAATCAAGTTTGCTAACCTGCTAAAGGAGAAATGACTTCTCCGTTTAAAAAATGCTCCCCCATTGGAGATACAAATTCAAAAAAGGCTTTCACAGCCGCAGATCAAAAAATCACAGGAATAGAACCAGCTTTTGGGTGGTTAGGCCGTGTGCATTATGCAGAGTTTCGTCCAGACGTGCCATTTGGACTCATCAGCTGGAATGGCACGCCCCTCCAGGGCTCTGCTTAGCAGTGGCAGACCAAACTGTGTGGGCCCCGCCGTGTTAGCAAGTCAAGTTTGCTAACCTGCTAAAGGAGAAATGACTTCTCCGTTTAAAAAATGCTCCCCCGTTGGAGATACAAATTCAAAAAAGGCTTTCACAGCCGCAGATCTAAAAATCACAGGAATAGAACCAGCTTTTGGGTGGTTAGGCCGTGTGCATTATGCAGAGTTTCGTCCAGACGTGCCATTTGGACTCATCAGCTGGAATGGCACGCCCCTCCAGGGCTCTGCTTAGCAGTGGCAGACCAAACTGTGTGGGCCCCGCCGTGTTAGCAAGTCAAGTTTGCTAACCTGCTAAAGGAGAAATGACTTCTCCGTTTAAAAAATGCTCCCCCGTTGGAGATACAAATTCAAAAAAGGCTTTCACAGCCGCAGATCTAAAAATCACAGGAATAGAACCAGCTTTTGGGTGGTTAGGCCGTGTGCATTATGCAGAGTTTCGTCCAGACGTGCCATTTGGACTCATCAGCTGGAATGGCACGCCCCTCCAGGACTCTGCTTAGCAGTGGCAGACCAAACTGTGTGGCCCCGCCGTGTTAGCAAATCAAGTTTGCTAGCCTGCTAAAGGAGAAATGACTTCTCCGTTTAAAAATTGCTCCCCCATTGGAGATACAAATTCAAAAAAGGCTTTCACAGCCGCAGATCTAAAAATCATAGGAATAGAACCAGCTTTTGGGTGGTTAGGCCGTGTGCATTATGCAGAGTTTCGTCCAGACGTGCCATTTGGACTCATCAGCTGGAATGGCACGCCCCTCCAGGACTCTGCTTAGCAGTGGCAGACCAAACTGTGTGGCCCCGCCGTGTTAGCAAATCAAGTTTGCTAACCTGCTAAAGGAGAAATGACTTCTCCGTTTAAAAAATGCTCCCCCATTGGAGATACAAGTTCATTTTATTATAATCAGCAAGATGTATACACCTTACCGCACGAATGCTACCTCTATATTGAAGGACGACTAGAAAAGTCGGATGGAAGTGGACCAAGCACTTCACAAGTAAACAACCATGCTCTAGCTTTTCTCTTTTCTGAAGCGCGATATGAAGTAAATAATGTTGAAATAGATCGAACGAAGAATGTTGGTATAACAAGTGCAATGAAACTCTAACCTTCTTTCTGTGATGAAGAAAGTAATCTTTTGCGGATGGCTGGATGGTGTCCAAAAGCTACTAACAACTGGATGATTAATGAGGATGGTACTATTACGGGTACATATCACTGAAACATGTTTTTTGGATTCGCAGAAGACTTTACACGTATTATAATCAACGCAAAACAAGAGCTTTTTCTAATCCGTGATCGAAGTGAATACAATTCTCTTAAAGCAGTAGAAACACCAGTAGAATCGAAAATAACACTGCATCGTATATTGTGGAGGATTCCACATGTAACCTTATCTGATCGTGAAAAACTTCGATTGCTCAAGATTGTAGAAAATGATACACCATTACCTATACGTTTTAGAAGTTGGGAGCTGCATGAATATCCTGTGTTACCACCTACAAACAAGCATAGCTGGGCTGTTAAAACATCACGTTTTACTGAGAAGCCCTTGTACATTATTTTTGGATTGCAAAATAATCGTAAATTCAATCAAGAAAAACCTCACTGTTTGATCACTGTAAATTAAGACACGTTAGACTATATCTCAACGGAATTACGTATCCCTACGAAAACATAGACATTAACTTTGAGAAAAATAAGTTTGGGATGTTCTATGACATGTTTTGTAAATTTCAATCATCGCATTATCAGAAAGAAGATCGTGCGCTATTTACACCTCAAGAATTTGAAAATAAAGCACCGATTGTAGTTATAGACTGCTCTTATCATGAAGAATCTACAAAAGAATCTCCAGTTGATATTCGTTTAGAATTTGAAACATCTGAAAACATTCCTGCTAACACAGCAGCCCATTGTCTTATTATTCATATGAGTGATGTTACTTACCATCCGCTAACGAATATTGTTACGAGACTATAAATAAGAATAGCTCTTTATCATTTTCATTAGTGTGTGCTTCGACATCGTACGCTATGGAACAAAACTGCAAATGTGCATGCTGTTTGCATGCTCATACGCAATATCTTATTTATCTTACACGAGTGAGTGAGGCTATTAAGATGTTCTATAAACATAGATCTTCGATGCCGAAACATCTTATTCAATACTTACCACCAGGATTTTTATCTACGTACGCTGCCTCTTACTTACATGATTTTTGGGGCATCCTTCCTCTACACAGTAAGATGTCGATCGAAGTAGCTGTATGCAGAACTTGTCAACGACATTACAAGCATCGAGGAGAAAATGGTGATGATGATTGGGATGGACCAAATCCGAGGATTGAACACTGTACACAGTGTAGGAATGAACTTTCTCTAGTACCTCATGATGATGATGATTCCGAAAAGGAATAACAACAAGGTAAGAAGTATATGATCTTCTCTGTAAAGCATAACATACTTAGTATAATATATTTCTAAATGTTTTGTTTAATTTGAATGTTGCAGGAGGCATTTCAGAAGCATACGTTGTAAGAAGCATACTAACCTTGTCAGCAGCAAAAATGAACACTGTTGTAGTACATTTGTAAATAATTATTTGATTGCATTCAAAAATGTTGTACTTATTGCATTGCTTTACACCACTTACTCTTAAGAAAAACGATCAGGTCTAAACATATACAATGACGTCATCACTGCAGCACGTGCTTACTCTAGCTTTCCCGATGCATGTTTAAACTTGTTCGAATTTACCGCCACCACATTCCCTTACACCGACTTACTCTTAAGAAAACGGACAAGTCTAAACATGCATGATGACGTTATCACTGCAGCACGTGCTTACTCTAGCTCCCCGATGTATGATTAAACTTTTCGAATTTACCGCCACCACATTTCAACTAAAGAGTGTAGCACCGAGGTAAGCGATGTAAGATAGTGGTAACTGCGTTGAATAAAGATGGCTGTTTGTCAAAAAGAATTTTTCAAATTATTCGCTACTACATAGAGAGCGGCACTGCGCTCTCTTGATTAAAGATGGCGGATGACAAAAAGCACGTTGGTTTGTAATGCACGTGGAATTTACCACCACCACAAAGAGGGCAGCACGGTGCTCTGTAGATTAAAGATGGCGGATGATAGCTGTTAGAAAAAAGCTTCTAGATTTTAAATTGCTCGCTATTACGATAAAAATAGCAGCACGGTGTTCAAAGATGGCTGCTTGTCAAAAAAGATTTTTTTCAAATTATCCGCTACCACATTTCAACTAAAGAGTGCAGCACTAAGGTTTGCGATGCAAGATGGCGGGTGACTGCTTGTCAAATAGATGTTTTTCAAATAGTCCGCCTCAAAGGTAAGTAGCTAAAGAGGGCAGCACTAAGGTTAGCAATACAAGATGGTGGATGACAGCTGTGACGAAAAAATTACCCGCAAGATAGCAGCATGATGCTCTTTTCATTAAAGATGGCAGGTTGTCAAATAGAATTTTTCTAATTAACCGCCTCAGAGCTAAAGAGGGCAGCACTGTTCTCTCTGGATTAAAGATGACTGCTTGTCAAAAAGAATTTTTCAAATTATCCGCCATCACAAAGAGGGCAGCACGATGCTCTCTTGATTAAAGATGGTGGATGACAGCTGAAGAGCACGTAGAATTTGCCGCCACCACATTTCAACTAAAGAGTGCAGCACTGTTCTCTCTGGATTAAAGATGGCGGTTGACAGCTGTCAGAAAAGCACATGGGTTTGTTTCCAAACAAGAGCACGTAGAATTTGCCGCCACCACATTTCAACTAAAGAGGGCAGCACGGTGCTCTCTGGATTAAAGATGGCGGATGATAGCTGTCAAAAAAGCACATAGGTTTGTTTCCATACAAGAGAATGTAGAATTTTTCAAATTGCCGCCACCACATTTCAAAGGCATCTAGCTAAAGAGTGCAGCACTGAGGTTTGTGATGCAAGAAGGGGGATGACAGCTGTCAGAAAAAAGCACGTGAGTTTGTTTCCAAACAAGAGCACGTGGAATTTCCCGCCACCACAAAGAGGGCAGCACTGTGCTCAAAGATGGATGCTGTCACGTGGAATTGTCTGCCACCACATTTCAAAGGTATCTAGCTAAAGAGGGCAGCACGGTGCTCAAAGATGGCTGCTGTCAAAAAGCATTTTTCAAATTATCCGCCACCACATTTCAAAGGTAAGTAGCTAAAGAGGGCAGCACTGTGCTCTATAGATTGAAGATGGCGGATGACAGCTGTCAGAAAAGCACGTGGATTTGTTTACCGATTCAAATCTCGCGCTAGTTAGGTTAAGTTGGTACTACTGAGGTTTAGGCCCGTCAAGATGGCATCAGTGAGGTTAGCCATGCGTTGTTGTCTGTCAAAAAGCACGTGGATTTGTTTACTAATTCAAATCGCGCGCTAGTTAGGTTAAGTTGGTACCACTGAGGTTTAGGCACGTCAAGATAGCAGTACTGAGGTTAGCGATGCGTTGTTGTCGATGATAGCTGTCAAAAAACACGTGGCTTTGTTTACAAATTCAAATTTGCCGCGGGAGGTGGAGGAGGCCTCTGAGAGGCCTCTGGCTGTGGTGGAGGTGGAGGAGGCCTCTGGGAGCCCGAGGTGGAGGTGGCCGCAGGACCATCCAATTATACTACTTTGCTCCGCATACCTGTTAGTTTCTTTCACAATTACCTCTACTACGATAATATCAAAGAACGTTTCAAAACATTCAACGATTATTTTATGCACCACCTTTTGGTCCGAATTCACTGTTGAAAACTTCCGTCTGACCTGTATAATTATCCATAGTCTCCCACACGAAATTTCCAAGTACTGGTTCCTCCTCATCGTCACGCTCATCATTTACCACTGCATCCGCCACAGCCAAATCATCTATTTCATTATCACTGCTGCTAATACTGTCACTACTACTTCCGACTAAACTTTAGTCTGAATTATACAATATTTGAAACACGTTACTGTCTGTCAAACCACGGCTGGAGCTAGCCATTGAGCGCAGCGCGGCACACGGACTGACGAAGCTGCAGCGAGACCGAAGGCTGCAGTACGAAACTGAATGAGGGGAATAACATTTATGACGAAATAAACCAACTCAATACATATTTCAGATAAAAGGTCCAATGTGATATATACCATGCCCAGTTGGTTCTCATATCGTATGACAGAAAGCAGCACTAACTGCAGCCTACACAGAGCGCTCGTGGAGAGTTACGGAAATATTACAAGCCGAGAAGTAAATATAAGAAATAAACCGCAGTGTCACTATACAAATAGAGCAAAGAACATCACGCGAAAAGACAAACTACTCAGATCATCATGTCTTTATTTTATTCTGCGGGAAAGAATGAAGCAAACAGACTTAAAAGAAAAACAGGGATTAGCGTTCAGACTTACTTGACAAATATGTATCCTTGCGAAAACAACTACATTTTAACGATCTTCAATTTTTATTTTACAACACTGACAAACTCCAAAATTTCTTCTTGGAAACAAAACAATTTGCGTTTCCATAACTCCAAAACTCTTCGCGTTATAGCCGTAAATGTGGAACCATGTATGGGTCTATACCACGTATAGAGGTCAGCACTTAGGGGTTAAATATGATTAATGATATCATTCGTTCGTAACATAGACGTACAGTTTGAAAAATGTTCTAACACCTTCGGTATAACAACTATGCACTGTTATGCTTTACTACCGTACATTCCATAACCTAAACCGTCTGAAAATTTTGGATTATATTCCACTACTAGCACAGGTTATCATTTATCAAGATCAAATAGAAAATCATGGACAGTGGCGTTTCAACACTTTCAGTATTCAATGTAAAGTGAATCACGTTCATTCAAATACGAACATCAAATTATATTAGCATAACATCGTATTGATGAAAAATGTAAGTTTCCGTCACACTGTTCTCGTAAATGATAAAACACTTCTCAACTGTTCACATTTCCTCTAAGACGCAGTTTCTGTCACCATACACACGACACTTAAAAATATTCTAAGTCTTGCAGTGCGTCGCAATACGTGGACTGAAATTTTCGTAGAGAGTCGAACTGACGACTTACATCGTGATCACAGAATACCCAACAGCCGGCCGTCCGATCTCGGCTCTGGTACAAGGTAAACTGGCTTGACAAGCGAAATGCCTGGCTATTTATTCGGTATCCCCAAGAAATTGCAATGGCTAATATCTTCCGTAATTTTCAACAGATCTCCTTGAAACTTGGGAGTGATGATTTAAAAAAAGCTACACGGTGATGTAGTTCATTTCTTCATATCTTAATTAATTTAGAAGAAATTAATGATAGAAAAGAATAGAACATTCCGTCGTCTGACGTAATACAACCTTGACCAAGTTACCCAGTTGTGACGCCTCACTTCCCCGCTGCTCGCAGCTGAAATGCTCGCAGAGGAGGCGTGTTCGGCGGTTAACAAAGCTCCACACACATCGGGGACTTTAACTTAGAGCCGTGTTACGGTTATAATACAATCCAGTGTCGTATTTTCTGGCCCCTCTTATCTATTGGTGTCAACATCAATATCTTGTGTGATGATCAAGTGGTCTACCCTGTCGTATCTGGAATCAATGTGCCCGTTTTATTTGTCCAATTATTTTCTCCTAATAGTGCAGTAACTACATGTGGTCTAGCCTCCCATTACTTTGCTTGTGAGGAAGTCATGCATTCGAAGGGCCAAGTGAATTCAGTGCATACAGCATGAATTGGGAAGTACTAGTTCATGTTACGATATAATTTGGCCTGCAGGATTGACTTTTCCCATCTGCCTGTTGTAAGCGGATATCACCTTTAACCAAGAAGTTTGTATTTCTCGTTCTTCTTTCCTAGAATATGTAGAACCACACTGTGATGGGGAGACGGAGATGGACTTGGATGCTATCCAACTATGTCATCAATCCACTAAAATAATCACGTGATCTGTGATCTTTTGAAGTAAAAGGAATTTCATTCCTTCCTTTATATAGCAGCAGTTTCTATTACAGTGCATTTAAAAGTACTGTTATCTCGAGTTTTGGCTCAGGCCTTTATTTTCGTGCTCGTTCTAGCCGTAGTGTTAAAGGGACACTTGTAAGATTATTGAAGTATATGATAGCTTGCAATTGGGTTCAAATTCAGGATATCAGAACATAGTAATAAAACACTACTACCAAAGCCATATTCCTTGTCCTCTTCATAATGTCTGTGACAGCAGTATCTGGAGGGGAACGGAAAGTGTCAATGTTAGGGAAAGAGCCGTCATCTGCTTGTTATATTTCAGCTTTTCAGGGATTTCATCAGGATTAGTGGTTTCCACGTTGCATATGGCCTCTTTTAAAGACAGAAGTTAAGACGTAGACTGATGTAATACATGGCATTACATGTGAATTTCCTTGCATAAACTCACCGTCCGATATGTAGGTTGGCACTGTTTGATTGCACATCAAAGCTACGTAATTAGAAATAACCGCACTGTGACTTAATAGCATGCTACACTGTTATAACAATGTACAAATACAATATGTATGTTGCATGACAGAAAAAAAAACATTCATAAAAGTTTAACAATGGCTTAACAAATCTTGCTGACTGTCGGCAAACAATATTCTGAAATTTATTAATATCTACAACACTGAGATTCTCTCAGACAATCAAAACAACAAGTACTTTTACAATGATTATTATTTTCCCGCCACAAAGTGCAGAGTGGTTGAACAATATCAAAACTACAAAGCATATGCCATCCTTTGTGAAGGGAACAGATATGTACGGATTTCAATAGATAAATGTGGGATGGATTAGAGCTTGTGTTTCTCCTTCTGGGCTGGACCACTCCTCATGCATTCTTTAAATGAGGATTTCTATTAACTCGTACATTCCTAAATCATCGGAAGATTCTTGCGCATGGTATTGTAATTCGAGAGAAAAGACGAACCACATCCTCGTAACAAGTGAGAGCTTTTGAAACTTAAGTCTGCAGTCTGAATTTGAGCTTACGTAATGTTTACCCTCAAGAAAGTGATGTTCATGAGTAATGAGCTCTCTGCAGTCAGTCAGTAGAATGTTCAGTATGTATCCCTTTGTGTTAGAGTTATAGAGGAGTTGGCTGTAGAACTATAGGTCACATGGTTTTAATTTCTCACTGTAGATTGAGACCCGACGTGAGCTATGCAGATCATCAACCTGCAGATGGCGGAGCACCTTGATTTATGTGCAGTATGTGCAGTAAAGTCCTGGCCGGAAAGTTTAGCCTTTTGCGACACCTGAAGAAACACAAAGATGATCGTCCCATCATGTGCGATCACTGCGGAAAGTTGTTCGGTAGCGGGCTCGGATTTTCCGAACACCTCAGGATCCACCTACTCCTAGTGTGCGAAATTTGCAATAAGTGCTTTACAAAGCGGAACATGCTGACAGATCACAAGCGGTCTCATGAAGCCTTCAAGTCCCAGTGGTGTCATATCTGTAGCAAATCCTTCAGCATCAAAGCCACCCTAGCAATTCACATGCGGGCACACACTGATGTAGTTTGTGTAATAAGCTGTTCAATGAGAGATATTCACTCTCGAAACATATGCGTATTCGTACAGGCGAGAAGCAACATTTTTGCAGTATCTGCAGGAAGCACTTCACATGGAGAAGTGCACTATCGTTACACATGTTGTTCCATACAGGACTAAAGCTGTATTAGTGCAATGTCTGTGGCGAGTCATTCAGCAGTAAATCACTCTTGGTTAATCACATGCGAGTTCACAAGGGTGAGAAGTCGTTCTCCTGCATTGTGTGTGACAAATCCTTCAATGAGGAAGGTAACATTGCAATTCACAGTCAATCCCACACAGGCGGAAAGCGATACAGCTGCACTGCTTGCGGCAAATCATTCAGCATTAAACCCTGCATTGCTATTCACATGCGGACTCATACAGGCGAGAGGCCGGACTGTTGCGGTATCTGTATCAAATTATTCGCCAGGAAATTCGACGTAGTAGGGCACATGCGGACTGACGTGGGCGTTTAGCTACACATATGCTGTATCTATAGGGAGAACTTCTCCGGGAGAATCGCACTCTCGAAACTCATGCAGACATTTAGAGACAGAAAGCCATATAGGTGAAATGTCCGTGGTAAATTTTCACCGAGGCAGTCAATCTAACGTTTCAGATCCGAACGTACACTGGTGTGAAGGCACATTGATGCTCAGTAATGAGGTGAAATTTTCAGAGAATCACACTGGAGGAATGCCACTGTGCTCCGTGTTTTGTGGCAAAATTTCGCACGCATCACCATGTTGATCTTGCACACGTGTGGGACGGCGCACGAGCGTCAAGTCACGCCGAGATGGAGCAGCACGTGTTTTAGTAATGTTTACGTCCTACTAAATACTGCACAAGAGTTCGGAGTTCCATAAGACCTTCTCCAATTCTGGAGTTGTAGCCAGGCACATGCCATCACACACAGCAGAGAATTAATAAGTTCTTCAGCCAGAACGGCACCTTCTCGTCACACTCCATGATGTATACTGAATAGCTGTCCATCCCTTTGTTCTAGTTTCTCTGAGATACAATTTTCAGGTAACTTAATATCTGGTCCGTGTGCGAAGGGAGCAAAGGACACTTCATGGTTTATCTCCTTATCAATCACATATATATGACAACAGCTTGTTCTCAGCCTTTGACGACCCTTTTTCTGTTTTCGGACTTCAGTAGAAAAGTACTCAGTAACACTCATTGTGGAGCAGTCCATTTGCGAGGATAAGAAGTAATCCGGATGAATGCAGAGGAATCATACGACTAAGCGAAGTTGTAAAAATCTAGAAGCACAGGAAGAAATATTCAAACGTTCAAATAAACAATTCCAGGGAATCAAGTCATAATAGGGAATGCAATTGAATAAATTGTTGCTGAAATCTGAGCACACCTGTGCTCTCCCTTCCTACATGCCGTCTGTTCCTTTAATTACGTGTAGACCATTAGCTCAAAACTAAACCTGCTTCCTCGGCTCTTGTACGATAATAATGTGTCTGTCAATCTGTTCTGAATGCAGATTGAAAACTCAACTTCAGTGCCCGTAGCCATTCATGAAGATCACTAGTTCTTGAGGAGGCGTCTGTAAGTAAGGCTTCGTATGTCGACAGATGCAGTATAATTGCACTTAAGTTTCTCCATTTTTACCTTGTGGCAAAGAATTGACCACTCGCTTTTCTCTAATGAAACCACAACAGGTCACCAAAAATCTCATATCTAAATGTAGCAAGAGACATAATGAGTACTGAACCCTTTTTGTCATGTCATAGTGATGTTACCCTGTTCCAGGTCTTCAGCATTAATTGTTAACTCTTGTGTATCAGGGAGTGTTAATGGCACTTCTTCACTTCCAGACATGACTATCGGGTATCAAGGAAGCCTACATACTTAAATTAAAAAGCTTACATAATCTATGTTAATTCGGTCAAAAATAAAGCTATATGATGGCGAGTGTGATTACAAATATGACCATATGGCTGCAGTCAGTGGCCTTAATATAACGCTGCAGTTGGACGATTTCAGGATGAAATTAATATACAGCACAAAAGAAAGCCTGATGGGCTATTTGCAGAATACCACTTCGTGGTTAAGTAGAAAACAGCAACATGAGCTTCAATCTGCTCGGCTCCATAAACAACTTTGTGTTATGCTTCCAATTTCTCAAACGTTTAAACATCAGGAAGTGATCTCCAGACCTTTTTTTAATTTTGGCTGTTCACTAACTGTCAATAGCATAGGACAAGTTACCTGGGCCGTCAATTGAATCTGAGTAACCTCCAGTTCACATCACTGAACTATAATGGTCATCCGATAAAATTAATGTTTAAGGCTAAGGAAGAGTGCCTGATGAACAAAGCGATGCATCATTAAATTTAAGTTAATTGAACGCACCTGATGACCAAAGTGACCCTCCAAAACAAGAGGACTTCATGTGCCAGTGAATTAATAGATTAATATTGCACAACGTAAAATAGTATTAATTATATTAAATGAATGACGTTATTTCAAAAACCAAAACAACAGGTGATTGGAATAAATCCATGAAAACCTGTGAAAAGCAATCCTGTTATTTTGTTACAATGTTCAACCAAACCCCAAAATAAACTTAATTCATGGCTAACCCTTAAATATTATTGGTCACGGAGTTCAACTACATCCACTTGTAGTCCTACTAAAATGTAAACACTCAAACTATTACCACTCCTTTAGGAACAGCATGGCCATAAATCATTGGTAGCCCATGAACTAATGGCAGAGTGCTGCTACATCTTATGGAATACCATGTGGTACCAACTCTTTTTGTCAAATTAGAATACTCTCCTCTCATAAAGGGGTAGTTTGCTATCTACATCGTTTTACGGTCCTAGCATGGCCGAGCAATCCCAAAAATCCCTTCCATGCACTGGAACCACCATCCTACTTTCCACTGGAGGACATACCATTGGCAATCCCTAACACCTAGTTGCACTAGGAATATATTAAGAAATGGAAATCCTAAATATCTAAGGACATCCTTCTGACACCAAAATAATTATTTAAATGCTCATTGGAATAAGAACTATGACTGTGTTATGGAAACATCGATACTGGAAAACAAAGTCGAATATTCCGAAATGTTACTGAGAATCAACTCTGTTATTTGCCCACGCAATGGAATTGAAATTGAAATAACTCCCCGGTTATTTTAACATCAATGATGTTGTAACTTGCACTTTTGTTTCCGAACAGGGTCCGCCTGATATAAATATGAACACTTGTTATCTCGTCAAACAGGTTTGTACTTACGGTATCCACTGGCTTACAAGTGAGCAAACAAATCTCACCACGGATGGCCTTTTACTACAGCACAAATCTTCGTCCAATTCCTTGTATTAACAGACAATTTATCGGTCAATATTATTGCCATCACAAATGAACTCAAGTCTAATGGAGTACGATATGCATTTCACTGGTATTAATGGAGTTATTAAATGAACAAAGGATCTCTCTGGATATAGGATACTATTCAGTGTTCAAACCACAGTCCTTACCATATTTCAGAAATTTCTGTCCTGACGATTTTCCCTTTTGGCCCTTTAAAAAAAGGAACCTCGGTGTTGTCTACACTATTACCTCCGGACTATCTACTAGGAACATGTACCACTAACTGAGTCGCATGGTTTCATAACTACATAGACAAATGGAACATGTCAACCACGGACAGTTACGAAGTTTCTCACTTCACATGGAAATACAATAATCCAGATGCCTATGACACTGACCTCAACATCGGCCTCAAACCTCAGTAAACCGAACCCCATGCTATCATCCCCTGACAAATGTATTGCAGACTGACCCTTCAATAACAAAGCATACCACATGGGTAATAACTATTACTCATTCCATTACTTATTATTATTTCAGAATGTTGTGCTCAACTAAGGAGTGCGATTGGACTTACTTTGCAGATGAGTGGTTTCTTCTCTTCCCAGATCCTTTTCTTCCCTCGCTGTGTTTTTCATCCATCTTCCATTCATGCAGTCGTATTCTCAACTTGGGTTTTTAGCAGAATGATGTTTGTTCACCAATGTTCTAAAACTAGATGTGTCCCACATAATTTCATCTGGTATTCTGATTTCTTAAAATTTTTTCAATTTCTATTACGTATCAAATTTTTCTTGAATATAACGAGGAGGCAATATCTTGTTAGTGAGTCTTTCATCGTCCATTCCTTGAATATGATCTTCAAATTTCAATCACCTTTTACCAGTTGTATCTCATAGTTTCTCAGTATGGTGGTATAATTCCGGAGACCTATTCATCCACACTCCAAAGCATGCTGGGCCAAAGATCTCCCTGAAGACTTCTCTTTCTTGTTGTTCGATAATTTTATATAGTGATCTTTCTCCAATAATCAAGGTTTCGGACATGTGTAATGCTTCGGGCTTAATTACAGTGTTATAATGTTTTAATTTAACGTTCCGGGATTTTGTGCTTTGTTGTACCTTCTCCGTGTGATTCTATGGCCAACTTTTAATATAGAAATTTCTGTTTTCTTCACGATTTTAATGCAGATGGTTGGACGAATTCCCCAAGTATTTGAAATTATTTTCGTGAGGAATTTTGCCAAACTGAGTTACCAGATTTTGTTTGTGTAAATATCGAGTAGATCCTTCTGTACATCGGGTTATCTAATATGAGATTTGTATTCATTTTAGATGCAATAGTATGGCGTTTTTCCAGGGACTGACTTCATTCTTGCCTATTGTTGCATAGAATAACTAGATCATATGTGAAGGCTAAATATTTTATATGAATTTAATCATTAACTGGCTTGCAATAAACTCCCTAGAGGCAACCTCTAATGATAAATACCTTGGCTATACTGCTGGGATAGATTAAAATGGAACTCTCCCTTGTTTTCAACTTACTACCTTGATGGAATCAATTATTATTGTTATTAGTATGGGATAATTATTGTAATTTTAATTGTTGTAGTGATGTAGCCATATGCCAAATAAATTAATAGATAATTATTATATTTATTTATATTGACAAGTTACAACTTGACCAAATTTCTCAATTTGCGTACATTACTTAGTCTACGTCTGTGGACATGAAATATAGCAAATTAACGTACTTAACCCTGCAGTGACTACGCGGGGGTCACCCACACCCCCATGCTTACTAATTATTGTGTACTATCGTTCAAACTTTGACAATAACGCTGTGACTCTATAACGCTTCCTGAAATATCGTTACTTGACATGTCATTATCTAGTGCTGACGTGTTCATAGCGCACTGGCAATAAATTCCAGTGGGGGTCTGATAGATCCCCACATAGTGACAGACAAAACACTTCTCACTCAGCACATCATGTTACTGTTAGGTAAGAAATGGTGTTAAATACTGAAGTTATATTACTTGTTGATTCTGCTCTTACAAGGGTACTCTTTCATGTGTCATTTCAATTAAACTCTTTTTCTAAACACTGTTATATCAGCTTACACTTAGTACCGCGTGTTTTTTGTAATTCGTTTCTTTATCTGATAACTGATTTCCTGTTGGAGCACGATGGATGGCAAAGATGTAGTAAGAATATGACCTACGCTTGAAAACTAATTTGTAGAGAAAAACGGTTGATGATCATGATCAGTTCTCATTCCGAATCAGATATTAATTGTGAACTGGTATACGAGTGAAGTGTACCTGCGACATCCATCGCTTCAACAAAGGAAATATTTCTAAAGCAAGATGATTTGTTTGCCAAAGATTGAAAGACTTGAACACCGAAACGTATTGTTGCAAATGTTACAGAAAGCTATAGGTGACGTTTGTTTGAAAGGCAGCCCTGATATGGAAAGTGATACGGAATGAAGGTGCGTTTTTATGTGGTACCAGTATTGTGTGGTGGTAACTGCATTTTTAAATATTGTAGTAGAATGTAAGTGACATTGATAATAGAATATGTTTCCACAAGTGTATGTTTCATTTTAGAATTCTTAAATAGCAGAAAAGGATGGGTCTGTCAACACCCCATGTGGTAACTCACATTTTCTTTCTTGATGTGGGTACTGCAGGGTTAACATTCCTCTAAATTTCACTGTTCTACTGCAAACATGTTCCTCATTACGTCTGAACAAATTCGATGAGAAATGTACTAAATTTAAAGTCCCATTCTGAAGAAAAGTATGACGAAAATTCTGTTATACAGTGACAGTTCTAACACACGCAAACATCGTAAATTTCTCCCCGTGTCTTCTCAGCACACAAATTAATAGTTGAAGCTATGATAAACCTCCACTAAAATAATACAAGGTCAAATCAGTCCTCCACATAGCAAAATACACCGGACTATGTTAGATGTCACTGGAGTACACAGTCCTTATTTATCTCTTACCACCTCCCATTTTCTGCCCATCGTCATTCTATTGTGTATGGATTTACTGGTTTATCTTATGCAAGTTTGCATAATAATATTTTGCATTTTGATTATTTTATTTCTATTATTGACTTAATTTTAAGAATCTGAAAGAGAAGACAAAGTATATACCATCGCAATTTTCTCCTCACGCTAATACTATGCATTCAGGATACTCACTGAGACTAGATTCTCCGCCGTCCAAAAATCAAGGGCATGCGTTTAGTCGTTGAACACCCTCTCTTTAGACATCACCTGGTCTGTCTGGAGATCCAAAGGAAATCATATTTGGGATAGGAAGCGTAAATCCCTAGATCGCTTGGACCTTGAGAAAATTGAATAGAAGCTGCTCTGTGACTACGAAGATTCGTGGACGACACAGAAGTCTTTAAACAGACTGCGAATTGCGAGGTCCGGGGGAAACGTAAAGAGGAACATCCACCTGATGCTAATGTCAGTATCTGGCACTAGGCAGCACCACTGTAATATGTATCATCTTTCTTGTAATTTTTACTGCATTATGGGACTGGCTCAAATAAATAAGTAACCTCCTCAGTTTATCTTATAGATGATATTTAAGGAAAGAGGAGTAGGACAAGAAGCAGAAAATCTTGCATCCGTAATCTACGAGAATGCTATGGAGTAGGATCACCCACACTTCTCCGACTTGCTGAGAACAAGAGTCAGATCACCCTGATGACAGCCGACATGCGATGAGGATATTGTCAAGGAAAACGAACCATTGCTAGTTTGATTTAATGATTATATCTGTACAACATAGAATGCGATAAGCCTGAATTATTCCGCCTCGCGTAGATTTAAATACGCTTTTAACAGTAGATATGGGCTGTTTCGAAACATTCGATGCGGCACAGCACTGTGTCGACACGGCGCACTTCCGTCTCGCAATGCTAGAGAAACAGTGTTTCTCGAGGCGTGGTGGAGCATAACCATAGATTCATAGCTAAGTCCAATTCACTGAATAAAATGCTTGATGTTCTGAAAACGATAAAATATGTTCATAAAGTATTTGACTACCAATTTACAACGCATATTACCCAAGTAGATGCTTTTCACGGGTTCGGCGGCCGCCGCCTCTACAGGCCCTCAGCAGAGGCCTCCGCCGCGCTGACCTCTCGCAAGGTCTTTGCTATGCTGGCTAGGACTGCATGCTTAACCTCACATCCGCCATCTTGGAGGCTTAACCTTACTTCCTACGCATAAGAGAGCAAGCCTAACCTCATAGAGGGGCCTAACCATAGTTTTATGACGAGATGCCCTTCCTGACGCCTAAGAGAACGAGCTTAACCTCAGATGCTATATCGGAGGAGCTTAACATTACTCTTACACGCAAGAAAGCAAGCCTAACCTCAGAGCCGCTATCATGGAGGGGCCTAACCTCAGTTTTACGGCCGAAGCCCTTCCTCACACCAATTCCACAATATGGCTGCTATATACAGCTCCTTATGAGACCGCTTAAGGGCACTTGTGCAAGACGGCTGCAGCTCTTAGGAGACGGCCAAGGACTCCTGCGCAATATGGCGATTTATTGCACACAATGGCTTCTATAGGTAGGCTCTTATGAGGGCTATGGAGAAAGATGCCGGCCATGGACGATTGCACAAGATGGCGGCTATACACAGGCTTATATGGAGAAAACTAGCTTAGAGGCTACTATACAAGATGGCGGCTGTTCTTACGAGACGGTCAAGGGCGCTTGCGCGAGGTGGCAGCTATCTAGTTGCACAAGATGGCGGCTATACATAGGCTCTTATGTAGAAAGCTAGGCCAGGGGGCTACTGCACAAGATGGCAGCTATACATACTCTCTTATGGCCTCTTCCTCCTCCGAAGGGACACAGCCGCCCTCCTCCTCTTCATCCGTATCGCATAAGGGCACGTCTTCTTAGCAAAAGAGCAAATGGGTCAAAACAACGCCGCTTCCTCATCTCTAGGGTAAAAGGGCTACTCTTCCTGGCAAAGGGGCAAAAGGGCACCTCCTCCTAGCAGAAGGGTGAAAGGGCACCTCGTTACAGCAAAAGGGCAAATGGGAAAAAAAGCACTTCTTCTCCATCAGTAGAGCAAAAGGGCAAAAGTGCTCTTCTTCCTGGCAAAAGTGCTCCTTGGCAAAAGGGCACCTCCTAGCAAAAGGGCAAATGGGCAGTAAGAACAGTTCCTCCTCATCTGTAGGGCAAGAAGGCACCTCCTCCTAGCAAAAGGTCACCTGTTGTTAACAAAAGGGCGAATGCGCATAAAGAACACTTCCTCCTTATCCGTAGGCAAAAGGGGTACTCTTCCTGGTAAAAGGGTAACAAGGCACCTCCTCCTAGAAAAAGGGCAAAAGGGCATAATCCACTTAGCATAGGGGCAAATGGGCAAAAAGAACACTTCCTCCACATCTGTAGGGCAAAAGGGCTACTCTTCCTAGCAAAAGGGCTCCTCCTCCTAGCGAAAAGGCTCTTACTTATCTGTATGCAAAAGAGCTCTTCCTCCTGGCTATAGGTTCCTTCTTCCTTGCAAAAGGGCTCCTCCTCCTGGCGAAAGAACTCCTCCTTACAGTTACTGAAATCAGCTCCATCCCTCCTTTTACAGGCAGATGCTTTCCTGAAGTGAAGGTTACATTACAAACAAATATACTTACATTATGTAGCGTTGTACTCGTTGCATATGTTTCTCAATTGTGGAGAAAGCGGTTGGAGGAGGAGGTGGTAAGGAGAAGGTAATTCCTTTTTGAGTATGCAAAAGTATTGTAGGATAAGCAAATGTTGTATCCGACAAGACAAAACAGGTTCAATCTAGTCACAGAATGCAATTGTAAAAGTACAGAATTGACATACTGTATGCCTTTATCCGACAAGACAAAACATGTTGACTAATAAACGGAAAACTTTTATCGCTACTGTGCTATATGTTTCTATTCGTCAAGACAAGTTAAAATTAGCACACACTAGAATTGACTGTAGAACAAGACGAAGAGGAGGAAGTGTTCCTTTTGCCCATTGGCCTCTTTGCCCATTGGCCCTTTTGCTATAAGGAGTTGCCCTTTTGCTCTTTTGCTAGGAGGAAGTGCCCTTTTACGAGGAAGAGTAGCTCTTTTGCCCTACAGATGAGGAGGTGTTTTTTTGCCCATTTACCCTTTTGCTAGGAAGTGGTGCCCGTTTGTCCTTTTGCTATACGGATGAGGAGGAGGAGGAGGGCGGCTGTGTCCCTCCGGAGGAGAAGAGGCCATAAGAGCCTATGTATAGCTACCATCTTGTGCAGTAGGCCCCTGGGCTAGCTTTCTACATAAGAGCCTGTGTATAGCCGCCATCTTGTGCAAGCGCCCTTTAGCCGTCTTCTAAAAGCAGCCACCACCTTGCACAGTAACCTCCGACCCGCGTTCTAGAAGTTAGCCTCATAAGAGCCTGTGTATAGCCGCCATCTTGCACAGTAGCCTCTAAGCTAGCTTTCTCCATATATCCCTGTGTATAGCCGCCATCTTGCGCAAGCGTCCATGGCCATCATCTTTCTCCATAAGAGCCCATGCATAGCCGCCATCTTGTGCTATTTCCTATGGCTCTCTGATAAGAGCCTATGTATAGCCGCCATCTTGCGCAAGCGACCTTAAGCCTCTCATAAGAGCAGCCGCCATCTTGCGCAGTAGCCTCATAGCTAGCTTTCACCATATAAGCTTGTGTATAGCTGCCATCTTGCTCAAGCGCCCTTGGCCATCATCTTTTTCCATAAGGCCCATATACAGCTGCCATCTTTTGCAACCGCAATGGCCAGCATCTTTCTCCATAAGAGCTCATGTATAGCCGCCATCTTGCGCAAGCATCCTTAAGCCGTCTCCTAAGAGCAGCCGCCATCTAGCACAGTAACCTCTGACCCACGTTCTACGAGTTAGCCTCATAAAAGCCTGTGTATAGCCGCCATATTGCACAGTAGCCTCTAAGCTAGCTTTCTCCATATAAGCCTGTGTATAGCCGCCATCTTTTGCAATCGCCAATGGCCGGCATCTTTCTCCATAAGAGCCTATGTATAGCCGCCATCTTTCTCAATCACCCATAGCCGTCTCATAAGTGCCTATGTATAGCAGCCATTGTGTGCAATAAATAGCCGCCATCTTGAGCAAGCTTCCTTGGCCGTCTGATAAGAGCCCACGTATAGCAGCCATCTTGTGCAATTAGATAGCAGCCATTTTGCGCAGGCGCCCTTGCCCGTCTCCTAAGATTAGCAGTCATCTTGCGCAAGCGCCCTTAAGCCGTCTCATAAGGAGCTGTGTATAGCCGCTGTCTTGTGCATTTGGCGTCGGGAAGGCATCTGGCCGTAAAACTGCGGTTAGGGCTCTCCAAGGTAGCGGTTGTGAGGTTAGACTTGCTGTCTTGCGTGTACAAGTAAGGTTAAGCCCCTCCGAGGTAGCGTCTGTGAGGTTAAGTTCGCTCTCTTAGGCCTCAGGAAGGGCATCTCGTCGTAAAACTAAGGTTAGGCCCCTCCATGAGGTTAGGCTTGCTCTCTTACGCGTAAAAAGTAAGGTTAAGCCTCCAAGATGGCGGATGTGAGGTTAAGCGTGCAGTCTTAGCCAGCATAGCAATGACCTTGCCGGAGGTCAATGCGGCGGAGGCCTCTCCGGAGGGCCTGTGGAAGCGGCGGCCGCCGAAGCCGTGAAAAACATCCTACTTACCCAGTAGTCTACGTAAGTGAACTAACTTGATTAATTATAAAACACGTGCAGTCACAGCACTTCGTCGTCATCCTGATAAGGAGAGGGGAAGTGGGTCAATTTTGAGATCGCACCAACAGCGCGCGACGTATGTTACATAATCGTGCATTCTCTTTACAATTTATGAGCCTGCTGGTGATTCTTGTCGTTAAGTTATAATAAGTCAATTGTTTCCACGGAATGGATCTGTTATATTCTATTACTTTTCCCATAGAAGTGGGTGCGAGATGTCTCTCACATATGTACTTGACTCTGTTTTACGATCTGATCCTCACCCGACGCCAAACCTACGTGATGGGATGTAATCACTATTGCGTGTTGGTAGTGTTTCGTAAATATGAAGAGGAGAGTGTTGGAACAAACACAAATACCCAGTCCCCGAGCCAGAAGCAATTCAAATTGTGAAGCTGCAGGGATGGGAACCTGGCTCCCTTCGAACTGCAGGCCTCATTGCTGACCATTTAGCCAAGGATTCGGATGGAGCTGTTATATTTATTATTTTTCTCCTTTCTCAGAAATAAGAAAACTTTTCAGGAAATTCAGTCGTGCGATACTTCTACGTCTGCACGCGCACCACCCATCTTCTTCACTTTGTCGGCCTTCTCAAACAACCAAACTATGGCGTCTTTGACTTATCCTATGTTGGATAGGATTGTCAATTTCTCTCAACGTATGAACCAAGACCAACTACAATATTATCAGACCTGAATGCATATATAGATACGTGACAAAATGGCTGTCACATTGGGCCACGTGCAGACGGCGTGTGGGGCGTGTTTACATTCAGTTCGGTTTATACAGCTCACGTGTGTGGTTGGCTGAGGTTATCTTACTACTGGAATTCGCGATTTAATTTTCCACCGAATATTTTTGTGTGTTAAATAGTGTTGCAGTGTTGCACATTTTTAATGTGTTATGATGTTTTTAGTATTTAGACGTAATTTCAGTAAGTGGTGTGAAAGTGACAAAATTACAGATTCTACCTCCTTAATCTGTGAAGTACAGGAGAAATTCGTTAAACCATTCACTGTAATAGATAGATAGATAGATAGATATTTATTGAAAATAACAGGCGAATTTGCCCCGATATATGTTCACATGGACAACTCACGTCAAAAGAAAAGAAAAGGAATAACGGATTCCCTGGGCATGCCATGAAGTTCATTAGATACTCCGGAAACGTGACACTCCCAAGGCAGTCATCCTCAGTCCCTCATGCCACGCCCATCGTCTCCACTTAATATTAAAACACAAAATAAAATAAAGCAAGAAATAATATTGGTGACTACTGCTACTGTCCGGTCGTGTCATCACCCGTGGTGAGAAGAAGGCCGCCCTCCCGATGATGACACGACCGGCCCTATCCGTGGGGCCCTAAGGAAGACCCCAACAATCCTACCAGATGACAATGCGTTTCTCACATCATTCCATTGCGGCCGACCACGTGAAACTGGAGCCGCTCTCCCCGCCTCTCACATTTCTCTCTTCTATTACTTATTTGGAGTGGGCCCGTCTCACCCCGTCTTCTTACGCATATGTCCTGCTCTCCCTTGCCCATCATTCCTTGCCAGCTCCTACTATGCGTGAATAGTGAGAAAAAAGCACATGCCCTTATGTATACAACCAAGTACCAATAATAATAATAATAATAATAATAATAATAATAATAATAATAATAATAATAATAATAATAATAATAATAATAATAAATCAAATCCCATGGCACTACAGCCCTTGAAGGGCCTTGGCCTACCAAGCGACCGCTGCTCAGCCCGAAGGCTTGCAGATTACGGGGTGTCGTGTGGTCAGCACGACTAATCCTCTCGGCCGTTATTCTTGGCTTTCTAGACCGGAATAATAATAATAATAATAATAATAATAATAATAATAATAATAATAATAATAATAATTTTAAAAGAGCCTCCGTGGCTCAGACGGCAGCGCATCGGCCTCTCACCGCTGGATACCGTGGTTCAAATCCCGATCACTCCATGTGAGATTTGTGCTGGACAAAGCGGAGGCGGGACAGGTTTTCCTCCGGGTACTCCGGTTTTCCCTGTCGTCTTTCATTCCAGCAACACTCTCCATTCTCATTTCATAGCATCTATCAGTCATTAATAAATCACTTTGGGAGTGGCGACCCCATCGTACTAACAGCCTATATTTGCTTCATTCATTCCATCCCTGACCCGGTCAATGACTGGAAAACAGGTTGTAGGTTTTCATTTTCAATAATTTTAAACAAATATCTACCTACAAAACAACTAATCTGTCCCTACCCTGAACTTGCATTCACCACATGACTGTCACAACATATAGTTCTGCAAAAGAAGAAAACCGCTGACATTGCATTACAACAGATTCAGCTCAAGTCCTTGTATACACAGTTGCTTACTTCGCATTCCGTGTTTCATAACTGGCTTGCCCTGGATTAAAAGTACACCAAATGACAACAATCGCATACTTTCATGTACTCTCGCAAACGGTAAGGCCTCTGCATTTCGCGCATACCATATCTTTTACTCAATTACTTCGCAATCTGAATGCACATCGCTGTCACTCGGTCTTACTTCACCTCCAGGCACGAATTCTACACCCTTCACTATGTCACCAGCACTTCACTTACTGCTGAACTTGCCTAACAAACTCAACCACTGAATACTGTTAAACAAGACCCCCACAAACATTGTAAACACCTGTCCCCATTCCCAAACACATGCCCCCTTATTTCCTCCAAGCTATACTCACCACCATTGCCCTATGAATCTCCTTCTTACATTTTTCTCATACATGCATTCGCACATAAATACCTGTTCAAATCTCCTCCGTCTTCCCATTCCTTAATAATCCACCTTATAATACTCCACTCGTCCCCTATTCCTAACATTTCCCGACGTCTGGCACTCAATAAACTATTTCTGATCTTACTCATTTCTTCACAATTACCCAATAAGTGAAAATCGTTGTTCTCTGCCCCACAAAGTATACACACCGACTTCTCTCCACCTTTTAACCATCCCTTATTTTTATGAACCCCATTATCCACCATATCAACCCTCTCCTGTTTAACCTCTCAATGTATCTATTATTTATCCCCGTTACTTCTTCTACTTTATTTAAAACGCTAAGAGAACTTCTTACTCCACTTTCAGACAATAATTTCTGCCTATACATATCTTTAATCCTCCTTGTAAGTACCTTCATCCCTCTAGCTTCTGTCTTCGTCTACACCTTTTCCCACATGTACCCCAAACCTATCATCTCCAAACATCCCTTAATTTTTTCTAGCCAGTCGCCCTTATACACGATCTTTCGTTGTTGTTCATACGCAGCCTGTAATACCCACCCCATTCCTGTCTTTTTAAATTCATCCAGTATCGAACTATTCTTTTCACACACTCAGATTCCAAATCCTCCCCACACATTAGTTCTGTCCCTGCATTAGCTGTGCATAGCGGCAGACCCATCACCATCTTACCGAAGTTACATATAATTCTTCTTAATTCACCTCTTTTCTCCTCCAACCCCCATACTTCAGCACCATACAATTCCCTACCGAAAATCACCGATCTTAACACTAACCTTAAGGTTTTATAACTGGTACTCGTATATTTAACTAACAAGTTTTTGACTGAGGCTAGGGCTGCCAAACCTCTGCTTTTTGCCCTACTAATATGATCATTCCAAGTTCCTTTACTGTTAATAATGACTCCTAAATATTCCAACTTCCTTACATGTTCCAACCTTTCTCCCTGCAGGACCCATTTCCCGTTCTCCCCTCTTCCTTTGTTTACCTGGGCTACTAGCATTTTAGATTTATTCCCATTAATTCTCAGGGCCCACTTCTTCGCGAAAACCGGCACTGCATTTAAGGCTTTCTGCATCCCTCCTGCAGTTAGAGTCATTAATATTACTTCGTCAGCAAAAATCAATCCTGGTACCTCCAACCTATTAATTACCGGAACGGCCCAATTTCTATCCCCATGCCCATCCAAGATACCGTTGATAAATAAAATAAACAATATTAGCGATAATTGGCACTCTTGCTTCAAACCCACCTTAGCTCTAATGGTCTGCTCAATCTATCGTCTCCCAATTTTACACAAAACCTGACCACCCTATATATTCCCTCCACTGCCCACATCATCTTTTCCGAAACCCCCAACCTACCCACTTTCTCCAATACAGTAGAGCCTCTCTATTCACCTTATCGAACTATTTTTCAAAATCGATTGCTGCCACATACACCTTACTTCTATACAGGCTCTTATACTTCTCTAAGACTGTCCTTACTATCATTATATTATCCACTGTACTTTTCCTTTTTCTAAATCCTCCTTGGTAATCTGTCATTCACTGTAATAGTGCAGGAAGATTATGTGAAGGTGGATGATGAGTCCTTTGTTAATGTTCGAAGAGTGGGATTTAAAGCTTCAAGTTCATTTGCTGTTCAAATGTTTCACAAAAATGTGCGTTGGCCTACAGGGTATTTTCGTTTTATATTGGGATCTGATGCTAGTGCAGACCT
This sequence comes from Anabrus simplex, assembly GCF_040414725.1. Classification (NCBI taxonomy): domain Eukaryota; kingdom Metazoa; phylum Arthropoda; class Insecta; order Orthoptera; family Tettigoniidae; genus Anabrus; species Anabrus simplex. The sequence goes on along the minus strand of NC_090278.1, from coordinate 10,271,540 downwards.
GAAATATGACAGATGGACGAAGTTTGGCACTTTGGTAAGTCATCTGGCAAGTTATTCTGATGATAATATTGGGCTCACTGATGAACTTTCTCCTGTTATGATCCTTTTGAAAGAATGCACTTCACTTAGACGGTGAGTTTAATTCAGAGAGAACTGGTAAAATAATATTCGTCCCAGAACAGTTAGAGCTCTCTATAATTAATCAAATAAGATACTCTCCAGAAATAATGATTTGGGCAGTGACATTATGTTATTATACCAAACACTGATAAGACATTTGATGTTTTAAGTGAAGCGGTCGGTGTTGATGTAAGTAGAGAGTCAGTCTGTAAATTTACAACTACTGAGGCAAATTTTCAGACCTTAAAGAGCTGTTTCATTCAGAGAAGAGTTTGTTACTAAAATGGCTCAAAAATTACCTAGGAATTTTCTGTATCCAACAACAATATAGACAGAATGTATCATCAGCACTTAAGACTTTTATAATAAGAATGTTGCTGGTTTGTATTTGCTTAAAAGTTAAGTTGTGGATGTTTCTGATGGCGCAATCCAGTTTCTAAAATTAATTCAAAAGTGGTGGTCAGTCTGTAATTTACAGCATCCCATGAAAAGTAGATATAAAATAATGAAAATGCTAGTCCAATTACTGGTCCTGATGTCATGAACCTTTCATTTCTTAAATGTTTAAAACATATATAGACTTGGGCACATGTCATAAACAGAAGGAAGGTTGACAAGCGAATCATACATTGCCTTGATACACATACTTACCGCAGTAATAGAACTGTGTAAATATATTTTCAATAAATACCACTGGTTTGATATGCTTACTACAAAATTGTAGACAGACAGTTCAGAGGGAAGATTTGGTGTCTGCAGGAGATTCAGTGATTGCACATACAATGCTTCTTTGGAACGAATTGTTGTGTCTAAGTCTGGGTGGTGCGCATACAGACGTAGAAGTACAGCACGTCTGATGAAGTCTGCAAAACTTGGTGAATTTTCATTTTAAGGACTTCGCTCCTAATGTCTATATCAATAGTCATGATGAAATTATTGATAATTCAGATGTGTTAGAGCCTGCATTAGAAGAACTAGCTCACATCACAGTTCTCCTTGAACTGCATTGCTAGCTACACCAGTTTGCAAGTGATTGAAATATAATGTTAAAAGTGTGATGTCTGCGTAAATGTTTGCATACATACATACATACATACATACATACATACATACATTATCATTATAGACTGTTATACCTTTCAGCGTTAAGTCTGCAAGCCTCTGAGAATCTACTAAACGTCGCCACAATCCTCGATTTGCAGCTAGTGTTGTGGCCTCATTTAGTTCTATAACTCTTATCTTTAAATCGTTAGAAACCGAGTCCAACCATCGTCGCCTTGGTCTCCCTTTGCTTCTCTTACCCTCCATAACAGAGTCCATTATTCTCCTAGGTAACCTATCCTCCTCCATTCGCCTCACATAACCCCACCACCGAAGCCGGTTTATGCGTACAGCTTCATCCATCGAGTTCATTCCTAAATAAGCCTTTATCTCCCCATTCCGAGTACCCTCCTGCCATTGTTCCCACCTGTTTGTACCAACAATCATTCTTGCTACATTCATGTCTGTTACTTCTAACTTATGAATAAGATATCCTGAGTCCACCCAGCTTTCGCTCCCGTAAAGCAAAGTTGGTCTGAAAACAGACCGATGTAAAGATAGTTTCGTCTGGGAGCTGACTTCCTTCTTACAGAATACTGCTGATCGCAACTGCGAGCTCACTGCATTAGCTTCACTACACCTTGATTCAATCTCACTTACTATATTACCATCCTGGGAGAACACACAACCTAAATACTTGAAATTATCGACCTGTTCTAGCTTTGTATCACCAATCTGGCATTCAATTCTGTTGAATTTCTTACCTACTGACATCAATTTAGTCTTCGAGAGGCTAATTTTCATACCATACACATTGCACCCATTTTCAAGTTCCAAGATATTAGAATGCAGGCTTTCGGCACAGTCTGCCATTAAGACCGAGTCGTCAGCATAGGCCAGACTGCTTACTACTTTTCCACCTAACTGAATCCCTCCCTGCCATTTTATACCTTTCAGCAGATGATCCATGTAAACTACGAACAGCAGAGGTGAAACATTACAGCCTTGTCTAAGTCCTCTAAGTACCCTGAACCTAGAACTCATTCTACCATCAATTCTCACTGAAGCCCAATTGTCAACATAAATGCCTTTGATTGATTTTAATAATCTACCTTTAATTCCATAGTCTCCCAGTATGGCGAACATCTTTTCCCTCGGTACCCTGTCATATGTTTTCTCTAGATCTACGAAACGTAAACACAACTGCCTATTCCTCTCGTAGCATTTTTCAATTACCTGGCGCATACTGGAAATCTGATCCTGACAGCCTCTCTGTGGTCTGAAACCACACTAGTTTTCATCCAACTTCCTCTCAACGACTGATCGCACCCACCCTTCCAGATGCCAGAGAATACTTTGCCTTGTATACTAATCAATGAGATACCTCGATAGTTGTTGCAATCCTTCCTGTTCCCTTGCTTATAGATAGGTGCAATTACTGCTTGTGTCCAACCTGAAGGTACCTTACCAAAACTCCACGCTAATTTTACTACTCTATGAAGCCATTTTATCCCTGCCTTCCCACTATACTTCACCATTTCAGGTCTAATTTCATCTATTCCTGCTGCCTTATGACAATGGAGTTTATTTGCTATCCTTTCCACTTCCTCAAGCATAATTTCAGCAACATCATTTCCTCCTCCCCATGACCTTGGCTGTTTGCAACACCACCATGATGATTTCCTTTTACATTGAGAAGATGTTCAAAATATTCCCTCCACCTCTCCAGTGATTCCCTGGGATCTACTATGAGTTCACCTGAATTACTCAAAACACTGTTCATTTCCTTTTTCCCTCCCTTCCTAAGATTCTTTATTACTGTCCAGAAAGGTTTCCCTGCTGCTTGACCTAGCCTTTCCAGGTTATTACCAAAATCTTCCCATGACTTCTTTTTGGATTCAACAACTATTTGTTTCGCTCTGTTTCTTTCATCTACGTACAAAGCCCTGTCTGCCTCGGCCCTTGTTTGGAGCCATTTCTGATAAGCCTTCTTTTTACGTTTACAGGCTGCTCTCACTTCATCATTCCACCAAGATGTTCGCCTTTTCCCATCTTTACACACAGTTGTTTCTGGGTATTCCCTTGCTGTTTCTACTACAGCATCCCTGTATGCCACCCATTCACTTTCTATATCCTGAACCTGCTTACTGTCTACTGTTCGAACTTCTCACTAATCATATCCATGTACTTCTGTCTAATTTCCTCGTCCTAGAGATTTTCTACACTTATTCGTTTGCAGACAGATTTCACTTTCTCTACCCTAGGCCTAGAGATACTTAGTTCACTACAGATCAGATAGTGGTCTGTATCATCGAAAAATCCGCAAAAAACTCGTACATTCCTAACAGATTTCCTGAATTCGAAGTCGGTTAAGATATAGTCTATTATGGATCTAGTACCCCTAGCCTCCCATGTGTAGCGGTGAATAGCCTTATGCTTGACGAATGTATTCGTAGCAGCTAAACCCATACTAGCACAGAAGTCCAGCAAACGCTTTCCATTCCCATTAGCTTCCATATCTTCCCCACATTTACCAATCACCCTTTCGTATCCTTCAGTTCTATTCCCAACTCTCGCATTGAAATCGCCCATTAGCACTATTCTGTCCTTGCTGTTGACCCTGACCACGATGTCACTCAATGCTTCATAAAACTTGTCAACTTCATCCTCATCTGCACCCTCACATGGTAAATACACGGACACAATTCTTGTCCTAATTCCTCCCACTGACAAATGTTTGCAGGCTGAACATAAATTGCTTGTGGATAGTGACAGGGAAATGATGAAGTATTTTAATCTAGTGAAGAGAGGTTGTTTGAAGTGTCCATCATTGATGGTCATGTCCTTGTGTTGTAACGTGTTCAAGCCCGAATTTCTTAAGATACAGAATCAAAGAGAGTGACTGGTAGGGTTAGGATTCAGTTGATTGAGAGTAGTGGATGTGATCTTGATAAGTGTCAGTGCAGTGTGAAGTGATTGAAAAGTCCATTAATGTGTTAGCAGATGTTTTAATCAGTAATTATGATTTTCTTATAAATACACCTTTAATTGTATATGTCAATATGTCTGTTTAAGTCAAGTAGGACTAGACTGGTGAATGTGTAATTTTTGAGGATGTTATTTGATTGAACTATGTAATTTTTGTTTTTCTCGTAATATGTTGTGCATCGATGTGATTTACCAGCGAATCTTGGTTTAACTTTGTCATTTTCATGTGTACTGGCTGTATGTTTGTTAGTGAGGCATGTGCATATTTAAAGTAGTCTTGCATGCTGAATATATTATTTGATGATGATTATGCTTGTTGTTTTAAGGGGCCTAGCATCGAAGGTCATCGGCCGAATATATTATTTAATGAGTACGCTATGTCATTTCACTGTTTTGGATGATTTGTGTTTTTGTTGTAATGTGTTGTGTGTTGTTGTTTTACCAACGTATATTAATTAATTACACTTTCCATTGTCACATATACTAGTCTAGTGTTATGTAAATTGGTCGAACACTTGTTTCGATGTCGGTATGTTATTTTTATCCGTTTCATGTTTTCTAACTAGGGGAACATGATTTATATTACATATATTAATTCTTCCTTCCGAATATTATGAAAGTTATCGGCATTAGTCATGTTATTAGGAATTAATGCCCAACTGCGTCCCACAGCAGACAGTGGCCCAATGATTCCGCCATGTTGGATTCTGCATGAAGGTCTGATAGGTTGTAGTTGGTCTTGTATGAACACATGCAAGCACCGCTCGGAACAACTCCTGCCTCACCCTACTACGATATTGAACTACTGTACAGATCTTGTTCTGCTGTGTTTACCTCGCGCGCAGCTGGTATTTTATAGTACAACTTTCCGCGCACAGTCAGTAGTCAACAACGACGGTGCTGAATCTCACAAGATGTAGAAACAGTATTTCTTCGACAACTGCACAAGCTACAGACACATAGCGTCTCCCGCCAATATATGTTAATAACCATAGGCCTGCCATCGATTTAGGAATTTTAATGAAATTATTGCGGGTGTTTCGTATTAACAGAACAACCGATACCCTGTTAGGAGCTATGGTGATATACTCCCAAGAATTGAATTGTGATGCGCAATATAACACTCAAGGCTTGTGATACCAAAGAATCTGTAAGCCGGAGGAAGACAGCTTAAGGCGGTGTGACGCGTCGGAACGAAGAGCAAGCTTGTCGGTTCGCGTGACGTCAGGCGAGAGCTGAGGAATGCAATGTCGCCTGTGAGTGCGGAACTGAAGCGCTCTATCTGAAGAACATGTCGTCGTCACCAGATTGAGTACAAGGTGTGCAAATAGTTTCTACTACATTTCCACGTTTTTCAACCCCATATTCAGTCGATATTCCTTAGAGTTAGCAAATGGGAATTTAAAATGTAGAATGTGATGGGAGATCAAATATAAACACAAGGAAGCCTTGGCTGATGGTACGCACTTGTTTCACGGGTATTGAGTACGTTCGGCTCGACATTTATGTATGAATACTTCTTTTTCGTCACGAAACTTTGCCAAGTACAAATTCGGAAATACCTTTTCGAATCACACCCTAACAGACAGTCTGCAGACGTGGTGTCCTAACATTGATGAACTAAAAGGAAAAACAGAAGCAGAAACTTTTAATGTATGGCTCTCTTCTAATTTGCAGAGAAAATTGTATTATGTATTTTTCTTCTTTATGTTATAACACGGCTGTCATTCATATTTTGCCTTAACATAGAAGTTTATATTGTTTGTATAATGTGACCAGTTGTGTATTTCAAGCATTACCATATCCAAGTCACCAGATGTTATTGATACCAGATTCTTTTTCTACGCGTCGAATCAATTTTCCCTTCCCTGAAGTTGCTAGAACTATGCTCAGTATGTGGTGACGTCACACCGGCGCTTTCTGTCGTCCACTGGTGTACTGTGGGATATCATCCGACAATGAGGGGAAAAGTTCAAGCTGGGTAAACTTCCACTACACGAACAGGAGTCGCTAGGAGACTGTACAATATTTAACAAAATAAAGGTATCTTAGGCATATTCACAGTAATATGAGGAAATATAAGAAATGTTGAATTGAAAATAATGCTGCTTTTCAGGTCTCGTACATGAGTTTTGAAGTGAAGTGTGGAAATTGTAAATAGTGCTTAACATTCTAAAAAAATCCAGATCATTGGCCACGTATATAGCAAGTGAAGTATTTCAATTGTTATTTTCGTGTTTGCTATATTGTGGCTGTAATAAGGAATGATAAACAAGTTTGAAAGGAGGGAATATTTTCATTTTCATTGAATTTCTTACCGTACAGAATTTTAGAGTAATTTAACTGAATGGTACAGGCAGTGTTGTTCACACAGACCTAAGTTGCTCCTCAGCCGGTCAATACGTTTCATTAAGCAATATTATGTTACACGTGCGAATGTTAGCAGCACCCATGCGGTTGCTTAACCACTCCGGGGTAACAGCTCTGTGCATTAACCACTTCCAGGCTACGCGGTACGTGCTGTCATCTTGAGGATTTGTGGAGAACTTTTAGGGAAGGCACTGGAAGCGGGTGAACCGTCCGTAATCCACTCTCTGCCTGCTCGATATGAACCAAGCAGGCAGTACCGTGAGCACACAGTAAACCGTGATCATATTCGCCATACCCACAGCATTGCCCCTTGAAACACTAGATAAGCAATACGCCGAAGTTTGTAGTTCAAAACCGGGTTGTGATCAGAAGGCGTGGCGCGAAATCAAATGGAAACAGAAAACGAATAGACACTCATAGCTTGATAAATACATTCTCAACGTTCAGAAATCTTGTTCTCATCACACAATATCGTGTATATTTTGAGAGATCGTGTGATCCTTAAGACGAGACGCCCCAGGAAACAGGGGAAAGAGATCAGGGTCACTTAAAGCAAATTTTTGGGGGGAGGAAATTGAAAATTTGAAGACTGATATCGATCAGAATTTCAGAAGTAGAGAGTTTACGACTTGATAATATCAAAGAACCATATGTTTGAAGAACATGCACATGACTTTTAGCACTTTTTCAGTAATTGTTGTTATAAGTGAATTAACAATTTCATCACGCAATGGGCCCTGAGCGATCTTCCCAGAAATTACATACAGACATTTATTGTTGATATTATTCCATGTCCAAAACAAAACAGTCGGTGTTGCAGGCATATTGTTTCCATCAATCATCAACAGAAAATACGTATTTAACAATACAAAATATTACTTATGACTATAAAAGTGCATTTTTTCTCATTCCACTACTAATAGTAGTTTTTTCCTCTCTTGTAATTCAGAACTAACGACACTTCAATGTATCACGTTTCCTGAATAGCACGAAAGGACATTTGAGAGCGATAATAAACAGCATTGGTACTTAAATTAGTAAGAGGAATGTTTGCTCCAAAGTACATTACAATTGCCTCGCATGCTTCTGACTTCTCGGCTTTCTGCTGGCTCGTCTTCTTCTCCGATAAAAGATATTAGCTCTTAGTTTGTGCAGCTTCATTTTCATCCTCCTCCAGCAGCTGTTCCATTGCCTCAGCAGAATGTGATGATTATGTCAATTTCTCAGTCTCAGGTCTCTTTTAATTTGCTTTATGATCGTCTCATGTACTACATATATCAGTACGTGGATACTCCCTAAATCTTTCACTGGAAACACGGTTTGCTGGATATTCCCCGTAATACATTTCATGCAGTTTCTTAACTTATTCTGGCAAATATATTCTCTTCGATTCATTCACACTGTGTGGATCTTCTTTTACCTCTAATATGTCCCTCATCATCACTACACGTATCTGTATTAATGTTAATACACTTGAAGCAACAAGAACTAACAAAACAGCCTGCGTGATCAAAGTGGACAAATAATGAACTCAGCTGGTAACACACGACATGCGCACGCACTCTAACGCTGCCTGCGGTCGGATCGCTCTTTCATGGTTCCAGGTCTTTCATACAACGCTCAAATGCCAACTGTGTGTTTCTCGGACGCAATTCGTTTATTCTTAGTCATATTTAACATGATGATAGACTCGCATACTAGTTACCTACTCGTAGTAATATATCTTTTTTCACTTCTGGTGGAGCCTGTGCCCTTCAAGTCCCACCTAGTGGGTGAATGGTAATGAACTAGGTCGGGAAATGTTCATGTTTAAGGATTTGATGACGTGATCACCCTTGCTTATTGTAAAATTTATAAATCAATCAGCTATCTGCCTTATGATGTCATGCTCCACCAATCAGACAGTTTAATTATGTAATTTTCTAGGACAGTTACCCAGCCCCTTTTATATAGATGTGAGTTTGAACTTCAAACTGTCAGTCTTCATCGGGACCTTTCAGAGTGCTACGTTAATTGAGGAGATCTCCTCGGGAGCGTAACGCGTAAAACTGGCATAAGGCAAAGCAGAACAATCACCTAAATATGTGAACTTTATCTACCTATAACAAAAGGGAGATTCCAGCGATCACCTTAAGCATGTAACTGTTAAGTGGATCTACGTTTTCTCATATTTGAATGTAGGGTTCTTCACATTTCGGTTTGGACTTAAAAATGTAAGTTTTCTACGGGCTTAATGTAAAACTCCTAAAAGGGACGCACGGGTGTTGTTTCGTCCTCTCAGAGTGCGCTCTTGTCTGCGTCTCATTTAAGTGACTAGAATGCATCTGGTTTTCGGCAACTAAAAACACACTTGGTAGTGACAACATGCCGTCTAGACACGCATTCGCGGCCAATTTGCCTCAACATTATCGACAGTCATCCAGGCATTTCATTATGTTCATTAAGGTATAAATAGTTTTGTGTACTTTGTTAATTATGAATACTATAATTGTGATGTGAAAATGGGAACTAATATTTACTGGACATAACTGAATTATAACATCAAAGCATCTAAGAGTATTTATTTATTCATCTGTCATGTCGACTTGTGTATCCAGCCGTTATCTATATTATCGGCCATTGTTGGAACTGTTACCTAACTGTGGAGGTTACCAGACAAATTTAATTCAAGTTTCTTATCCATTATTGTCACGCATTTGACTGGACTATGTAATGCGCTGAATTATCATTTGTAACTTCTGCGCACCTTCGCGGTGAACGCGTTGAATTATGGGACGACTGGCTACTTCCCCAGCTCAGTGTGAGCTCAGTAGTCTGGTCGCCACTACACTCCAAGATGGCTGTGTTGTGTGAAGCTCCCAAGTGAACGGCTTGGCAAGAAAGGAAAGCGATTACAATGGAGCCTGACTCCGGTGGTTAAATCGTGATGTTAGGGCTAGGCCCTGTTATTCTTTTGAAAGTTATCCAGTGTGCTCCAAGCTTAATATTTTCTTAATGTAACATGTAAACTTGGTGCTGCGAGTTAACCGTTATCGGTATGAAAAGTTTTAAGTGTCTTGTAAGTTGGATATCTTAACTCCAAGTAAGTACTGAAAATTATAATTTATTGAAGGGATTCCATTCGTTCAGACACTAGAGTGAGTAATTTCATCGTGGACATGACCAACATCATAAACGCAACTTTGGTATAGTGTAACCTTGTAAGCAAAATTTGATGTATATTTGAACTGAATCCGTTGGAAAAAGAAAATTAATGTAATGTAGGGAGATCGGGATCGCTAGTTATGCGTCTATGAGGTGGTATTTTGTGTAAGTGATTTTATCTTACGGTTTTGTCGGTGTGCATTATTGCCAAGTGTTTTTCTTGATGTTCATAATGATGATGAATATTATTATTATTATTATTATTATTGTTATTATTATTATTATTACTTTTATTCTTTTGTAATTCATTTCGGTGCGTGTTTTCTCCCATAATTTTTCCCTTGTTGGTGGTATTTGCTGTCTGATTTTAGTCCTATTGCCTTCGTGGCTGATTATTTGTACGTGATTATTATAGCATTGTTACGGGCGTTAATTAATGACACCACATATTCGCATCGTAGCGCAATCCAGGGCCCCCTCTGTTCTAAAGTATGTAAACCGCAGGTGAATTGGTTAAGTAAAGCTAATGTAAGCTGGTACTATCACCTCTTGGATAAATAATAGTTATTATTATTTTTAATAACTTAAAATCTTAAAATTGAAATTTGCTGATCGAAATTGTTTAATATGGTGGTTTTCTTTCGTTGTCTTATAACATTTCTCCCATTGTTTGTGTTCCTTGCTTTTGTCTTTATTACGTCATGTCATCTCTTCTTATCTAATCTGATGATACGTTATTTTTTTTGGGTGGCTTTGATGATTATTATGGGATCTTGGCTTCGCGTCGGTAACGGGTAGCTCCTGTTGTGTGCTTCAGTGTTCTATTATTATTATTATGTGCGCACCGTTAATTGTAAATTTCCTTTAATATACTTCATTTTGTTGGGGTTGCTGTGCGCTATTATTTTATTGTGTTTTCATCTAGCTCGTTTCTTTGGTGTAATGTTTATTCGCGGTTGGAGCCACTAATTTTTTTTTCTTTTTCGTGTGTCCTTGTGTGAGTCTTGTAATTTAGCATTTTAGTAGTGCAGCAAATTTCAATTTTAAAGAGATTTTATATCGCGGGCCCGCATATCGGTTGCAACCAAATTTTAAATAAATTTTAATCTTTCTGTATGTAAGTTAATGAGTTAGTAATGAATTTTCAAACCTTAATTTTGGCGGAAGCCTATGTTAATGTGAGCTTCATTTCATCTTAATTTCAACTTTATTTTAAAATACTGTTTCTCTCATTTAGTTTAATTGCATTTTAAATTTTTGGAAAAAGGTATATCTATATATATATATTTATTGTTCTTATTTTATACCATTTTCAAATTACATTTACTTAGTAAATTTTCTTCATTTTAAATTTATCTCATGTGTCATTTAGTAGCTAGCAATATTTACCTGGCAACCTGTCAAAGTTATGTAAGACCCTGGCCTTTTTATTCTCGCCTTTGCCCTCCACGCTTCATATTTTATGCTACTGCCCTTCGGTAAGTATTGTGCTCGTTTTCTTCTTGATGTTTGTGCTTTTCATTTGGATGTTTTGTTTACTAATTGGTAAGGTTGCAATAATTAAAAGTTTTATTACGTGTAATATTGGTAAATGACTCGGCTCTACGGTCAAATCACGTGCATAACCAATCAACAGTCCACTACCTGAGTAATCATCGCTGATTAGTATTACATGTGTGCTACAGTATTAATTTCATCAGTCCAACAAGTGTGTACCCTCGTTTCCCTTATCCACTTCGTTGTCTGGTGACCGAGTTTTCATATACTAAATATTCCTCCCTTCATTTCGGACTTGAACTTTTCTCACCTTAGTTGTACCGGACCTTGTACTAGGAGTGCCTCCATTTCATTTTTGGTACTCGGCTCTTCTTGGCCGCGTGGCTCATGTAATTTCTGGCTCCCCTATGAAATTAGGGTAGCATTTAAGAGCCGAATTCTGCTAATCTAGAGGTCTTCCGACGTGAAGTCATTAACCTATTGTGAATTCAAGGTCCAGTACGCCACTGTGAAATGTTAATTGTGAATTGTGGGTCAGGGTCCGACACCCCTCTGATATGTAACTTTGAACCTGAGGGTTCGATTCCCCTGTTGGAAAATTTATTCTAGAAGCCTATGCTTCTTCCTTTTTGATCAATGTAAGGCTCTATTTTACCTCTGCTGGGGGGACTTCAGTTGCAAAGGCTAGTGTCTCACTATTTGTGCCAAACATTTGTAAATTTAGAAGACCCATTGGGCTGGTTTCGACTGAAAGTCTTGTGTGACAAATGGGAGTCCTTTCTCCCCTGGTTGTGAATTAACTCAGCTTATAAGCTTGTCCGTTTGTTATCTATTGTTAATTCTCTATCATTGTTCTTCTTCTTGTTTCCTCGAAATATTTTTCTGTTGTAAAGAAGAGAACACATTCAGTAAAAGTAATTTTCAAAATTTAAACTTCGGTTCATGCTTTTTCCAGCCATTTAGCCGTCATGTTTACTTCCCTCTCCGGATAACGGAAAAACAAGGAAATATTATTATTATTATTATTATTATTATTATTATTATTATTATTATTATTATTATTATTATTATTATTATTATTATTATTATACCAGGGATATACCTTCCCCGCTAGTTAAACTGCGTGCATTATATAAGGCCATCTATATCAAGAAAACTGAACTTGTGAACTACCAGAAACTTTGGCCTTCTACGGTTAGATGTATTTACCATCGATTAATTTGCTCCGTCTCGAGGGCTAAACTCTAATTATTTCATAAATAAATGTTTATTTTTGCAGTTGGCAAACCTTTGGTCCCGAGGATTGTTTATGTATTGAAGTTGTAAACACTTCAGCTGGTTCCTTCTCGATAGTAATCAACCTATCGGAAACTTCTAAATATATTCTCTAGCTAATTAAAATTGGGGGTGTATACAGGAATCCAGCCTATCAGTAAAGAGTTATGGGAGCTTCCCCTTAAGGTGCGATAAAATCATGGCACTTTAGGGCCGTGTTGTCTGAATTGCTCCAGTTTCGGGAGTGAGTTGTATGCCAATGGAGGCAGGGGCGAACCTGGCATGAGGAAGATCCAGTGGCACAAGGTAAGGGCAGAATTTACTTAGACAATGTGATAGTTATGGGAAGGTTGCAATCTCTTTTGTTTTAATAAACTTTTTATGAAACTGGTGGTTGAAATGTAGAATGTCAGCAAGTCTGAAGACTCTGTTGCATTACCTACTGAGAAATACGTAACGTAAGGGAACGAAGAGTGATGACCCTCTGCCGTATCGCATTCAACCTTGCACAAGTTCTCAAAATCTCAGAACTTTGTAAATCCTTTAGCGGTAATGTTTCTCATTTAGTCGTCCCGGTGTAGCCTCTGTACCACTGGGCCATAGGCCCTCTTAGGTTTATTAACAAATTCTTCAAGGAGTATAAGTGTTTCGCCTCCTTGCCTTTTGTTTACGGCCGGTCATGTGCAACCTGCTTTTTTACAACTAGTATGGGTTATTATGCCCCTGAATATTCTTTCCACACTGTAAAATTTTCCGTGTATTAGTTCCATTTGGGAACAGTGACTATTGTGAAATGCATAAGCCTACTTTGGGGCAACTGTGCATGAACACTTTAATGTGAGGTGCGCCGTAAGAAACTGATGCGTCCGCAAGGCTAGACTATGGTAATGACTCCTGAGTAATGTAACTTCTGGGAGCAAATCCTGCTCTTATTGAATATTTGTACCGGTCAACAGCAGTAACGCTGTTAATTATAGCAAGTTTTCACCGGACTTCTAAGTCCCTGACATTGTTAGAGCTGACGAGCTCATTAATGTTGTTCAGATTTTCTATTTCTTAATTTTTAAACGAGAACAAACAGAAAGAAATGAAATTTCAAAATTTATTGTGTTAAGTTATTCTCCAGCCATTCAACCCACACGCTTCTCATCCCTCTATGAGGCACAATATCCCCGTATCTTTTATTATTATTATTCTTATTATTACTGAAGTTATTACCCTTTCAATTACGTGTCTGTACGGCTAGACTTAAATGCTGATATGCATTGGACATTGTCAACGTTTTCTTATACTCATTTCATATTGTACCAGTAAAAGAGCCCGGCTCTCAGATTAAATTTGATAGTGGCATGAAATAGAGATCTCAGGGTGAAAAACTGGGTTAATTGTAGCTAGGGCTCGGTACAGGAGGCAGGGTTCTATCTACAGAAAAACTTTGACTCTGATTGTATAAGAGTTTATTCAAATAAGTCATGAATTGACACATCACCTCTAAGTAAAAATGGACTGTCTTCCCCGTATTCCAATAGTATGGCTTGGGTTCTCCAGCTCACCAAGCCAAGCTGGTTGAAGCACGTTCCAGAAGACTCCAGGGATTCCAGGGACTCCAGATACTCCAGACAGAGGCAGCTGGACGGTCTGGATTGACGGCAAGTAGAGATGTCTCGAACTCTGAGGCCAGGGTTGAACCCCGATGATCCCGGCGATGTTGTAGACAGTCACGTACTGCCTCAGCCCAATGAGACTGAGAGGATTGATGTTCCCAAGGTCACTAGTAGCACTGAGTCCATGAACACCTTGGATGATCAGCTTATAAGCAGAGATCTTGATAATTGTACATCAAGACTTCCAACATTCCTAAAATGATATAAATGGTATTAATAATTTTAGAGTTCATCACTAGGAAAATCTTCATCTCTGAATAACGTTTGGCAACGAAAAATACAAGTCCCTTCTTGTGAAATTATAGTTAAACTCAAAGTTCATTACTGGCGAAGGTGCAAGTCTTTGTCTAAACTCGAACGAAAAAACACAAGTCCATTCACTTGGAAGTCTGAATATATTTAAAGTTAATCACTGGTGAAATTCATGAAGTCTTTGAGTGACCACTGACGAAAACACAAGTCCATTCACATAAATAAATTCACTGACGAAATTTATAAGTCCTTTAAACCAACACTGGCAAATGTACAAGTCTTTGAGTAAATGCAAGTGAAATCCTAACTTTGTTCAAAGCCGTTGGAAAGTTAAAGTTCATCACTGGCAATGTTCATCAATCACTGTCTATTAGAAGAATGAGTTCCTCAACACTTGCAAATATTCCACGTAAAACACAAGTCCATTTTACGAACACTTAGAAAAGTTCCAATCTCGTTTACGCGTAAATAATACAAGTCCGTTCAGTGAACACTTAGAAAAATTCCAGCTTCGAAGACGCGTAAATAATACAAGTCCGTTCAGTTAACACTTAGAGAAATTCCAACTTCGAAGACACGTAAATAATGTTCAGTGAACACTTAGAAGAATTCGGGTCATGAACCCATGGAAATAATACAAGTCCATTTAGTGAACACTTAGAAAAGTTTCAGTTTCGAAGACACGTAAATAATACAAGTCCATTCAATTATCACTTAGAAAAATTCCAACTTCGATGACACGTAAATAATACAAGTCCATTCAATGAACACTTGTAAATATTCTGAGTTCAATTACGAAGACTTAGAAAAATTTCTACAACACTCGAAGTCTTATGAGTCCACTTAATAAAACTTGGAAGAATCGTCTTCCCACACTTGTATAATGACAAAGTTCCACGATGATAGTAGCAGCAAGAGTGTCCTCGCTGACTACTCAGCTGAGACTGTGTGAATAGGCTATAGTAGGTCCCCTTTTTATTCAATCCGGGATGTCTACGTCATAATACGGCTTGATTGAATATCTCCCGAATCCCTGGATGGATTTGCTTGAAACTCGAGCATCGGGACGTTTAGGTGATCCTAAACAAGATGACATATCGCTCGACTCGCTAGCACAATTATTATAGAAATTTCCAAATTTTCTCCATCGAACTCACTAGAACAAGTGACGTGGAATCCAGAAAATACCAGTCAAGGCTGGTAACACGTGTTGAGACGAGCGGGCGGCCTAGCTAGCCCCTGTGGCTACGTCACAGCTCACAGTCGTCATACACTTCGCTAGCTGGTCCTCGCTGCTGGGAAATAAACCAGGCGCGCTCGGAGCATTACGCGTGGTAAATAAACGTAACGTATGCTCAAAAAATACTTATGTACAGGTCGTAACCGGTACATATCCCTCCCTCTCAGGGAAAAGAAAATACGATGAGGATTTTCTTTAATGAACCTTATTCGAAGTATTTTTTGAGGTTAGAAGCATTGTAAATGCCTTCAAGGTTGCCATCTGATCTTGTGATCTTATAAGCACCGTTGTCCAAAGATCTACAAATCTCCTTGCCTGAAAAATACTTCTTTCCAAAAAATCGCTTAATGACATCTTTAAGCGGAGGAGGGTGGTCATACTCAAGGATCAGCTGGTCATTTAAGGCACGAGCGTCCAAACACAAACGAAGCTTACCATCGGGTTTCCTTACTATGGTGAGCGGATTAATATAACGCGTGACGCACTTGGAAATAATTCCATCAGCCTCCATCTGGCGAATCAGTGTCCTGGTTTCTTCCATGTACTTCTCGGGCACTGGATATGGTTTGCGCTTATAAGGCGAAGTATCCTTGACGTGGAAGTGGTGCTGAAAATACTTAATTTCTCCGGGATTTTCATCAAAAACGTCCGAATAAGTCTGATAGATTTCTTCCTCTGCCGCTGCTATGTCCGGGTGGTGATCTGGCGCTTCAGTTACACTGGAGATATAAGTGAGAAAATCGGGCCCTTTGTCATGTAAAATTTCCTCAATGGGTCCCTCTTCATCGGGATCTCCTTCTTCTTCTGACACGGGTCCCTCTTCTTCCTCGGGATCACCCTCTTCTCTCAATACCTGGTCGACTGGGGCGGCATCGCCAATCACACCATCGACTTGGGTATAGGGTAAATCAATCACTTGAAGCCTAAAGTCTTCACCATCCACCAGCTGCAACTCTACAGACCCAATCCTACATAGATGAATGGTGTTGGCAGAGTAGTCAATAGTAGCCTTATACTTAGACAAAAAGTCTGAACCCAAGATAAGGTTGAATTTCATAGGCGAAACTATCAAAAAGACATGTTCACACACTTCCTCATTAATGGTAAAATCAAGGAATACTTGCTGCTTGCACTTAATATTCCGGTTAGGAATAATGCCCTTGATCTTCATTTGTGCAACTGGCAAAATCAGAAGATCACATTTATCCTTAATCAATGTTACCAGTTTGTCAGCAATCAGGGACACTTGCGCTCCCGAGTCCACCAATGATGGTACTTGGACTCCCCCAATGGTAATATTAATGATAGGTAAACCTCGTTGGACTTGTTGATGAATAGGTGACTTGTCCTCAAACAGTAAGTCATCATCGATGTGCCAATAATTTATAATATCGACGTGAAATGACCCGACCTCCTCATTTTCAGGCAATCTTGTTTTGGAAAAATTTAAGTTTTTTTGGTAACAGCACCCGTGGATTCTGGACTTTGTCTAAAGGTGTTGTTTCTCTTATTATATTCTTGATATTCAAGAGAAGTCGCTCCAGGTTGATGACCCTCTTGTTTCAACTGATGGAGGTAGTCCTGTGTTTCCTTCCACCGTTTGTGTTAGTCCGGATTATTTGAGTCTCTACTCTCTTGCTTTCTTTCTTGTTTCAACCAAGTAGGTTTGGTTGGGTATGACATCTGGCTACGGTATGGGCGTTTTCTGTACCCTCTATACCGCGGAGGTGATGATTGAGTATCTCTCTCTTCCTTGTTATCCATTCGTTCTGGACTCTGACGTGGTTGCTCAGAAGCATTAACCTGCACTGGGTAAGCAGCTATGTCTTTATTCTTGCTCGGTTTAAAAGTACCCTGTGCATGAGCAGTATCCAGACGTCGCAATACAGCATCGAATTGATCCAAGTTTTGGATGTTAGCAGCTACTAAAATTTCTTGGACGTGAGAAGGGTATTGTAAAGTAATAACCTGAATAAGTTCCCTCTCAGGCAAAGGAGGATCTAAGTATTGCATTTTCTTCAACTGGGATAGTAGAAAATCTGCGTATCGAGAAGTATTGATGGAGGTGTTATACCTTCTCGAGTACAGTTGAAGTTTGATAAAGTGTTGCGTTTCTGCATTCCAAAAGCGATCAATTAACGCCTTCTCAAAATCAGAGTATGCCTTGAAATTGGACTTGAATACAGAAAACCAAGAAAGAGCTTTGCCTTCTAGTAGTCGGGCAACTGTCCTTAGCTTCCTATCTTCGCCAATCTTATGTTCTTGAAAATATTCTGCTACATTAATCAGAAATTCCTTAGCAGTATAGTCTTCTTTACCGGAAAATTTAGGAGGTTTTTCCTCTTGGATTTTAACAATAGTCGTCTGGTACGATGTTCCTTCGACTCCTTCTATCGAACTAGAGATAGGTCTGGAAGTATCTCGAGATTCAAGACTAACGACCTTAGTAGCTAATTGTTCGAGATTACTTTTGACATCTCCTAATTGGAGTTGGACTACTCCTTCGACCTGTTTGACATCGTTCTTCAATTCGGTTTTAAGTTCACGCACATTTTTGCAAATACGACTAATTTGTGTGGTCGTATTATCTGCTTGCTGAGTGAATCGTTTGTCAAACTCGCCCTGTTTAGATTTTAATAGAGCAACTTCGTTTCCAACTCTGGAAATGTCATTCTTAACTGTCTCCCTTAAGGGTATCCTGGACAGAAACAATTTTGGCCTGCATTTGCGAAAGCTGACCATGAGACTCCTGAAATTCGGCCTTGAATTACTCAATGCCCTGTGAAAGTTGTTGAACGGAAGAAGCAACCTTCTTTAAATCTTCCTTAACAGCTTCTAAGACTTGGTCTTTAATAGTGGTTTTAATTTCTCCGATATTGCGAGTAAATTGGGAATGAATCTCAGTGAGCCTTTCTTCTATTCGAACACTTGCCCGCTCAAAACGAGATTCTAATTTTGTGTTCATTTCCGTTAATTGGGATTGAACCACGTCATGTAGACGCTTATCTAACCTGGCGTCAGCTTCAACTAACCGCCTGTCTAGGTTGGCAAGAGAGGCTTCAGTTTCGGTGTTTGCTTCAGCTAATCGCCTATCTAGGTTGGTATTTGACTCTGCCAGATTATTTAGCTTAGCATTTGATTCAGCTAATCGCCTATCTAAGTCTGTATTAGATTCCGTCACTCGCTTATCTAGGTTGGCAAGAGTGGCTTTAGTTTCAGTATTAGCTTCAACATTTGCTTGAGCTAAGTTACTTAAACGCTGGTCTACATTGGCAAGATTAGCATTAGTTTGAACGTTAGCCTCAGCCAAGCTAGAAAGATTAGTATTAGTTTCGGTGAGGCGTCGCTCTAAGCTAGCACATGTTGCAGTAAGCCTAGTCTCTAAATTGGCGTTAACTTCATTCATATTAAGCCTAAGGGCTTCAATTGCTGCTAATATATTTTCCATGTTGAGAGTAATGAAAATATTTCAATATGTGACACGTAGAAATTTTCAAATATAAATTAAAATATCAGTGGCTTTAAAGTTCGAAAGCACTCAGTTCATCATATATCAGCACATAGAAATCAACCATATGACACAGAACACACAAAACACAAATTATTTGCCACGTCCAGGGCATAAATTTCACTTTGCAAATAAATAAAGAAAGAAAGAACACCACGTCCAGGGTGTTATAATTGTCTCTTAATTGATAGCACTGTTGACCTAGCTATCGAGCCCCTACGTGTAGGGTGCCACGTATACTACCCCCTCTCAGTACCAGTAAAAGAGCCCGACTCTCAGATTAAATTTGATAGTGGCATGAAATAGAGATCTCAGGGTGAAAAACTGGGTTAATTGTAGCTAGGGCTCGGTACAGGAGGTAGGGTCCTATCTACAGAAAAACTTTGACTCTGATTGTATAAGAGTTTATTCAAATAAGT